>NW_003314304.1:251417-540177 GCF_000143415.4 Selaginella moellendorffii | reverse complement strand
CTCGCAGCCACTGTGAAGACGAATTCTCAGCGTAAAGGAGAGAACTGAATACTGAATACTGAAAGCATACTGAATTTTTCGAGAGGTGGCCATGAGACTCTAGACAACGAAGCTAGAGGACTGGGAAGCACATCTCCACACTTATACTCAAAGCCTAGAGGTGGAGTGGGATGGTTTGCCTGGCATCTCCCCTTAACAAGCTGAGCAGACTATATTCATATACATAGAAGGCACTAGACCAGCATGGCTTTACAGTTGAGATGCTTCATGCCATGGGCCCCCGGCGGATGGCCTCTATCACCCCCATTATCTAATCAAAAGTGAAAGGTTTTAGACCTGGATAACTAATAGAATCATCACCTTGTATAAAGCAGGGGATCCTGCCAATGTGGCAAACTATTGGACATTGGTTATTTTCCAAAGCTCTTTCCTGAATAGTAGAAAAACAACACTCCGATTGCGTGGAAATTCATGATTGGATGCTCATGGACAGGCAGGCTTTCACCAGCACTATTCATGTATGGATCAGCTACTCATGCTCCAAGTCCTGCTTGTACGCATGTGTTACAAGCGTAACCAACCTCGGATATATGGATTTAGCCAAGGCTTTGATCACATGCCACGAGACTTGCTTATCAAAAGCTCGTTGAGATCCAGGTGCTTACTCCTCTCATTATGGGTGGTACTTGAGCTCTATATCGGATGATGCAGGCTGTCCTCTGTCTCTTAAGCTCTTTGCAATATACATTGATGCACTAGAAGCCATGATCCTAGGAAACACACTGGCGTCATATCAACTCTTGTTTGTATGTGTTGCTATGTAGATGACACAATGTGTGGCACCCTCAACACTGGATGCACCAAGTGAATTCTGTGAGGCCACATGTATGGAAGTTAATCTAACAGAGACACAATCTGCTGGCCAATGGAGGACAACACATGCTATTACCTTGGAGTCTGAGTCGAAGAAGTGGACAAATACAAATACTCGGGATAATTCACGAAATCAATCCCTGGAACAGTGATTGTAGGCAGTGCCTACATTGCACTCTAGTTGGATTGTGCCACAAACTGTAGTGCCAAAGTATTCACTGTCCCCTTGTACGCAGAAGAGGTCACAGCTGGGTATGATGGATGTCAAGTTGAAGAGCTCCAATACCACTTCATTTGCGCAGAGCTCCACACAGCAGATGTGTCATATCCAATTATCCTGTTCGAATCAGAATTATGGCCTTTGGAGCTCCTTGCATGGAAACATACAATCAATTATGCGAAGACATAGTGGCATCTCAACAACATTCAGACTAAGCTCCATTGACAACTCCATCGGTCTTATGTACGAGCGTAATGGAGGCTGATGGACAGATCTCATAGCAAAGGTAGGCCTGGATCTTGAGTCCGTGCTTGAAAGCCCACTAGACAATTACAGCTGGTGGATGGCACAAGCTTTCAAACACTAACTGCTGTCTAGAATAGTTGGATCTGTCAAATATGCCAAAAAGTGAAAAACTGTTTAATCCTCTTGGCATGGATCTGCATGTTTATCATCATGCCTCGCCATAAGCATGTTACAAGTTTGGTGTGGTAATCACTAGCTTCATGTTGAAATTGACTCCCTCGTCATCTCTGTCATTGCAAAGTCTGTAACACTGCCTAAGTCACATGCTCTTGATTGTATGACATACAACCACCTATGAAAGCAGTTCACTATTATTCCTTGTTAGCCTATCCAACATTGACATCATGGCTGGTATATCTTGAGGATGCATTGAGAGCAACTCTTGCCAAGGACTTTAGAGCTTCAAGGTGCTAGGGAGTGCGGAGTAGGTAGGTAATTATAAATACCCACCCTGTGGTATTGGGCGCTGCAAAAAACATGTATCCTTCTAGAAACCTTCTAGTATGGGATTTTTAGTTTTCAGCCAATTCTATTTGAGGTTGTTGCCAACCTTTACCAAAATTCAAACATTGTAAATTCAGTGAATAATTGAATGTCATAAAACCCCTTCAAAAGTTATTAACATTTTTATAATTTAAATCATTGAGATTTAATTTAACCTTTAAACTTTAAAAAGGGAATAATTGCCTTTGAAGTTTCCTTTTACCGCTAAATATACTGAGGAAATAAAAAATACACCCTTGGTATTCAACATTAATTTATCCCAATTAGCCCAAAAACTTTAGCTTATATATAGGAGTGAATGGTCTGGATTGAAACTAATTCGACAGCTACTAAAATGCCACTATGCTAATATTAGTATACGGCATCATAACCATACACTTAAACTTCACATCATCCCCTTTTAGAAGAACGTCAACATGAGGCATCAGTGGATCTATAGGTAGTAGCAGTTATTTCTAATCTCTTTATATGAAGCATTTCAACTGTTGCACATTCACAATTTTTGAAGGATTGGCTTGCTGGACGTCATGCCAAACCTCATAAACTTATGGTCCAACTTGCCGCAACACCCGATACGGTCCTTTCCATTGAGCAAATAACCCCTTAGATAAACCACATACCATAAGATGGGGAAAACAAACTAATACCAAGTCATCCACTTTGTACTCCACATGTGAACAATGATGGGAGTTGTAACACTGTTGTTGTCCCACTTGTATGTGGCCTAAATGTTCAATAAGCTTTGCTTAGACAAGTGGAAGAATACTCGTTAAATACTAATCCCACGACCTAGCATTAGCAGCTCATGGCAATCGCGAAGATAAACCTAGCTCCGTTGGTAATATTAGATCATGATCATATAGAAGTTTATATAATGAAGCACCAATAGAACTCTGCACCCCTGTGACATATGCATATTGAAGAGACAGCAAATAACCATCCCAATATAAATGCTAAAAATTCATGTATTTTGCGATTATTCCTTTGAATATCCAATGAGCCATTCCAATAAATCGTTTAACTGTGGATGATAAGCACTCATTAAAGTGTGGCATATTTTCAATTGAGACATCAAAACATGAAATGCCTCAGTCATAAATGTGGGACCATTATCCAAAAGAATCCATTTTGAACAACAATACTAGAACACCACTCAATTGAGGAAAAACTATCTAACAGTAGTTGTAGAGGCGCTAACAAAAGCACCAACTTCCACCCAATGAGTCAAATAATCAGAAGCAGTAATAACATATTCATTGCCAATAGTTGATCATGGAAAAGGTCCTATAAGATCAAACACCACCAACTCAAATGGATGGGAAATTGCAATTGACTTCAACTGTTTTTTCGCGGGAGTATTATGAGTTTAGCACTAAACACAACTACATATATACCAGATAACATCACATTGCATCTTTAGCTAATAAAGAAACTTGCATAGTTTATTGGTCACACGATAATGTTTTATATGCCCCTCTAGAATAGGAAAATTATGGTAGGTATGGAGAAACCATGAAATAAAGATGGAAGGCACCACCAGCCGTAAAGGATCATTAGGATCTATCCCAACAAAATAAAGAAGGCCATTTTTAAGGCGATATTGAGAATATAAATGTTAGAATGACAAGTCATTAGTATTTGATGTAGGATTCTCAAACCCATCTCGAAACCTTCGAATTCATGGCTCAATCTTTTAAGCCTTGAGCACCTCATCAAGAGAAGGTAGGTTTTTCTTTGCACCTTATAAACACTAAACATCAAGTACAGTAAATGCCAACAGCACAAAATCCTTGTCTAGAAAATTCACAGATGCTAGAACAACAGACTTGTCAGAAACATAAGAAGACAATGTAAAAGGAAGAGGAGCTTGAGAAAGGGCATTAGCATCAACCATAAAACTCCCTAAGCGATGAACAACATTAAAATTATATATCTGATGCTTCAAAGCCCACCAAGCAGTATGATCAACTAAGTTCTTTCGCTTCAATAATGAAATAATAGCAATATGATTACCTTTAAATAATGTCCGAGAACCATGTAGATATGCATGAAGTTTTTTAAAACCCTAGACTCTTGCTAAACACTCCTCTATCGTGGAGTAGTTCACCTCCGCTGGTTGTAATGTACAACTTATATATGTTATGGGATGGCACTGACCAGGCACACTCGGGCTCTCTTGCATTAACACATCTCCAAGATCAATATTAGAAGCATTTACGTGCAAAATAAAAGATCAAGTGTAGTCAGGATATACCAAAACTAGAGGAGTTGTCAATAGCTCTTTGAGATCCACGAACATCTGCTCACAATCGGAAGATCAAATGAAAGATGATTAAGAAACACTCGCAATGGTGCAATGCAATTAGAAAGATGATCTACAAAACGACAAAGATATTACACCTTGCCTAGGAAGCACTACATATCATTTACACACTTCGGAGTAGAAAATTTTAGAACAGCCACAAATTTGTTAAGATCAACTTGCAAACCCTCACAAGAAGTACGATATCCAAGATAAGTCATGTCCTTGGACCCAAACACACACTTCAACCGCTTCAGCTTTAAACCAACATCCCGTAGCTGATTCAACACTTTACAAACATCACGAACGTGCTCTTCCCACGTCCCCTCCTAATAGATCAAAACATCATTAATGAAGTCAGTAGTCACCTTTGGCATATCGCAAAAAACCTTGTCCATCATTTGCTGAAAAGTTGTTGGAGCATTGTTCAAACCAAATGGCATCACCAAGAATTTGTACAAACCAAATAATGTACGAAAAGCAGTCGAAGCAAAATCTAACTTGGTGAATTAACGACTTCGCCCTAGATAATCTAAAAGATTAACAGTGTGAAGAAGAGGGTACACATCCGGGATCATTACTTTGTTTAACGAACGATAGTCGATGCAAAAACGAATACTTCTATCAAGCTTTGTCACAAGATGAGGTTCACATGCTCAAGGACTCCGTGACTTCCGAATAATACCCTTCTCCAACATCTCCTTCACGTTTGCATGTAAAAGCTTGATCTCTTTGGGTGACTAACAACGAACAAGAACCTTGATTAGACGAGCATCCTCGGTTGGAATCGGATGACATGTGGCAATCTTGGACCCAGACGATAGGTCAAATTTAAATAGATCAAAATACTCCTTCATGAGCCGATCAACCATTGCAACACAAAAATTGTCAAAGGGATCGAAGAAGGGAAGAGTAGAATAAGACAGAAACATAGGAGGAAATAGTGGGGGGACAAAAGTAATGGAAGTAGAGGTAAAGGTAGAAGTAGAGGGATGAAGAAATATGAAAGTGAGAGGAATGGATAAAATATAAGGAAGTATGAAACAAGGGGAAGAAACTTTAAAGTCACACTTGGCATGATTGTGCTGCAATCAATCCATCCCAAGGATGAGGTAAAAAACTTGACTTAGCACCACTTGCAATGATTGCAACCCAAGTTAGATTTCCCAGACACACAATTAAATCTGCCTCATCCCATGCACATGTATGTGTACGGCCGTTGGCATAAAGAATGAAAACTAGCTCTACTGCACGACGCAAGTGTAAACAACAACGTGTGGCAACATGTTGAGCAATAGAAGATAAACTCAAACTTGTATCAACCAACATGGAGAGAATAGTAGGATACCATTTGTTATAAAAACGAGCTTAGAATATAAACATTGAATGAATCGGTGCCGAGTGAACCCCTTGATGATACTCCCAAAAGAAAGATAGAAGGGTCACTAACTTATTTGCGCAAGGTCCCTTCTTACTCGTGTGACTCCTTATTTCTCAGATGCATCTCGATGTCTAGACCTTCCATTGCAGCAACACTATAGCACATGTGATCATGGGATGAGATTTGGATATACTGTCACTGTGGATCCTTGGAACCTTGGGAGATAAATGGGGATAAAATAGCCACTAAGGGCTCTCTCATCAAGCAATTGCCCCTTTTCTAGTTGGCTTAAGGGGAGAGAGATAAGGTGCGCTACAGTTGGTATTAGAGCAAATGGCACGGGTTCGATTCCCATTGATTAGTGGCTACTTAAAAGTATAATATACCCTTGAGCAAGGTATATTCCTACCCCTAAATTTGAAATCGTACGTATTGGGCATCCATGCGTACGTCCTTCCTCTTGTGTGGAGTATCCACGGACGAAGGTATCCACCATGGGACTGCGGTACGGGTGGATGACTAGTTGCCTCACATGGAATAGCTGGTCTACACAATGGAAGGATTGGTAGATTGAGTGCGGAAATGGAGGTGCTGATTTGGATATACTGTCACCGTAGATCCTTAGAACCTTAGGGGATAAATGGGGATAAAATAGCCACTAAGGGCTCTCTCATCAAGCAATTGTGATCATGGGATGAGATTTGGATATACTGTCACCGTGGATCCTTAGAACCTTAGGGGATAAAATAGCCACTAAGGGCTCTCTCATCAAGCAATTGCCCCTTTTCCAGTTGGTTTAAGGGGAGAGAGATAAGGTGCGCTACAAACACCAACAGGATGTCTTGGCGTCATGTTGACGCCAAGGTCTCCATTTATGAAATGGTGGCTGCCAATCTAGAAAACACCGACAACATCGATAAATGTGACTAATTTCATCATATGCCTAGCAATGAACATCATGGCCACAACCATGGCCTCGCCCTTATCCTTGGGCTCAAGTAGCAGCAGCATCAACTTCCATTGAAACAGGACCATCACCCACAGGAAGTAGAGTTGAAAGACGTGTAGCAAAAAGTGGAAGAGGCAAGATCTCATAACGTTGTGCCAAGCAAAGAGTATCATCAAAGGTGGCAGGAGTAAATGCATGCACAAGTCTAACAAAATCTTGACAAAGCACTGGCCACAATATTCCTACCTTGATCCGCTTTGACATATTTGGCTTCATACGAAGTAAGAGGCTTCAGAAACGAATGCTAAATTGCATCACTAACTCAAATAACCCTTAACGAAGATAATGCAATTGTTGGAAGGCATTATCACAATTATCAACATGTCAAAATGCACATTTAAAGATATCTGGGAGAACATTCCAATCCCCACAAGTGGCTACACTTAAACCACTGTACCATTGTAATGCTGTCGGTTGGAGACACGTGAGAAACTCATACAAACGTCGAGCATCATCCCAAGAATGATATGTGGCAATCACTGTGAAGTGATCGAACCAATGGTACATATCATCCCCAGGATTCCCACAAAAGAACTCCAGCTGAATGCGAGGATTGGCACCAAGAGTAGGAGGAGTTGTACCACGTGCCATAAATGCCACCATCAACTGAGTTTGATTGTTCAATTGCAATCACATAACATCAAACAAATGTACCAACTACTACTTCAGAGTCAAAGGAGGAGATTGCTAATCTGCCACGAAGATGAACGAAAAGGAAAAAGCAAAAGAAGAGGAATGAAAAAAAGCTAGAAGGAAAAGGAAATCTAGATCTAAACCAAAATCCTATAAGAAAAAAATAAAAAAAAGGAAATGGAAAAAGCTAAATCTAAATAATGCAAAAATTAAGTCTAAACCAAAATCCCAAATCTAAGCACTCCTCAAGGACAATAAAAAATGCCCCTCATTTCCACCAATGTGAGTGCATGGAATATGGAAAGGGAATGTAAAAAATGTGCATATCAATTAACCCAAAAACCCTAGTTTATATATGAGAATGAGTGGTCTAAATTGAAATCAATCTAATGGCTACCAAAATCTCACTATGCTAATATTAGTATATGGCATTGTAACTGTACACTTGAACCTTATAAAGTGTATTTATATTTATATAAAGTACTAAGAAATTAAATTGTTTTGCACATGTATGTATGAAATTTTATATTTTTATTTAATGTAATTTGAAAGATATAATTAACTATTAACTTTATCTCTTGATTAATTTGAAAACAAAATGTACAATTAATTTTTAAATTTCACAAAGTAATATATAAAACCTAACAGCATTTAGATTATTTCACCTATGTTGCATTATACCTTCAATTATAAGGACTATATTAAGAAAATCAGAGATATTCTAAGAATTTCACACCAGACGATTGACCCAGACATCCATTCAAAGTCTTCTCATTGTCATATTGTAATGCCCAGGGGCTGCCACACGTTGCAACCCAAGAGCGATCGCCTCCTACCACTCTTTATGTAAAGTTTCCAGTGAAGGTGCTAGTGAACTTTATGCGGAAAAAGACTCTGAAAGATCAAAACGTAGAGTTGTTGTTTATCCACCCGTCCCCAATTAAGACTTGGATGAGAAAGTTTTGAAGGTCAAGACGCAAAGTAGCTGTCAAGTGTAATATAAAACTATCAATTTCTATTAGATCTAGGAAATGTTTTCTGTGTAGAGAAAACACAACGAACAATAGAAGAGAGATATACAATTCTTGATCACTCATCATCCATAGCCCACGTAATCTTCATGTATCCATAGTCATCATCGTCTTGGGAGACCCCCAGCTTCTTCCACACTACGGGTGATGCATCCACAATGTTGTTGAGGCATGGCGGCTCGAATGCATGATCTTTGTCACACCCATTCATTGAATCACACTCATCCACCACCTTGGCCCTCACCGTTCGCCCATTCGCGGAGATTCTCACAAATTTCCCACACCGGCTGCCTTTTGCGTACCAGCCCGTGGAGAGCGCCACAACAGGCTCCGAATTGTCGTGATACTGGTTGTCACATTCCGATGGAGCTCCACCGTCGCCGCCCTCTTCAAAGTCATTCACGGTCAGGATCGCCTTTGTCTTGCCAGTCACTTGCGGGGAGCATTCGTACCGGGGATAGCTTTCGCCTTCTTTGCAGCACTCATCGCACGAATGCCCACCGGGGGCATGGAGCTTACCGGATGGTTGGCAGATGTCCTGGATTTCGGAAAATCTCGCAGCAGAGGAGGCCACCAAACTGGAAAGCACAACAAGGAGAAGGATGCTGCCGGCACCAGAAGCCATTTCTAGTTTGCCTGAAGAAGAAGAAGAAGAGAACTTGTGGCGAAATCATGGAGTTCCTCGCATTATATAGCAGAGTTCGAGAAACGACAATTCCACGACCAATGAATCCTCAATCCTCATTCTTGGAGTAGCGTCACTTCCACTCGCCTAACTTTTTCATCCCAAAACATTTTTTTAAAATCGTTAATTGCTTTTTCCAAAACTTTCACTGTTCGCGCCAAAGGGCTTGATCAAGACTTCTTCGACCACGGGACATCTCCGCCCCAACATAGATATGGACCTTCATACACCCCATGAAGCCATGTCCGCCACCTGGATCTGCCTCTCCAGCTCCTCGGTCAGCTTTTAGGCCCAGACCTTCGTCTCAATGATGGCCTGACTGGCTGCCCGTACACGCCACAAGGTTCGCCTGGAGGATTTCCGGCGTTGGGGAGAATTAAGCCAGAGAGAATCCATTTCTTGAGGAAACTTTTGGGAATGTTTTGACCCGGATCTCGCCGCTGTCGTACTCGTCAACTGGTACGTGGAACCCTGCGAAGTTCAATCCATCTTGCTTCTGGCGATAAGTCTCGTCGCTGCCATGACGGATCCAGGACGGCCGCGGGGGCCAGAGGCTCTAGCACTCGCTTCTCCACCTCCGATTGAAAGACCTCGATTCCCTGGAGAAAGAGAAGTTGATCGACTGCTGAATTGGTTCCCAACATCATCCGGCACTTCTGGCGATTCCAACGATCGATTTGCATACCCAGGCATCGAGTGGAAGCGCCTCTGCGCAACGCTTGGGGCTGAAGAATCCGCCCACCAGGATGTTGAATCCGAATCGATTGCCGGAATGTATGCCAGGTCGTTGATGAACGACCACGCTTAGAGTTTAAATGATAGACATTGTTTTTTTGTTATTGCTTTCTTGGCCTGGTCAAAACCGGTCAAGATTAATCATCAGACGCTTGCACATTCATCAGAACGCTTGAAGAAATTTGAGAAGGCCATTCAATGGAATTCAACACCTGTCACTAAATTCAAATTGAATCTTTGGTAAGTTGTGCGGCACCAAGAATGCGCATCTTCCCTAGCGTCTTCAATCGCACACAACTTTTGAAGATCAAGACAATATATAGAGAAAACACACATCTTGATCAACCCATAGCCCACGTAATCTTCATGTATCCATAGTCACCATCATCCTGGGAGATCCCCAGCGCCTTCCACACCGCAGGGGATGCATCCACAATGTTGTTGAGGCAAGGTGGCTCGAACGTGTGCTCTTTGTCACAGCCATTCACGGAATCACACTCGTCCACCACCTTTGCACTCACCGTTCGCCCATTCGCAGAGATCCTTACAAAATTTCCACACCGGCTGCCCTTTGCATACCAGCCCGTGGAGAGCGCCACAACAGGCTCCGAATTGTCGTGATACTGGTTGTCACATTCCGATGGACCTCCACCGTAGCCCCCCTCCTCAAAGTCATTCACGGTGAGGATCGCTATGGTCTCGCCAGTCACTTGCGGGGAGCATTCGTACTGGGGATAGCTCTCGCCCTCTTTACAGCACTCATCGCATGATAGCCTGCCGGGGGAGTGGAGCTCACCGGATGGATTGCAGACGTCCTGGATTTCGAACAATCTCACAGCAGAGGAGGCCACCAAGGTAGAGAGCACAACAAGGACAAGTATGATGCCAGCACTAGAAGCCATTTCCAGTTTGCTCAAAGGAAGGGGACGAGAAGAGCAAGAGGAGAAGCTGAGGAAACATCATGGAGTTCCTAATTCCTTGCGTTATATAGCTAGACGCCAACCAAGAGGATTCGTTCGTCGTGAGGATTGAGGATTCGTTGGTCTGAGATTGTCGTTTCGCTTTTAACTGCGTTGTCGTTTCGCTTTTAACTGCGTCGCCACTTGATCTCTCCGCTCTAACCTTTTCGCGCCAATGAATCCACTACATCCAACAAGATATGGACGCCCTCCAGTCATCTTCTCAATGTCCGCCACCCGGATCGCACCTGGGGTCAGCGTTTGGGCCTGGACGATGGTCTGGCCACAAAACTGGCTGCCCGTACACAGATTGGTCTGGAGGATTCCTGGAGCTGGGGAGAATCGAGCTAGCAGCAAGAGAGAATCCACTTTGCTCAAGGAATTTATCGTGGCTTGCAGCCACACTGGCCTGGTGGAGACGGGATGAGAGTTTTTTGAGAGCCAGTGAAGGTAATGGTGAGCTCTGGATGATCAAGTCCACTTGGAAGACCAAGACCAGGAAAGTTTTGAAGATCAAGACAAAGGTGGTATAAATCTCGTAAATGTTACCTGCCGAAGCAAAGATGAGAAAGCACGCATTTACATACAATAGAGGCGATATGCAATTCTTTGTCACTCATCATCCATAGCCCACGTAATCTTCATGTATCCATAGTCATCATCGTCCTGGGAGACCCCCAGCTTCTTCCACACCACGGGCGATGCATCCACAATGTTATTAAGGCAAGGTGGCTCGAACGCGTGCTCCTTGTCACAGCCATTGACGGAATCACACTCGTCCACCACCTTTGCACTCACCGTTCGCCCATTCGCGGAGATTCTCACAAATTTCCCACACCGACTGCCCTTTGCATACCAGCCCGTGGAGAGCGCCACAACAGGCTCCGAATTGTCATGATACTGGTTGTCACATTCCGATGGACCTCCACCATCGCCGCCCTCCTCAAAGTCATTCACGGTGAGGATCGCCTTGGTCGCGCCAGTCACTTGCGGCGAGCATTCGTACTGGGGATAGCTCTCGCCCTCTTTACAGCACTCGTCGCACGAATGCCCGCCGGGGGCATGGAGCTCACCGAATGGCTGGCAGACGTCCTGGATTTTGGAGAATCTCGCAGCAGAGGAGGCCACCAAGCTAGAGAGCACAACAAGGAGGATGATGCTGGCAACACCAGAAGCCATTGCTCCAAGGAGAAGAGGATGAGAGGAGAAAAAGAAGAGAAGAGGAGAACTTGTGGAAACATCAAGGAGTTCCTCGCATTTTATAGCCAGATCTTCCAGAGCAAGAGAAACGACAAGTTCACGACCAACGAATCCTCAACCCTCATTTTTGGAGTAGCGTCACTCTAATTCTAACTTTTGTTTTTTAAAATTTAGATTCTATTCGCGCCTTTGAAATTTTAAAATATCAAAACTTTCTACTTCTTTCTCGCGCCAAAGCGCTCGATCAAGAGGTCTTGGACCACGGGCAACAAGCCATCACACGGCACATCCGCCACCACGAGATCGCCCAAATGAGAATCCGCCCCAACCCTACCTCCGACGTAGATATGGACGCCCTCCACCACCTTTTTGTTGGCATCTCGGGTCATACACCCCATGAAGCCAATGTCCGCCACCTGGATTTGCCCACACGAATTAGGGCACCCCGTCCAGTGCATCCGTACGGGCCGCGGCACCTCCATGGTCCTCTCCAGCTCCTCCGTCAGCTTTTGGGCCCTGGCCTTTGTCTCGATGATGGCCTGGCCACAAAACTGGCTGCCCGTACACGCCACGAGATTGGCCTGGAGGATTCCCGGCGTTGGGGAGAATCGAGCCAGTAGCGGCTCGCGGAGGAAAGAATCCACTTTGCTCGAGGGAACGTTTGGGATGATGATGTTTTGCTCAACCGTGAGCCGGATCTCACCGCTGCCATACTCGTCCGCCAGCCGCGCGAGCTCGATCATCTCCGCGGCCTGGACTCGCCCGACTGGTACGTGGAGCCCCACGAAGTTCAACCCGTCTTGCTTCTGGCGATGGACGCCAAACAAGTCTCGTCGCTGCCATGACGGATTCAGGAGATCGGTCTCGGCCGCGCGGGCCAGAGGCTCTCGCATTCGCTTCTCTACCTCCGATCGAAAGCCCTCGATTCCCTGGAGAGCAAACTCAAAAAGAGATTAGTCGACTGCTCTGAAAGAGTGAACTGGCTTACCAGTTCGTCGATGAGCCACATCATCCGGCACTTCTGACGATTCCCTCGGAACCCGAGGTCACGGAACGTCTCCAGGATCGACTGGCAAACCGGGATCACCTCGTCTCCGGGCACCCAGGCATCGAGTGGAAGCGCCTCAGCGCAGCGCTTGGGGCTGAAGAATCCGCCCACCAGGATATTGAATCCGAATCGCCCGTCCTTGATCGCGGGAATGTATGCCAGGTCGTTGATGTGAGGGTGCTCGTAGAGATCGTGGCTGCCCACCACGCAAACGTTCCACTTCCGGGGCCTGGTCAAAACCGGTCAAGACTAGTCAACGGACGCTCGTAAATTCAAACGGACCCCTCAGCACGCTTGAAGCAAGAAATTCGAGAAGACTAGCGAGTCATTCAATCCCAAGCTAGGAATTCAAGCCTACGACCAAGAATCCAGTCCAAACACCAGGAATTCAAGGTAAGAGCCAAGACCCAAGGAAGAAAAACTCACAAGTTTGTGATGCTGGGATTGCCGCGACCGTTTGAGATGATGAAATCCGAGAGCGTTTTGGTGTATGGCCGGGTGTCGACAATCTCGTGAGGATCAATCCCCGCCAGAGGGTTCCCAACGGGATTTCTCACGTTGTCCATCCCGCTCTGGAGGCTCGACAGTCCCACCTCCTCCAGCCCCTCGAGGATCTGTGGAACATCGCTGAGAACGACCCCGCGGATCTGCCAGTTTTGCCTCGTCGTCACGTCCGCGCAGCCTTTCTCTCCATACTTCTCAATGACGCTGGCGAGGTAGCGGACTTGGGACGAAGTGGACGATCCATTGGGGAGCTTGAGCCGCATCATGAAAGTCCCGTCTGCGAGGAAAGGAACGATCACAATGAGAATGAGAAGGGCGATGAAAGCTTACATTGGTGTTTGCGGCGATGGAAGAGACCGAGCCATTTGAGGCGAGCGTCCACATCTTCTTTGGACTCTTTGTCTGCATCGATTTCGTCAAAGGGCTTCTTTGCGAGCTCCTCGATCCCATTCTCCATGAACAATTTCATCGGCTCCTTCTCGATCTTGATCTGTCCATGGCGAAATTAACACACTGAAAGGAAATCAAAATCCCTCCCCTACCTTCTCGGCCGGATTGATCCCCTTGCGAAACTCGGGCTTGAGCACCCAGTAGTTATCGATTTGCTCCACCCTGGGCACCAATCTACCAGCATCCAGCGCCGGCGCCGCCGTAATCTCATCGACGGCGTCCTCCGCCACCGCCCTGGGCACGATTCTCGACGGAGCCGGCGAAAATCCATCCTTGTTGCAGCACACCACACCGCGCCTCACCCTAGATCCATGGCGCCGCTGGTGCTGCCGCGGCGATCCACACGCGAGCTTGCAGTCGAAGAGGAGGGACGAAGCCGCCGCTGCCATGGCCGTGGAGAATCTGGAGCGCTGACACTGGAATTTGTAAGCCTAGCCGCCGCCCCAATCGGAGGCTAAGGGCCGTAGAGCGACACATTACCGCTATATCCTAGCAGTGACCTTGCGGCGTTGTCAAGAGCCAAGCTCTACCTAGAACTTAGTATTATTCCAGGGACACCAAAATATTCCAAGAGAATAAACTAAAAGACGAATATTCGAAAAGAGGTTGGATTCAAGAAGATCTCAGTGTGTAGTGTGAAATCTGGCAATTGATCTTGAGAGAACTAGGTATCATCGATCCGGCATTTGATACCCATCGATGATCTTAGCTCTAGCGCTTGGATTTGCGGCCTTTCTTCCGCCCACGCCTAGCTTTCTTCTCGTAGGCCTGCATTGCCCCAACACTGGATGATCGATTCGCTGGAAATTTTGCGTTGCTGCTCTTGCGAGACGACGACGACCTTGGATGGATCCATTCGATTAGTGATCACATCTTCTACGGTACCTTCTTCTCCTTGGGCGAGAGGCTGTGCCACGCCGATCCCAGCAGCTTCCCAATCTGCCCAAAGCTCGCCGATGGATGCTGCTTGACGATCTTCTTCCTGTTCGCCTTGCAGAAGAGCATGTATGGCCCCGGCGCCCGCTTCCCCCCGGATCTCTTGGACGACCGTCGCTTCGCCATGGCGGATCGATCGATCGCTCGCGGATTTTATTAGATGTCGCGCAATATCTCCCAAGGGTCGCGACGATTCGCATGGATATTCCGTCTGGTATTCGAATATTATGTTCTGCAATAGAATATTCTGTTTAGTCGGCAAATATCTGGTACGGCACTGCCGGGGGTACGGTTAGGGCTAAGTGATCTCGATTCGTCGCCATAGCCGCCTCGTCTTTTTCTTCGCGGGGCTACGTTGCGGGCGCGAATCGTCGCGAATCAATGGAGGCGGCGGGCTGACTGCCGCAAAGATCTTCGCAATGGTAAGTGCGCTATGGAATCATCGATTCGTTCTTGGTAGGGTTTACGAGCGAGCGTGTTCTCTTTCCAGGACGCAATGCCGAGCGACGAGAATCAGCCTTTTCTGAGGGTAAGCCCTTCTCTCCATTGGCTGGAGAATTAGTCTGATTGTTTTCTTCTCGCGTAGATGGAGGATTTTCAGCAGTTCCCCGGCTATGGCATGCCGCAGCCGACGATGCCGTGGGAATCTTACGGCATCATGATGGATCCATTCTCCAGCCCGGTGATGACGGTCCCCGTTTACGTCCAGGAGAGAAAGCCCTCTTCCACTGTAGCAGAGAAGAACCCCCAAATCGCCGCTCCACAGGGACCCGATGCCATTAGAAGCAAGCTCCGGGACTCTTTGACGGAGGCTCTCAAGATGGTCGCTGGTGAGCACCCGAAAGAAAAGATCCTGGCGTTTCTCAATGGTGGTGGCGTTGTGGATTCCAACCACGACTTCGAGGCACCTCCAATGGTGGTGGAGGAGTCGCTAGTCCCGCATGCCAAGCGCTCCAAGCTCCAAGTTTTCGGTGGCAAGGGGTCGTCTTCTCCTAGCAAGAGGATGAGGATGGATAGTGACGAGCTGGGCTTTCGGTGGGAGGAAAGGGTGACGGAGCACGCGAGGCTGGTTTCCAAGAACATAGAGATCGAGTTGCTGCGGGTCTTCAAAGCCGTGAACAGGAAGTACAAGGAGAAGGCGAGGTCGCTGGTTTTCAATCTCAAGGACAAGAACAACCCAGATCTGAGGGCCCGTGTGTTCGTCGGTGAGGTGAGCCCCGAGCAGCTTTGCTCCATGACCATCGAGCAGCTCGCGTCCAAGGAGCTGTCGCAGTGGAGGATGGCCAAGGCGGAGGAGCGCGCGCAGAAGGTGGTGATCACCGACGAGGATGTGAATCCCAGCAAGATCGTGAAGAAGACCCACAAGGGGGAGATTATCATGGAGGTGGACAGTGACGCTCCGGTTGCTCCGGTGAAGGAAGTCGAGGGTGGGGACGTGAGTGCTAGCGCCAGTGAAGATGCTGCTCAAGAGAGGTCTGAAGATGAAGAAGAGAAAGAGGGAGAAGAAGAAGAGGGAACTCAGGAGAAAGAAGAAACGGCAGACGAGAAAGTTGTAGATGGAAAGGAAAGAGATGCGGAGATGGTCGACGCTAAGGAGGCTGATGATGCTACGACTGATGCTACGATGGTGTCAGCGGCGAGAGAAGCGGTGGAAGCGCCGCCGCTCCTCAGCGACACTGGCGACACGATTCCAGACGAGGGTGGTGCCGCTGGCGGCGAGAGTTTTGAAGCTAGCAGTGATCCTCCACTACTCGATGTGTCTGATTTCAAGGGGTTGCCCGAAATTATGTCTATGGATGGGTTTTTGAAGTCCTTGGGGTGTACTACTGGAGGAGACACAAAGGCCGTGGACGTAAAGAAAGAGGGGGAAGAAGTTACGGAAGCGATAGATGGTTCCAAGGCGGACGAAAAGGCTAGTGGCAGTGCTACGACGACAGCAGGGAATAGTTTGAAAAGGAAGCTAGGTGACAACGAGCGCAAGCAAAATGACAAAAGCAGCTCGCCATCGAGAAAGCAATCGCCGATAAACGGGGAAGAGAAGCCACTTAACTTACAGCTTTGGGAGGGGAGCTTGCAACTCACTGGGACTCGCTCGACAGCGGTGCACGGGATGTTTAGAAGGTTAGACTCGAGACTCGGGTTTGTTTTCTCTTTTCTTTTCTGCATTCGTGTCGCTAACGCTTCGTGGAGGAATCTGGAAGTTCTTTTTTCTTTTTTAGGACTTGTTTGATCTCAATCACCAACAAGGTTATTGACGGTGTTGTTTCCTTCGGATTTGGCAGTGGACGTCACGACGTGAAGTTAGACGCGTGGCCGAAGCAGCTTGAAGTGAAAGGAAGAGTGAAGCTGGGACCTCTTGCTAAGTTTCTCAAGGATCTGTGTAACTCGAAATCCAGAGCGGTCACGGTATGTTTGCAAAGCAAGATCCTTACGTTGGTTGGTCAAGCTTTTTAATGTTTGTTCCTGCGTGCGTTTTGTTACGTAGGTGATGTCTTTTTACTCGAGTGACATGGCTACGTCTTCGCTTTCACTTCTCAAAGAGGTACGAAGAAGCTCCCATGTCTTTTGCGTGTGTAAGGAACTTCACTTAGGAGCTCTCTTTGTTTTGTCACAGGTTGCCGATCAATATGAGAAAGGAGAGCGTGTGGGCTATGTGGAGCCTGGGACGGGCTACGAGCTTTATCTCTTCCCCCCTGGAAAGGCAACCTGGAAATTCTTAACTGAAAACGGTCGGTTAAAACCCAGCGCCGATCTCCCCAAGGACAAGAGCGAGGTGCTAGTGGGCTGCGTCGTCTGGCGGAAGAATCCCTCCGACAAGAGCTCCTCGGAGAGTAGAAAGCCGTCGTCCGCCGAAAAGAGTAAGAGAGGCTCGTCCAGAGCTCCCAGCAGTAAGCACTCCCGAGGCAAGTCCAGTTCTTCCACCGCCGCTCCCTCCACCGCCACCGCCACCATCGCTGCCCCTCCTCCGCCCTCTCTCGCCTCTGCTAAGCATCCCAGTCCATCCCGGGTGAAGAGCGTCTCTCCATCTCAATCGCAAAGTGTTGTAAAGCAGCATTCTGTAAATGAATGGCACCAGCAATCGAGCCTTTGTAGCCCAACTCCCGCTGCTACCATCGCCGAGTCGGCCCTTCCTCCTCCTCCGTTTCTAGAGGGTCTTCTCCCGCCGGGCTTCCATCCCAGTCTCCTCCAGGCTCTCACCGCGGTGCTACCAGGTTCGACGTTACCGGGTTACGATGGGGGGCCACCGGGTTTCTGGCAG
This sequence comes from Selaginella moellendorffii, assembly GCF_000143415.4. Classification (NCBI taxonomy): domain Eukaryota; kingdom Viridiplantae; phylum Streptophyta; class Lycopodiopsida; order Selaginellales; family Selaginellaceae; genus Selaginella; species Selaginella moellendorffii. The sequence continues at coordinate 522,142 of NW_003314304.1, read as the reverse complement.
CAGCAGCAGCAGCAGCAGCAGCAGGAACAGCAGTGCAAAGATGGCAACGATCTTCCAGAGTTTGAGTACGAGGGATACATTCCAATGCCAGGTGGTGGTGGTGGTGGTGGTGGTGGCGGAGGTTTGGAGGCGTTCCATCAGCTCCAAGGCGGCGGGGAATCCTCGTTTCGTCACCACCATCTTTATCAGAGCTCTCAGGGGGGATTTCACCAGCCGCCGGCCGAGGCTTACACGACGACGTCCGAGGGGCTGGGGATGCAGTGGCCAAGACCAACAGCAGGTGGAGGAAATCTCCAGCAGCAGCAACAAGCTCTCCAAGTTCTTGGGAGTCATCACCAGCAGCAGCAGGATAGCTCGTCGAATCCAGGCGGAGGATTTCCAGTCTTGCGGCCACCTCTACCGCCAGGGCCTCCGCCACCGCCTTCTGCTAGTAGTGCCGCTGGTAGTGGCGGTGGTGGTGGTGGTGGTGGCGGTGGTGGAACCGCAGCTGCTAATTCTTCTTATGGACAGTGGGTACATCCTAATCAAGCTGCTCATCAAAAAACTTTGCATTATAAGAAGGCTAGCGTTGCGGCCCCTTCACAGCAAAGGCGTCATAGAAGCTAGCTAGACACGAGAGCGAGAGCGAGTGATTTAACACTCTTTGGAACTCTAGTCTTTGTTTTAATGCGGTAAAACAAAGCCCTAGCTCGGGTTTAGTGGTTTAAGTTATTTGGCGGGAATGATGCGTGTGAGGTTCTTTCTTTGGATTTTGGTGATATGATGCGTGATCCGATAGAAATGGACGAGACTTATGGCGGAGTGGCCTTTGCCCGTGGTTGGAGCTTCCACCCGCGCTTTAGCCTTTAAAATGGAGCCGCATGGGGAGACGATTTCCCTGGAGCGATGCTTGGGATGGAGCGAGTCTTTTTCTCTCTTGCTGCTCTTGCTGTTCTTGCTGCTGCCGCAACCAACGAGGTGATCTTTCCCTTTTTCCGGCTTGATAGATTTCTAAGAAGTTGGGTGTTTTTGGCAGCCTGTTAGCAAATATATTGTCTACTTGGGGCACACTAGGAGCTCTAAACCGGAGGCTGTGACATCGTCTCATCACCAAATTCTTGCCTCTGTCAAGGGGAGGTACGAAACAATCCTCTTGCAACAATTTTTCTTTTCTCCTCACTGTTTTTGATGTTTAGCAAGGAATCGTCGCTGGTTCACAGCTACAAGCACGGTTTCAATGGCTTCTCCGCCTTCTTGACTGAAGCCGAAGCCGACTCCATTGCAAGTATGCCGCTCTTTGAAGCTTTCGTCACGAGTTTTGATGTGTTGGTTTATCAGAGCTTCCTGGCGTGGTTAAGGTTTTCCGTTCCAGAAAACTCAGTCTCCACACAACACGCTCCTGGGATTTTCTCGACAGCTTTTCTGGTGGTCCGCACATTCAACTCAACTCTAGCTCCGGATCGGATGTCATTGTGGGAGTCCTGGATACTGGTAATCATGGAAAAAGCTTACGTCCGAGTTAATTATCCACTTCCAGGTGTTTGGCCGGAGTCCAAGAGCTTCGACGACGCTGGGATGGGACCGGTGCCAAAGAGATGGAAAGGAGTATGTGACAATTCCAAAATCACCAATCATTCACACACGATCCACTGCAACAAGTAAGATCACTCTTGGGTTCATCTCTCAAGCATTGTGATTTGTTTCAGGAAAATTGTAGGAGCTCGATCTTATGGACACTCGGACGTGCGGAGCCGTTATCAAAACGCTCGGGACGAACAGGGGCATGGAACTCACACGGCCTCCACCATCGCTGGAAGCCTGGTAAAAGACGCCACTTTTTTAACAACTCTTGGAAAAGGAGTTGCTCGAGGGGGCCATCCATCCGCAAGGCTTGCGATCTACAGGGTTTGCACGCCAGAATGTGAGGGTGACAACATTCTCGCAGCATTCGACGACGCAATTCACGACGGTGTAGATATTCTCTCGTTATCGCTGGGTGAAGATACCACCGGATATGACGGGGATTCCATACCCATTGGTGCTTTATCCATTGGTGCTTTACATGCAATGCAGAAGGGAATTTTTGTATCATGTTCTGCTGGAAATGGAGGTCCAGGCTTCCAAACCATCGAGAACTCGGCTCCATGGATTTTGACAGTGGGAGCAAGCACTATCGACAGGAAGTTCTCGGTCGACATCAAACTTGGAAACTCTAAAACCGTTCAGGTACTTGATTGTTTTTTGTGAATTTTTCCTTTGTCATGTATATATAACAGGGAATAGCAATGAATCCCAAGCGGGCTGATATATCAACGCTTATTTTGGGTGGTGATGCTTCTTCTAGATCTGATCGAATAGGACAGGCCAGGTGATACTGTTTCAGCTGAATGAAAGCTTATCACTAAAACATACTTGGCATTAAGCCTATGTGCAGGACGGTCTTTGGATGGGAAGAAGGTCAAGGGAAAGATTGTCGTGTGCAATTACAGTCCGGGCGTTGCATCATCCTCGGCCATCCAGCGACATCTTAAAGAACTTGGTGCCTCTGGAGTAATTTTCGCGATTGAAAATACCACAGAGGCAGTGTCCTTCCTTGATCTTGCTGGAGCTGCTGTCACTGGGAGCGCCTTGGACGAGATTAATGCCTACCTGAAGAACTCGAGGTACACAAGCTTTCATGCATTTTTGGTTTGAGACTTCTTGACGGTTTTTAAACTTTTCTCAAGGAATACTACAGCGACCATCTCTCCAGCACATACGATCATACAAACCACTCCAGCCCCAATCATTGCGGATTTCTCTTCGAGGGGACCTGATATTACCAACGATGGCATTCTTAAGGTATCTGGAGGAGAGTTTTACTAATATAAACTGGGAGTCTTATCTTTACAGCCCGATCTCGTTGCTCCTGGTGTGGACATACTGGCTGCATGGAGTCCTGAGCAGCCCATCAACAGTTATGGCAAGCCAATGTACACCGACTTCAACATAATCTCTGGAACTTCCATGGCATGTTCTCACGCCAGTGCTGCCGCAGCCTTTGTCAAATCCAGGCACCCGAGTTGGAGTCCAGCAGCCATCAAGTCGGCTCTCATGACAACAGGTACCAAAGAGAACAAAAGAAAAATAGTTTTCCCTCTGATCGTTTGTTTGGTGTTTGTAGCACGCTTCCTGGACAACACAAAGAGCCCAATCAAAGACCACAATGGGGAAGAAGCTTCACCATTTGTGATGGGAGCCGGACAGATTGATCCAGTCGCAGCGCTTAGTCCTGGCCTGGTCTACGACATATCTCCGGATGAATACACGATGTTTCTATGCACGAGGAACTACACAAGGGATCAGCTGGAGCTCATGACTGGAAAGAACTTATCTTGTGTACCCCTGGACTCCTACTTGGAGTTGAACTATCCATCCATCGCGGTTCCCATCACTCAGTTTGGCGGGCCAAATTCCACCAAAGCGGTGGTGAACAGGAAAGTTACCAACGTTGGAGCTGGCAAGTCGGTCTACAACATTTCAGTAGAAGCTCCGGCGGGAGTGACTGTCGCGGTGTTTCCTCCACAGCTCAGGTTTAAATCCGTGTTGCAGGTTCTAAGTTTCCAGATCCAATTCACAGTTGATTCATCCAAGTTCCCACAAACTGGAACACTGACATGGAAGAGTGAGAAGCACTCGGTCAGAAGTGTTTTTATTCTTGGCACTGAGTTCAAGTGGCAGACGACATGATAAGAATGTTCCAGGTCACAAGATTTGGCGGCAAAACAATGCGTCAAGCTTCAATCCCTTTCATTTCCAAGATGCCCTCTTTCGGCATAATAATGCAGTACCCAAACTTTCTACAAAACATTCGTTTAACTCCACCTGGTCTCAAAGTGGATTTTATTGAGGTGTTGAATAAAAGAGCTTTCAGTTGATCAAATTCACTGCACTGGGGTTTGCTCTGAGCATTTCTAGTCCACGGTACAACACCATGCTTGAGAATTTCCTGTCAAATTGTAGCAACAAAACATAAGATCCCAGCACTGTTCGATGGCTTGTGCTTGGGGTTGATCTGTAACTCAATGAGAGAGACGAGAACTCTATGCCACCGCCTGATCTTATATACTAAGTTAGTCCTCTTCATCCCCACCTTGGGCAAAGAATCCTTTGCTTCAATGGCTTTTCACTATGATGGAGCTGTCACTAATTTGCTACTTGATTCTTCCTTGTCCGCTCGTTATGCTCTTGGATTCGGGCCAAACACCTAGAGGTTTGTGTTAGATGAAACATTGAGATTTTAACATGGAAGTAAGCTTACTTAAGCTGGCCAATATCCATAACTCGCCAGCTAGTGTTGAATAGTCTTTGGTACCAAGAGCCGACTTGATGGCTCCAACGTGGATACCTGGATTTGAGCAGCACCAGTGTGAGGGAAGTTCCAGAGTAAATTGATGGCTTTCCATGATGCAGACCAGATCCGGATGTAAAGAATCCTCAAGTAAAAGTTTCTTATTTGGAGCTTGTATTATAGCTTGCTGTAGGAAAGTTACAAAAACTCTAGAACTTTCAAACCAAAAATGAATGAAAGCTTGTGTACCTTAAGCTATTCAGGTACAAGTAGATTTACATACGCTTGTTTATTTATTAATTTTTAATGATAATATAATCAATAATTACCTTATTTATAACTTTAAACACTATTAATTAAGATAGTTACTTACATAAATTTAATTCTACTTTCAATGGTAGAATAAAGTAGAATATACTAGGAGGTGTTTATAAATTATAAATATGTTTATAAGTAAAAGATTAATTTAAATAAATATTAACTGTTAGATGGTAAAATATCCCAGAATATCCAACCATATTCTAGGTTTATCCTACCATCCATATAAAATAAAAAAAATTAAATATTTTTTCTAAAATATCAATCTAACCATTTTATTATTTTTCTTAAATATAAGTGATTTTTAGTATTAATACATATGCTAATTTTTATGTAAACTTCATATAATGTTTTTTAATTTTCTTTTAAAACCTTAACTTTATAAGAAATCAAAAGTGGGAAGTATCTTTATTTAAATTTACTACAATTTACTGCCTCTAGTATATCTCAACATATTATGATGCTCTAACCTAGTGTTTTAATTAATTGCAATACTTTAACTTAGTGTACTAACCACTTTATGATTATCATCATTGTTTTAAAGGTTTTTAGCTGTTTAAACTGGTTGCATAAGCAATTTTTACTTATTTATTAAAAATTATAAAAGTTATTTTACACAAAATATTTTTTATTTATTAAGTTCCTACTAGTGATATTTTAAAGAGCTCATTTAACTTTCCAGTTTATATAGATTATATATATTATACTTGTATCATATCCTTGAGGTTATTTTTCTATTTTTGTAAAATATATAATAATAATACCTTAAAATTTTAATTAAATATTTTAAATTTATTAAATAAATAAATTTAATAATTCATTACAGTTATGAATTTTACATATACACTAATGTCCTTGAAAATATGTGATTTATTGTAATTTTCAGATTACTATATATATCCAGTTCTAAAATAAAACTATGATGAAATTAATTTATATGGGCTTTTTAAGGTATTCAAATGAAAAATAAAATTGAGTTATGTGACCATCAAATATAGACATTATTAAGTTAGAGTTTATTTTTCTTCCTTTTTAATTAAAATACTAAATATTGTTTACTAAACAGTACTATATATATATATATATATATATATATATATATATATATATATATATATATATATATATATATATATATATATATATATATATATGGGCGAACTATATACTAAAACTGTACTGTATATACTAAACATGATCAAAAGTTAATTCAATAGTTAAAGTGGTGTATGTGTAAGGAAACTAAAAGCTTTTTTGTCCTTATTAGTCTCTCATTTTTATCATAACTAATAAATACAATCCTCAAAATTAGTTGTTCAGAGAAGTATACTTTCATTACTACCACAATCCTAAAAGTCCTTTTTCTTTAAAGTAAAGAAAATTCAATCTACAACTAAGTCAGTCATATAACCAATGAAATAATTATGCTCTTATTTTAATTTTGTATCAAATAGCTGTCAGCTAAATGCTCAATAATAAGTTTGCCTATGCTTTGAGAGCTTTGAGTATTTTGTTAGGTAATCTAGTACGTTTGAATCCTAAAAAAAAATTCAATAATTAAAAAAAAAGTGTTAGACTCTCACATTGAAAGCACAGTCTAAAAATGACTTATAGCTCTTCACACCTTAAATAACACAAGATGGTTATAAAGCTAAAGTTTCAATTTGCTTTCAAAAGTCTAACCAATTCGTTTGTAAAGGATCAGCCTTAAAGGCTATTTAGGGCTATTTGCCAAAGAAGTCCATCTATATCAGCTTTTCTGTATTAGTTTATAAAGTAAGTTATATTTTAACATAGCAGAAATTCTACAAGAGATACAGAAATTACTGCCGTTGTTATTCACTAGGTGATGAGCAAAGAAATATCCTTCGCATGGCCTTGCAACTCATGGATATGATGGTCTAGAGTATATGGTGGTGCTCATAGGACAATGGGACAAGCATGGTGGTTGTGAACAAAGAAAGAGATTTTTTTCTGGTTCACAGTATAGGGGGTGTTCTCATCCTTCAAGTTGAGAGGAGTGAATTTGATATGAGGAGGGAAGTGCAAGGTAATAAGTGATAGGATTAATGATGGCAGTGATAGGGAAAGGACTAAGGCGTTTGAAATCGAGTTTTGGACAGGGCCTGGTGGTGGAGATATTTCACCTGAGGAGCCAGACTTTATCCCCGATATTGTAAGGGGGACAATTCTGATAATGGACATTGACAAATGTTTTGTGAGATTCCTGAGCACGATGGAGGTGGAAGGAGATGGAGTTGTGGATTTCCTGGAGGTTGGAGACAAATGCCTCAAAGTGGGGATTTGAACGAGAGGATTCGGATGGAGAAGGAAGTGAGAGATTGAATTGGGGATTTCGGCCAGAGTTCGCAAAGAAGGGGGAAATTCGAAAAGAGGAGTGAATAGAGTTGTTATAAAAGAACTCAGCAAGGGGAAGGATATCGAACTAGTTATCTTGATGATAGTTGATGAAGCACCTCAAGAATTGTTCCAATGTCTGAATTGTTCGCTCGAACTATCCATCAGTTTGAGGATGATACGCCGAAGAGAGGTTGGCCTTCACTCCAAGCAGTTGCAAAAACCATTGCCAGAAATGAGAGATGAACTAAGGCCCCCGATCCGAAACCACATCTGTAGGAATCCCATGAAGTCGGAAAATTTCCCTGAATACCAGTTTTGCCATGTCCTCGCCCAAAAACTCCTTGGTACATGGCAAGAAGTGTGCCATCTTTGTGAAGCGATCCACCACAACTAAAATGCTGCTGAAGCCTCCAAAACTCGGAAGATCACTCAAAAAATCCATGGAGATGGATTCCTAAGGACCTGAAGGGACTGGGAGGGAACGAAGCAAACATGAAGGAAGGTGGTGAGGTAACTTATTCCGGGCGTAAGTGTCACAGGAGGTAACAAAAGCTTTGATGTAGTCGTCCATGTGAGGCCACCAAAAGTCCCGTGCAACTAGCTCATGGGTTTTCACAATGCCGAAGTGACTAGTAGTTGGGCTATCGTGGCACGCCATCAGAACCAACCTTCGAGCATCACTTTCATGAACGTAAAGTTGCTCCCCATGGTACAATAAGCCATGTAAGAACTCGAACTCGTTAAATCGCTGGCAGTCGGGAGTCACTAGGTGTCCAGCCTGAAGATGGGGGAAAATGTTGCTGGCGAGATCATCGGATTGAAGATCGTTTCCGATCGCATCCATCAAGGAGGAGTCCTGAGGGGCCAAGGAAATTGCCATAACTTGAAGCCGATCAGGACCAAGGATAACTTGATCCTATTGATCGAAGGCAGGATTACCAGGCCTGAGACTGAGATAGAAGCGCCTTGAAAGAGCATCAGGAAGGCCTTGAAGCTTTCCAAGTCTATACTTGATAACAAAGTCAAACCAACTTAGAAATTGTGCCCATCTTGCTTGACGACGGCTCAAAACTCAGGAAGTGGCAAAGTACTCGAGATTTTTGTGATCCGTCCAGATTGTTGTTTGATGGCCCACCCCCTCCAAGAAACGGCGCCACTCTCCAAAGGAATCCATGATGGCAAGGAGCTCCTTGTCGTGGATTTTGTAATTGATCTCCGCAGGTTGGAATTTCCGAGAATAGAAAGCAACCGGATGAAGTTCTTGATCTGCTCTGAGTTGAGACAACATAGCACCGATGGCAAAGTCGGAGGCGTCAGCCTCGATGAAGAAAGGTTTTGAGGAATCAGCATGGATCAAGATGGGAGCAGAACTGAAGGCTGCCTTAAGTGTGTCGAAGGCCTGCTGGGCAGCAGCAAACCAAGAGAAGGGAACATCCTTGCAAGTGAGAAGCGTGAGAGGAAGGACAATGTCAGAGTAGTGATCAATGAATTTGCGGTAGAAGTTGGCGAAGCCAAGGAAAACCTGAACGTCCGACATTGATTGTGGAGGCTCCCATTCGAGAATAGTCTTGACTTTGGCAGGATCCATCGTGATACCCTCAGGAGTGACAATATACCCAAAGAACTCCACAGACTGCTGATTGAAGGAACATTTCTCAAGCTTCAAGTATAGGCCGTGTTCTCGCAGCTTCGCTAGCACCTTGCATACATGTTCATCGTGCTCCTCCTGAGTTTTTGAGTAGATGAGGATGTCATCGAGGTAGACAATCACCATTTGATCAAGAAACTCCCGAAAGACGTTGTTCACCATGTGTTGGAAAACTGCTGGAGCATTTGTCAAGCCAAATGGCATGATAGTGTACTCGAAGTGGCCATAGTGGGTTCGGAATGCAGTCTTCCATTCATCACCAGGCCAGATCCGGATCAGGTTGTATGCTCCACGGAAGTTGATCTTGGTGAAGAAACGGGCACCGCCGAGGCGTTCCAACAGGTCTGAGATCAGGGGTAGCGGATAACGGTTCCGAACAGTCACTTTGTTCAAACCTCAGTAGTTGATGGCTAGCCACAAACTCCCATCCTTCTTCTTGACAAAGAAGATAGGCACTCCAGCTGGGGACTGCAAATGTTGAATATACCCCGGGGCAAAGTTCTCATCCACGTACTTTTTGAGGTCCTTAAGCTCGGATGGGGATAACCCGTAAATAGGCCCCCACAGAGGTGACGCTCCTTCTTGTAAATCAATGGGACAGTCATAAGGCCATTGAACAAGCAGTACATTAACTTTTTTTTTTTGTCAAACACATCCCCAAAATCATGATACTTTTCAGGAAGACAGACAGGAGAAACATGCAAAGTAAAAAGGAAAATAAATTCTTCATGAAGGAGTTCTTTCATAGTGATTGTAAAGATAGAAGGAGGCATACGACTAAATGGAATGATGAGACAAGGATACTGTCCAGTGTAAGATGGAAGAGAGGAAAAAGAAAAAGGTGAAAACTTTGTAGAGTCAAGAATAGAACCCCGATTTGAGTTTAGGGAAATTTTCCTGATTTGGACTCGATGAACAACAGGGGAAGCCGTGGGAGATGGTGATGTGGGAGAGATGAGCTGTAATTCCTTCCAACAGATCTGAGGCTGATGTAGTTGGAACCAAGGAAGACCGAGCACCACAGAGGAGGACTTGTTGTTGATGATGTTGAAGGCAATATCAGTGATGGTGGACCCGATGTGTACTTAAACAGGCAACATTTCCCTAAGTCTAGAAGATGGAGACACAAAATGCCCACCGATGCCTTCAACCCTCAAATCCCATATGGTAGGAGAAAGAGGAATGTGATGTCAGGCAACAAAGTCCGTGTCCATGAAGTAGGAAGTTGCACTCGAGTCCAATAGCGCCAGAGCCTTGAGTCTTGATTGTCCGGTGAAAGAAAGGGGACATGGGACACGGAAGTTGTGGGAATTGGTGGTGGCTTTGATGAAAGGTGGTGAGGAGCTTAATAAAGAAGAAAAGTGATTTTTATTTGGGGAGTCCAAATAGACAGCTCCTACTCTGTTTGGACAGGGTTGTTTCCCGACTGCAACAGAGGTGAACTTTGAGGCAGAGTGAACTCGAGCAGTTGGGGAGGCTTCTTGGGACACACAGCTGCTTTGTGGTTAGGATCAACACAGTAGAGGCAAAGATTATGAGATATTTGACGTTGCTTCTCAGTAGGACTCAACTTCCCTCTAATGAGTCGAGGAGTACCAGAAATATCCATCGGGACCGGAGCAGTAGGTTCAGGAGTATGCCCCGAAGACTCAAGCTGAGATTCCTAAGTCTGGGACGGAAAAACAGCAGTGCGGCAACTTTCCTGACGACGTTCAAAGAGACGATTGTTACATCGAACAGCTTTGTTGATGGCGTTCGACAGGTCCTTGGGATCCTCCATAGTGAGCAACAAATCCTTGACACTGTTGTTGAGGCCGAAATGAAATTGGTCAATCAAGGCCCGCTCATCCCGCTGAGTGTCCAAGGCAAGGAGTTGGAACTCTGCAACATAGATCAAGGTAGGACGAGACCCCTGAGAGAGACGTCTCATCTTTGTGGTAGTAGCCCGAACCCGATCCGTCTCACCAAAACATGCTTCGAACTTCTCTTTGAATAATTGAAGATCCATTAGCTCCGGAACCACGCCTTTTGTGCTCTTCTTCAGAAGAGGAGAAAACCATAACAAAGCTGTACCTTCAAGCAACATCCCAATCACGCTAATTTGAGACTCGGGAGTGGGGTACCACCGATATTAAAGTGTGAAGATCAGCTCCATCTAGTTCAGGAATCCACGAAGCTCCGAACGCTTGCTTGAAAATTTCGCCAAAAAACTCACCTTTGGTTCAGGAACTTTGCTGGATCTTTGAGCCGAAAGTGAAACAAGCTCCTGTTGCATGCAAAGAAGGGTCACCTTCAGCTCGGTATTCTCAGACTGGATTTTTGCAAGGACTTCGGCAAAGAAATCAAGATGGCTTGGAGACTCCATTGGCAAGAAGAAAGAAAAAGGGGGGAAAATGGCAAAGGTAGTCAAACAATCAAAACGAGCTAAAGCAAAAAACGAAAAAACACAATCTAAATCAAATTGTTAAGACCCCCAACAAGATCAAGACTAAAAAATGCAAAAGACAAAAGGAAAAGCTAGTGGAAACAAAGAAGAAGCCTTAGACTGGTGTTAATTCAAATTGTGGAAAAATGGAACAAAACTAACTTATATATACTATAGGTTGATGAAGCTCCACTAGCACGAACAAGAAAAAGTGTGCTGTAAGAAACAAAAGAACTTGGAAACATACAAAACTTTTCATAAAAGTATGGCACTGTTTACCTGAACACAGGGAAGACTGCTTGTATGTGCTTCGTTGTGATCCTGCCCTTGTTTCCAAGCACAAGGATTAACACAAACGCTGCTAGGAGACTCCAGGAGCAACCATTGAAGAGGCCTATAGATTTTAATAGAAGAAGGTTAATTAATAACGAAGATCCGAATGAATGAAATGGATATCCTGCTTTTACCCAAGATAAAGTTTATATTTCCATGATTGCTCGCAGAGTGTATGTGCCTGAGATATGCCATGGCTTGCTTTCGGTTGCCTTTCGTAAAGTGCAGAGTGAACACTCTCTCTACACGGTCCATAAACTTTACTACCTGGAGTGCATTGGAGCAATGAAATCCCATCAGCAAGACCCCCAAAGGAAAATTTCTTCACACCTTGTCCAACGTTGCAAAATGAGAGTTTTCGACCATCTTCAGATAACTGCCAGACGCATTCTGTCCAGTCACCTGAGAATTTAAAAAACCTTTTTAGAAGTCTGCAGTAATTTGCCATTTTCCATAAGTACCTTGTCATATTTCTTGAGGATCTTGACGAATGCCATCATGTTCAAGGAGCTGGCAAGTAAGTTTTCAACACTTTGAGAACATGGATCTAGAGGTCATTCACCTGAAGTTTCTTAGGAGTCGAAGCCCACGATAAAATTCGACAAAGGCCGTCTGGAGCATCTTGGCTGCTCGCTGAACCTTTCCTTTGTTGCCGGGCTCCCCTTCAAGCTCTGAGATTCGTCATCTACAACATGGCAGAGATCAAACGATTCCAAGTTAAGTGCTACAGATTTAGAGGCTGCTATAACGAACCTTGCATAGCAACGAGCTCTTCCATTTGGATGTGAAGTTGCTGTGCTTGAGCATCGTACTCGTCTTCCTTGCATCTCAAAAACTTGTCCACTTTGTTGAGCTGATCGTCAAGGCCGAAAAAGAAGCTCTTTTCGTGATCCGATCGAGTTCCAAACAGCTCCGTCTCGTAAAAATCCTCGCCATCTCCAATTCTCGTCTTGTGCACAACCTGATCGTATTGAAGTGTTTTGTTTTGTCTTTACAGTCCAGAACATCATCACAGACCATGGACGTTTCCGAGGATATGGATTGTTTGCAGCAGCTGCTCAGAATGGCGCTGGGATTTTGCAGCAAATTTTGAAGCTTGCTCTTGTCAACCAAGAAGACATTTGGATCGAACACCTTGTGTTGCTGGTTCTTGGTATGTAGGATCTGGTTTTTTATTCTCTTGACAGCTTTCTTGAGCTGCTTGTAGTCGCAGTACTTCACCCGCCACTCTGGGACGAGCTGCTTCTGGAACTTCACCATGCCTGAAAGCTTGGATTACCTGAGGTGAACATCGTCAAGAAAACGATCAAACAAGAGATGAAATACCTGGAGGAAATGGTGTCAAGTTCACAATGCCTCTTCAAAGTTTTCTGGCGCCTGTGCTCTGGAAGCAGAGGAAGAACAGCGGCAGTGAGCATATGACGAGGCAAATGGTGGCGTGGAATCATCAAATGCATGGTGCTGGGGAGGAGGAGCACCGATTCTCACAAGAAAACAGCGTCTTAAGATCATCTCTGGAGAAAAGGGGGAAAGCCTTCGTTTCTCGCCGAGGCCAACGAACAATTACATAAGAATACGTTTTCCCGAGTGAAACTGACGCAGCAGAGTGCAAGAGGAGAGAAGAAGCAAGCGATCCATTGGCCTATGGAGCAAAAAAAGGAAGCAAAAGGACAGGGAATGCAAGGGAATCTACATGAAAAGAAGCTGTCATAAGTTACACACTTACACACACACAGCTCTCTCTCACACACACTTCAACTCTTTTCTTGTCAACACGAGTAATTTATGCGAGCGAAAGGGAATGAAAGAATCATTTGAGCATCTAAAGCATGGAAGGAAGCGAGGCACGTACTCTTTCTGGAAATCACGCTTATGGAACGTTTTGTTTCGTCGGAGTCCCGATTGCTGGCGCAACCAAACTGAAAGAATCACAAGCTCAGAACCACGAAAGCAGAGGCAAAACAAAACAAGCTTACTTTTGAAAGGGGACGAAGAGAAGAATAACCAAAGGAGCCAAGCTTGGATTCGAGAGAGTTTGTCGAGTTCTCGAGGTGAGAGCCCTTTGCTCACTCAAGAACTTGGAGCTTTCTCTCCTTTGCGAGAGGAAGAGGGAGCAGGGGGAGTTTGCAATGAAGGTGGTGGTCGCATTTTATACTCTGGTTGGCCGATTAGAGACACTCAAGACATGGAAGAATAGTGGTGTGATAATTGCCCGACTATCATCAAAGAGGGGTATAAGGGTGAGAACTTTGCTTTGAATCACTGGACATGCAGCTCGGGATATGCTGAGAGAAGTCCCCCATACCACGGAGAAAGAAAGAGAACGAAAATAAATGCATTTTAGCTTATCTTCCATTCGCAATGCTCCACCTTGTTAGTGGCCCGATTATACTTTTCCTTTTCCTTGTCTGCACGATTCTTCGCTAAGAAAGCCAAAACTTCTGGCTGTAAAGCATTGCACGTACCAGTCTGTGAGTTTTTAACATTGATCCGCATCGTTTTGTTGACGACGTGGAGCCCAACCCGCCGGGCCTTTTCTCCTTCCATTTGCTGTTCATCGAAAGATTGCTGAGAGACGCGATTTAAATCCAGAATACAAACCTCTCCGTTGCTACTGATGAGTTTGGTCCCTGTCGTTCCGACCCGAGTGTGCCTGATTCTCGCTTTTGATCCTGATGTCACCCTGTTCTACAGCAACCACCATGAATGGATGAGTATAAATGTGTAAACATACCCTCGTCTTGTTGCAAGTGACGCTACCGTTTGGAGTGGATTATTAAAGACTTGTCGATCATAGATGGAATATACACGCGTTTGCGTTTGGATCCACATTCCATTCCATTAAGTGTAGACCTGGCTCCTTTTCAACGCGTTGTAAGTCGACCTCGACCATGGATCGTCGCAGTAGGGGCTCCACACTGGCCTCTGTCTCGTTTTTCTTCACCATATATCAAACTCAGTAAACCTGGAATATATTTGTATGCCACTGCACACACAGCAGCATCCACAAAATTAGATTCCAGAGCTGATAACTTTTACATGGTCACCTGGACGAAGACTCGTCCCTGCTTATTTTTCGCCTATGGTTGGCTGTGCCTCCTACATTAGGACCAAAGGTCTTCCTGCATAACCATCAAGCCACGTTTCGTGGATTCGTAATACACTCGCATAAGGCATGTCATCCTGTAAGAGAAGCAAAGCTGAATGACTCCACCAAAACAAAGCGATAAGAATGCCACCTTACATTGAAACACGGCGGTTGTCAAGCGATAATTCAGCTCTTCGTCTGGAATGCAAAAGAATAATGCATATGACTCAGAAAGAACTTAACGTACCAGTTCGCTGCCACTTATCAAACTTGACAACCCAAGTAACGTCCCCAACCTTTGTCGCACGAAGTTTATCAACCCACATACAGAAGGTCTCTATGAATACCGTGGAGGGGACGTAGAATGTCAACGCTTCTAAGTCTTCTAGTCTTCTAGTCCGCACGGAGTGACCAGCGTTGGGTCAGGGGCCTGCCAGCCATTTCGTTGCTGACGCATCCAAAACTACTAAACACGAGGAACTTACCATTGGCCTTTTCAAGTCTCGTGGGAGCTTTCAACCTCACCTCATAACCATCTCACGCAGTAGCACGGCTCCAGTAAGTCGGCATCTCTGTGCGAAACACGAGGATCGAACTTGAACTCTCGGATAGCTTGTAACATTCCCGAAGTGCATCTTTCAGTGCCACGAAAGATCTTGGGATTGTCTTTGGCTTTGTCAAGGTACCACTGCGTAAGCTCTTCAAACTCCCGACCTGAGATAGTCAGTGAGTTAAGGAGTGATCAATCGACTTCAAGAACTTACGATAACTCCAAAAACGTCTTTGACGGCAAAGAGCTCAGCATCACAAGAACTTTCTGAGGAGCTCTGCCTTCCCTCATGAGCTGTCCCTTGTCAGCTGCTCAAGGGAGAACATCCATATCCTGTCCTGATGATTTTTACATCCAACTGGAAGAACAAAAAAGAAAAAGGATTAAAATCACAAAAGCTTTGAACGATCCTCTAAAAACTTGCCCCACACTTGATCAATCTCTTCAACAGTGTCTCCACAACCTGAGGAGCCTCTGCCTTCTTCAGCTTGAAGCTGACTTTGTGAGGTCGTTGTTCTGTTTGTTCCTACAGGAAAAAAACTAAGAAAAAGCCAGGACGAGATAGAGAAAAACATTGTAAACGCAATCAAAGAGAGGATATGGAATTTTTCTACCTGGAATGCTGGAAACTTGGAAGTCTCTACCAACGCACCCCTTGTTTAGTTCTTGCTCCCATCCAGAATCTATGGCAGCGCCATACATAATTTCTGTCCCCACAGACAAGATCGTGGCCTCTAGTGTGAGTAGCGGCCTCACCAAGCAAGGCCTTGTCGGCGATCTTCCAGTCGAGAACACCAGAAGCGAGTCATGGAAATAATCCCCAGCCAGAGCGCATTACGCAGCATTGTGATGCGTACCATTGAGATTGGAGACAATCACGAGCTGGTGGAGGAAGGCCTCATATAATGAAGAAGTGCATGATGATGTCTTTGGAAGCCTTAGAAGGCTGGAGACTCCAACATATGCCATGTTGGAGTTGACTAAGCCAAATTGCCATAGATGCCTTGCACCACTGTCCCAAAAGCTATGATGATTTTGTACTTTGAGTAGTCTTGAATGATAGAGGAAGGCAAGAGAAAAGGTATTTACCCCTCTATGGAACATCCTCTCTCACTCTCCAAGATGCTCTACAATAGCATTACCTTTTAAGAGGTTTATCAATGCCAATTACCTTCATTTCTGGGATTGTTTTGCTAAAGATGTCGAAATTAAAAATATTGTTAATATGAAATCACTTGAGTAGCTTTTCTTTCTGAAATAAACATAAAACACTATAATAAACATGAAAAAATATTTTAGAATGTAAAAGTACCTCATCAACTTGTGCTAAAAAATGTAGACCAATCATACTAAAAACACTTGACATAGTATAGAGCATGTTTAACTTACCTTCACTTTACTAAACAACCTCAAAAACCAATATAGTTAATGATTTGCTTTGAGTGCTCTGTATAGTGTTTGTTAGATAGAATTAAGAAAATGGATATCATTAAATGCTAAATACCTTTGCAGACCCATATTATTTTGCCATCTTGGGATATAGGATGAAGAGCAAAGTATTTAGCCATGATTGCTTTCTCATCTATTTCTTTCCCAATTTTAGTCTTTATTAGCTTGAATATCTCTTGCAAATCTTCGGCTTTAGGATTTATAACAAGCTTGCTATTGAGAAGATATGAATCTAGAAAGTTTATGAGGCTTCCCTTAGTCTCATCCACCACTGCATTCACTATTTCTCCAACACCAGCAAACTTTCCTCCAACTTTAGCCCCAATAAACAAAAGAATCAATATTGGTTTTAGTACTGGAGCAAATTTCTTGAGCCAATTTGGTGGGAGATCTAAGTCAAAACCCATAAAATCCTTTACTTGATGAGCTCCAACTTCATAAGCATAAGCTCCCTTAGGCCATTCACACATATAATGAAGTTTAACACATGTTCCCAATAATTTATTGTAATTCTTCCACATGTTGTTCCCATCAACAATATATGGATACTTTGGGTAGTCCACCTCTAATTTCAATAATATCTGTAAATAGCTTGCATAAATTGCATTCACTTTGTAGATTGTAGATTTGAGTTCATTCTTGAGCTTGTCGATGCTTATTTTAATGTCATCAAGTTTCATATCCACTTTGTCAAAATAGTTATCCACTTTATCAAACCTTTTATCAATATATTTGAAGACTGCATCAAACTCCAATTCTTTAACATTTGGAATTTTATCAATATTTGATGATGCCTTGGCAATTGTGACTCCTACAACTTCCTCATAATCCTTTAAGAGTTCATAAAGTTCAACAAGCTTCTCCACCACTTCATGTTGCTGCTCATTAGGCATCAATAACTTAGTCAAAGAATTTTCATCTGAGACCTTCAAATCATTGATCAGATCCCAACTATCCACTTCACACGAATCATTCCAGGTGTGGGAGTAGTTTAGATCTTTTTCTCTTCCTTCACATTTAATTTGCTTTAGCGGACAAATAACTGCATCCCATGATTTTGGTTTATTTACCTTATTTAGTATCTTTCTCCACACATAACCACGTCTCATCACATTTTCTTCAATTTCCAAAATTGGGCAATCCTTCATGTATAACCCAATAATGTAACCTCTAACTTTTTCCATCCATCCTTCAGCTTCCTTTTCCAAATCTGGCCTT
The DNA here is from genome assembly GCF_000143415.4 of Selaginella moellendorffii. Lineage (NCBI taxonomy): Eukaryota > Viridiplantae > Streptophyta > Lycopodiopsida > Selaginellales > Selaginellaceae > Selaginella > Selaginella moellendorffii. The sequence continues at coordinate 504,443 of NW_003314304.1, read as the reverse complement.
GGTGTATTCTCTACCTCTTTTGGCAAATATATGATGACATCAACCCATTGCCTATCTTTCCAATTGTCTGTGTCTCCCCCAACTCTCACAATTGTCTCGATAAGGTTCTCTTTCAAAGCCACCCATCCATTCCCAAGCCTGACACCTTGCTTGCATAATTTGTGAAGCTTAACTTGGATTTTTGAGAAAATACTTGCAGGAAACAATTTTAGTTCCTTGTCTTTGCATTGAAACCTCCTACCCCAATAATTGTGGTTTTTTTGAGTGTCTGATGGCAATAATAAATATTCTGGAGGTGAATATTCTTCTTGCAATAGTGTTGGCACTATCAAGTCCTTGGGCAGGTTATGCCAATTCCCATCCCATGTATCATCCCAAGGCAATATCACTCCCATCTCATGGAGCACTCCAAGAATGTACTCCACTATTTTGTCTTGGTTCCCACATTGTTCTTGCAATTGATATTTAACTTCATGTGTTTCCATTCGACTTTTGAGTTTGCTAGTCTTCTCTGTAGGTATGAAGAGTTGCACCACATCCCTCATAAACCATTGGACATCTAAGATGACAAATTGAGGCACAATGTCACCCTCTTCATGTCCCAAGCCAAAGTAAATTGCATCTCCACAATCATGTAGAAACTGCAAGACGAATTTAACAATGTTCTTTCTGGCTTCTCTGCTTTTGGAACTGCTGTTAGGCAAGAGGATTTCACCAACTTTGTCTAGGGGTATGACCTCTTGTGACTTGCACCTTGTACCAGTTTCCTCTTTGCATTGAGACATTCCCGTGGTATTTGTTGCTGGGCTGACAGCAATTTGTCCAAGCAACTCCCCAACATGGTTTTTATCCCCCTTAAATCTGTCACTCGGGTGGCCACCACCTTAAAACAAAAGTCTGCCGTATCATTTCCAAGCTCAAGTACTTGCCCATAGCCTTTGTCAGAGATTATTGCAGAAACCACCTCCATTGGGTCATAGCCTGGTTTTGGAGAGAAAAAATTCAGGGCAATCAAGACCCTGGGCTTCCTTTTGGGTGAGGCTGACTGATGTGAAGCAATGAACCTCAGCCAATAAACCAAATTCTGCTTGAAAACCTCACAATTGCCATCCTCCACCTTGCATACGATCAAGAAGAGATCCTTCTCACTTCCTCTAAGAAAGTACTGGTGGAAAACATGGAACTCTTCCTGTCCAGCTAGGTCGCAAATGAGTAGCTTTTGTTTGGTGGTTGCATAGACAAGTGGTTGCAGCTCAATGCCTGCTGTTGAAGCATGCCTTTGGAGACATGATGGAAACCAAGACACTCTGCGGCAGAGGTTGTTTTTTATTGTGGTTTTTCCAACCCCGCTAGCACCACACAAGAAGAGCTTTGCTGTTGACGGGTTGTCAAAGTCTTTGAATGCACTCTGCTGGAAGATTGCATTCCGCTCTAAAAGACCAGAACACCTCTGCTTGAAAGCTTCAGAAGCTTCGGAATCATTGCCTATATCAAGCTCTTCCGCGAGGCTTTGGTAGTTTTCCTCCAGGGCAGCCAGAATTTGTCTTTTCTGTGCATCACTTCTAAGATAAGGAGCCCTGAATCTGCGCACCTTGCATTTTGGATCCCCCAGCAACTGGCAAAGCTCTTCCAGCTTTTCAATTTCTGACTTAAATTGAATATTTAAGTCTTCAATGCTGCTTCCCAAGAGGCACCTCCATGGCAGTTCCGACTCACATGACAAAGCTTTCAGATACTTGCAGCTGGTGATAGCTTTCCAAAAGAGCTCCCCATTCGTGATTTTGCACCTCCATATACCCAAATGCTCCAGTTGGCTCTTCTCTATGCCCTTGGCAATCTCCAACGGTAACTCTCTTCCCGAGATACCAGTTATTTCCAAATGGCGCAGCTTACAATGTGGACTTGAGAGAGCTGACCACAGACTGCTGCCACAGACCATTCCTCCTCCCTCGTTGGGACAATCAAGTTCAAGCTTGAGCTTGATCAGCTTGCCATTGGGATTTTGTAGCGCTTTGCCCAACCATCCACCACCATCACCTGGATAAAGTGTAACGGTGAGTTCCTCCAAGCCACACTTAGCGCTGCTCAGGGCCTCACCCAGGCCCGTTGCATTGCTCAGGTCCTCACTCTGTCTCATATATCGGCAATCTAAAACTGACAGGCTGGTGCCCTCCTGAAGAGCCTTGCATACCCATGGCAACACTCCAGCATCAGTACCCGAAAATAGGAATAGTCTTTGCAGCGAACAGTTTGGACTCGTGAGTGCCTTGAAGAGTGCTTCACCTGCCCCCTCTGGAAACCATGCCTTCAGTTCTACTAGCTTATTGCAAATGCCACTCTGAAATGCCTGTTCCCACCCTTCCTTGTCAATGTCCTTATCCAGGATGACTAACTCTTCCACCTTGCACTCCTGACTTGCCAGATCCCTACTCAATTTCCCAAATCCTTCCACTGTCATCCTGTTCGCCAGCAATTCGAGACGTTTCAAGTTGTTTCCTGCTTTCCTAAGGAGTTGGCTAAGGAGAGTCTCTGGGTTCCCAACATTGATCAACCAGAGCTCTGTCAAGCAGTCGAGCTGAGCAAAGGCCAACTCAAGCTCCTGAGGTGGTGTGAGGGTGTCTTTGCCTTCCCAATAGAATATTAGCACTTTCAAGACCTTGAATTCCTCTGTCATCATCAGTAGCTTTGCAAACCTCTGCCCCTCAATCTGGCCAATATCCTGTCCCTGCTGAGGAGGAGCAATGCCCTCTGCCACCCTTTGCATTCGATCACTGGGAATGCCCAACGTACAAGCGACCCTGGCAGCGAAGTGGATGAATCTGATGTCGAGCTGTGGTACCAAAGCGGCCTTGAGAATGTCAATGTGAGCAGCAGCAGCAGCAGACGAACTGCCATCACCAGGAGCATCTCCCACATCCAGAGCCCTGTCTAAACAGGGCGGATTTGAAATGCACCAGTTGAGCACACCAATCAGATCCTCCTCTGTGCCTCCAAAACTCTCGACGGTAGCACTCACCTTATCAACAAACTCACCTTCGGATGGGTCACAGATCGCCCCACAAGAAAACCGAATCGCATTGAAGTGCCGCTTGTTGTCCCGCTTCGCTGCGAGAGCCTCCTTGATCTGCTTGACAGAGCCACAGTCGATCCACACTCGTCGCTCCTCCTCCTCCATGGAAGTTTGCCCTGGATCGAAGGGGCAGTGGACAGCACGAGTAAACTTGTAAAAGTGAACCTTGCCAGCAGTGGAAGCAAAGAAGTATGCCAGCTGTGGAAGAAAAGCAAAGTATATGCCAGCTGTGGAAGCAAAGCATGTGCCAGCTGTGGAAGTGTGGAAGCAAAGCCATAGTATGGAAGCAAAGCACTAAGAAAGTGGACAACAAATTTAGGTTTTAGGGTTTTTCGAGCAAGACGGTCAAGGCGGCGAGCTCATGGCGACGAGAAGAAGGTGTGGGACGAGGATGATATTGGTGCGATCTTGGTAAGCAAAGCTCTGGCCAAAGACTCTCAATCGTTTTCCTTTTTGTCAGGCTAAACTCCACGAGGAGAAAGCAAAGAAGAGCGAAATTCATGTCGATGAGAATGTAGCAGCTCCTTCACCACAATGCAATTGCTCTGTGCGTAAGAATTCGATTGAAATCTCCACTCTGGAAGCTCACATTCTCTAGAATTCTTCTTTTCTTGCGTTTCAGGTGACTGTAAATCCCATCAAGGACACTGAGCTGATCGTCTATGGAGGTGAATACTAACAATGGTGACAAGGTTTGTGATTAGTTTCGCTACGGTGATTTGATCTTCGTGTTTGCTATGCTAGACTTACGTTTATGGTGATCTCTACCAATACAACATCGAGAAGAACGAGTGGAAGCCTGTCACCAGTCCAAACTCTCCTCCAGGCGGTTGCGTGGAAAAACTGGCTCTTCATTATTGGTATGATGTATTTTTCCAGGGCTTCTCTTGCTTTTGGCAGTGTAGGTGGTGAATTCGGTTTCATCACTATTAGGTGTGTTTCTAGCTGACTTGCAAGAGAGTTTTTGCAGGATTTATGGAGACTGGATTCAAACACAAATGTGTGGGAGCAGCTCCAACTAAAAGGCTGTCCAGGTGCTCGTTTCGGACATAGATTGGTATGAATTGCGCTTCTAAACATAATCTTTATGTTTTTTTCTTTCTTGCCACAGGTTCTCTACAAACATAAACTTATTCTATTTGGTCGATTTTATGACACGTTGAGGGAAGTAAGGTCGGCTGTTTCAGCAGTGTAGATGTTTAGTATTGAATTTTTGACACAGGTACTTTAATAATCTTTAAGTGCTGGACTTAGACAATTATAAGGTTTGTTTCTGTCGCTCATTGTTTTTTAAACAACTAAACTGATTTCCTTTTACAGTGGCAAGAAATAAAACCAAGTTTGGAGCTGCCTGGCCTTCAGCTAGAACTGATTTTCAGCTTGCTGTTTATTTAGATGAGGTATTTGTCTACTAAAAGTATAGTTTTGCGTGTTGTGAACATTTTTTCGTTTCCTTAAGATTTTCTTTTACGGTGGCTATTTTAAACAGCCTGCCTCTGACAAAGATCAATCCGACAAAGCTGTAGTACTCGCAGATATGTGGACGTTAGATCCACGGATTGGGAGTGGGACAAGGTTTGCTTCTTTTACATTCTCGTTTGGAGTTTTAGTTTTTTGCTGTGTTTTGTGAAGGTGAAAGAATCCGGTAAGAGCAGGATTTTTGTCCACAAGAGACGAGCCATCTTGTTTGGTGGTGTAGTTGATACTGATGATTACGGTTTGAATGCATGCGTTGGAAAAACTAATGTCTTTTGCAGGTGATTCGCTGCACAACGTTTTTATGATCGAGATGTATATGCTTTCTAGATGGTTTGTATCTCGTCGATTGTTTCTCTAAATTATCTAAACACCATCGCTCGCAGGTATCCTTTGGAGCTTCGCAAGCCAAAGAGCCTAAAGATTAAGGTATGGCAATCTGAGATTGTGTGGTGGTTAAGTGTGCATCCAAAGCAGAAGAAAGTGGTCGATCCAAATGTGGAAAATGCGTCTGAACGTTGAGCGTTCTGCTTGAAGGTTGTTGCCTCGTGGAAAAATCAATGCTGGAATGGTCGTTGGAAAGGATACTTTGTTTCTGTATGGAGGTATGACAGAAGTCGGTGAAAAAAAGTGACACTCGACAATCTTTTCTCACTGGACCTGAATCAACTCGATGTGTGGAAGTGCATTATTGAGGTTAGTGTTTTTATGATCGAGGGATCATCCAGCCTCGTACTAATGTCTCAAGCAGGAAACACAAAGCCAGTGGATTGAAGCTAGTGAGGAGGAAGGCGAAAGTGATTATGACAACAGTGATGCTGGATCGATTAAGAATGGAACAGAGGACGATTGTGAGGTAGGAAAAAAAAAAGATGTAACAAAACTTGTATGTTTACTCTTGTATTCCAGGATGCAACAGAGTCATCGCAACTAGTTGAAGAGCAGCTGCTATTCTTGAGGGGTGAAGGCAAGAGGCTGACGATGAAACGATCAAAGATCGATCAAATACGGGCTGAGCTGGGCCTGGCTGATTTTCAACGAACACCTTTGATGAGTGATGATAGTAGTTCATCTTCCCGTTTTGTGATTGATTTGTCTTTCAGCCTGGAGAAACGCTGAGAGATTTTTTCTCTCGGACGATCATGTATTGGCAAATGGCACCTTACGGTCACACCCAACACACTGGAAAGATGACGACGCAGGTTTTCTTTCGCTCGTTCTTCATGCTCTTTGCATCTATCAGGAGCTCAGGAAGGATGGATTTGACTTGGCAGAGACACGCTGACAAGGTAAAGTGGTGTCTCAAGAAGGAATCCTCTCAACAACATTGTTTGATTTGCAGCTCGCGAGACTTCGAAGAGGAGGCTACCAAACCTTCCAAAGAGCGCAGCAAAAAGAAGCGATAAGGTCCGGTGATCTCTGAAAGTTTTAGCTGAAAATTAAATGAATAGATTACAGTTATTCTCAGAGGTATGGTGAGTGCTTTCCTTTTCTAGAGGCAATGCGATTGACATGAAACCACTAGTATACAATCTCTGCGTCCCATCATCAATGGTGATAGAATTTTGCCTTTGCTCTTCCTTCAAGGCACTTGGCGTGTGACCAGATGCTGGTTTCTGTCGACTGCAGTGCTGCTGGAGCAGCCTCCTTTGGCTCGTTCTTGCAGTTCTTGGCTTGTGCTTCGATTTGGAGCTGGAGAAAAGAACAGAACCCAGAGGTCTACACCGGAAAGAAAAAAGAGAAAACGTAACCTCCAGCTGTGCGTGTAGTTGCTTCTGTACTTCTATTTGCACCTAAAAAGGTCCTCAAAGAACATACGCGTGAAAGTTAGGAGCAGTGTTTCTCTTCTCTGGTTTTGCTGAACAAGACGAAAGCAACTGCGATACTTCTTGAAACAAAAGCTTGAATCTTTGGAATGAAAGCTTCTCCTTCCATTTTCAAAAGCTTGTTGAGAGACGCGGATTCAATCCAGAATACAAACCTCTCCGTTATTACTGATGAGTTTGATCCCTGTCGTTCCGACCTGAGTGTGTCTGGTTCTCGCTTTTGATCCACACCATGAAAGAATGAGTATAAATGCGTGAACATACCCTAGTCTTGTCACAAATGTCGATCATAGGTGGAATGTACAATGGAGAGTATTGGCACCAGGAAGACAACGAGCGCGATGATTTCGCTATCAACGTGAGTAACTGTGTAAGTTGCGAGATGAAAGATCATTCCAATTATGATAAGAGTTGTCAAGCCCGTGTTGAGAAGAAGCACGTCTTGGTGTCTGAGCTCCTGCTTGGGTGAAAACTCGAAAATGAAGGTGTAGTTGATGCGAACCTGCTTCCAGACGTAAATGCTCCATTCCATACATGTACAAGTGTAGCACGAACAAGAAAAGTGTGCTGTAAGAAACAAAAGATACAAAACTTTTCATAAAAGTATGGCACTGTTTACCTGAACATGGGGAAGACTGCTTGTATGTGCTTCGTTGTGATCCCGTCCTTGTTTCCAAGCACAAGGATTAACACAAACGCTGCTAGGAGACTCCAGGAGCAACCACTGAAGAGGCCTATAGATTTTAATAGAAGAAGGTTAATTAATAACGAAGATCCGAATGAATGAAATGGATATCCTGCTCTTACCCAGGATAAAGTTTATATTCCCATGATTGCTCGCAGAGTGTATGGGCCTGAGATATGCCATGGCTTGCTTTCGGTTGCCTTTTGTAAAGTGCAGAGTGAACACTCTCTCTACATGGTCCATAAACTTTACTACCTGGAGTGCATTGGAGCAATGAAATCCCATCAGCAAGACCCCCAAAGGAAAATTTCTTCACACCTTATCCAACGTTGCAAAATGAGAGTTTCGACCATCTTCAGATAACTGCCAGACGCATTCTGTCCAGTCACCTGAGAATTTAAAAAACCTTTTTAGAAGTCTGCAGTAATTTGCCATTTTCCATAAGTACCTTGTCATATTTCTTGAGGATCTTGACGAATGCCATCATGTTCAAGGAGCTGGCAAGTAAGTTTTCAACACTTTGAGAACATGGATCTAGAGGTCATTCACCTGAAGTTTCTTAGGAGTCGAAGCCCACGATAAAATTCGACAAAGGCCGTCTGGAGCATCTTGGCTGCTCGCTGAACCTTTCCTTTGTTGCCGGGGCTCCCCTTCAAACTCTGAGATTCGTCATCTACAACATGGCAGAGATCAAACAATTCCAAGTTAAGTGCTACAGAATTAGAGGCTACCTTGCATAGCGATGAGCTCTTCCATTTAGATGTGAAGTTGCTGTGCTTGAGCATCGTACTCGTCTTCCTTGCATCTAAAAAACTTGTCCACTTTGTTGAGCTGATCGTCAAGGCCGAAAAAGAAGCTCTTTTCGTGATCCGATCGAGTTCCGAACAGCTCCGTCTCGTAAAAATCCTCGCCATCTCCAGTTCTCGTCTTGTGCACAACCTGATCATATTGAAGTGTTTTGTTTTGTCTTTACAGTCCAGAACATCATCACAAACCATGGACGTTTCCGAGGATATGGATTGTTCGCAGCAGCTGCTCAGAATGGCGCTGGGATTTTGCAGCAAGTTTTGAAGCTTGCTCTTGTCAACCGAGAAGACATTTGGATCGAACACCTTGTGCTCCTGGTTCTTGGTATGTAGGATCTGGTTTTTGATTCTCTTGACAGCTTTCTTGAGCTGCTTGTAGTCGCAGTACTTCACCCGCCACTCTGGGACGAGCTGCTTCTGGAACTTCACCATGCCTGAAAGCTTGGATTACCTGAGGTGAACATCGTCAAGAAAACGATCAAACAAGAGATGAAATACCTGGAGGAAATGGTGTCAAGTTCACAATGCCTCTTCAAAGTTTTCTGGCGCCTGTGCTCTGGAAGCAGAGGAAGAACAGCGGCAGTGAGCATATGACGAGGCAAATGGTGGCGTGGAATCATCAAATGCATGGTGCTGGGGAGGAGGAGCACCGATTCTCACAAGAAAACAACGTCTTAAGATCATCTCTGGAGAAAATGGGGAAAGCCTTCGTTTCTCGCCGAGGCCAACGAACAATTACTTAAGAATACGTTTTCCCGAGTGAAACTGACGAAGCAGAGTGCAAGAGGAGAGAAGAAGCAAGCGATCCATTGGCCTATGGAACAAAAAAAGGAAGCAAAAGGACAGGGAATGCAGGGGAATCTACATGATAAGTTACACACTTACACACACACAGCTCTCTCTCTCACACACACTTCAACTCTTTTCTTGTCAACACGAGTAATTTATGCGAGCGAAAGCGAATGAAAGAATCATTTGAGCATCTAAAGCATGGAAGCGAGGCACGTACTCTTTCTGGAAATCACGCTGGCATGTTTTCAAATTGGTTTCTAGCCTGGCTGATCATTCCAGCTTTCGCAAACCCAGTGACAATAGCATTCATGCAAAAAACGTCCCACTCTGGAATTCGATCGAAAACAAGCCTGGCTTTATGAACTTGCCCGCTGTTGGCATTTGCCGAAAGAAGCGCATTCCAAGTCACTACATTCTTCCCGGGCATGGAATCGAGAACGCGCTTGGCCTCGTGGAGCTGCTGGTTGTGAATGTGGGCTTGGAGCAGGATTGTCCATGAAAAGGAGTTGGGGGTGCGAAGGGAATCAAACACGCTGCGTGCGTCGCCAGAGCTCCCACATTTGCCATACATTTGGACGATGTAGATGTTGTTCTTGTAATGGGTTCCTTCGATCAAAGCGTGGATCTTGCGAGCATCGCTCAGATATTTCGCGTTGCCACAGCACCTGACGAGACAAGCGTATGATTCCAAGTGATCATCCCGGCGAAAGATGTTCTTGGCAACCATGTAAAGCTTCCATCCAGGGTTTAAGCTATGCTATCAATGTCTCGGGGATCTCTGGCGCACCACCGCGCCAGGGCTTGCAGGATCCAGCCCTGATCGAGGATGACAGTGGATGGGATGGAATGTGGGCATCGCTGGGTGAACCAGAGGATTCAAGGGTCCAGTCTCCTCGATCGACGCGTATGGCGATACATGGCAGCTTTCATGCAGCACACAGGAGGCGTTGGCTTCCACTGGGATTTCTCTCCACCATTTGCCATCGTGTAAGTTCTCGACCTTTTCTCTTTGCTGGATTTTCGTGGATCAATCGTTGTAGTAACAAGATCCGCTTTCACTGCTAGAGAGACTCCGCTTCCACTCGCAAAGAAGCTTAATCCCTGCTCCTGTAAGCCATCGTCGAGGATAGCTCGTCGAATCCAGGCGGAGGATTTCCAGTCTTGCGGCCACCTCTACCGCCAGGGCCTCCGCCACCGCCTTCTGCTAGTAGTGCCGCTGGTAGTGGCGGTGGTGGTGGTGGTGGTGGTGGTGGTGGAACCGCAGCTGCTAATTCTTCTTATGGACAGTGGGTACATCCTAATCAAGCTGCTCATCAAAAAACTTTGTATTATAAGAAGGCTAGCGTTGCGGCCCCTTCACAGCAAAGGCGTCATAGAAGCTAGCTAGACACGAGAGAGAGAGCGAGTGATTTAACACTCCTTGTAACTCTAGTCTTTGTTTTAATGCGGTAAAACAAAGCCCTAGCTGGGGTTTAGTGTTTTAAGTTGCCTGCATTTGGCGGGAATGATGCGTGCGAGGTTCTTTCTTTGGATTTTGGTGATATGATGCGAGATCCGATAGAAATGGACGAGACTTATTGATCGCCTGGCGGAGTGGCCTTTGCTCGTGGTTGGAGCTTCCGCCCGCGCTTTAGCCTTTAAAATGGAGCCGCGTGGGGAGAAGATTTCCCTGGAGCGATGCTTGGGATGGAGCGAGTCTTTTTCTCGCTTGCTGCTCTTGCTGCTCTTGCTGCTGCCGCAACCAACGAGGTGATCTTTTCCTTTCTCCGGCTTGATAGATTTCTAAGAAGTTGGGTGTTTTTGGCAGCCTGTTAGCAAATACATTGTCTACTTGGGGCACACTGGGAGCTCTAAACCGGAGGCTGTGACATCGTCTCATCACCAAATTCTTGCCTCTGTCAAGGGGAGGTACGAAACAATCCTCTTGCAACAATTTTTCTTTTCTCCTCACTGTGTTTGATGTTTAGCAAGGAATCGTCTCTGGTTCACAGCTACAAGCACGGTTTCAATGGCTTCTCCGCCTTCTTGACTGCAGCCGAAGCCGACTCCATTGCAAGTATGCCTCTCTTTGAAGCTTTCGTCACGAGTTTTGACGTGTGGTTTATCAGAGCTTCCTGGCGTGGTTAAGGTTTTCCGTTCCAAAAAACTCAGTCTCCACACAACGCGCTCCTGGGATTTTCTCGACAGCTTTTCTGGTGGTCCGCACATTCAACTCAACTCTAGCTCCGGATCGGATGTCATTGTGGGAGTCCTGGATACTGGTAATCATGGAAAAAGCTTACTTCCGAGTTAATTATCCACTTCCAGGTGTTTGGCCGGAGTCCAAGAGCTTCGACGACGCTGGGATGGGACCGGTGCCAAAGAGATGGAAAGGAGTATGTGACAATTCCAAAATCACCAATCATTCACACACGATCCACTGCAACAAGTAAGATCACTCTTGGGTTCATCTCTCAAGCATTGTGATTTGTTTCAGGAAAATTGTAGGAGCTCGATCTTATGGACACTCGGAAGTGGGGAGCCGTTATCAAAACGCTCGGGACGAAGAGGGGCATGGAACTCACACGGCCTCCACCATCGCTGGAAGCCTGGTAAAAGACGCCACTTTTTTAACAACTCTTGGAAAAGGAGTTGCTCGAGGGGGCCATCCATCCGCAAGGCTTGCGATCTACAGGGTTTGCACGCCAGAATGTGACGGTGACAACATTCTCGCAGCATTCGACGACGCAATTCACGACGGTGTAGATATTCTCTCGTTATCGCTGGGTTTAGGTACCACCGGATATGACGGGGATTCCATATCCATTGGTGCTTTCCATGCAATGCAGAAGGGAATTTTTGTATCATGTTCTGCTGGAAATGGAGGTCCAGGCCTCCAAACCATCGAGAACTCGGCTCCATGGATTTTGACAGTGGGAGCAAGCACTATCGACAGGAAGTTCTCGGTCGACATCAAACTTGGAAACTCTAAAACCGTTCAGGTACTTGATTGTTTTTGGTGAATTTTTCCTTTCTCATGTATATATAACAGGGAATAGCAATGAATCCCAAGCGGCTGATATATCAACGCTTATTTTGGGTGGTGATGCTTCTTCTAGATCTGATCGAATAGGACAGGCCAGGTGATAAAACTAACACTGTTTCAGCTGAATGAAAGCTTATCACTAAAACATACTTGGCATTAAGCCTATGTGCAGGACGCTTTTTGGATGGGAAGAAGGTCAAGGGAAAGATTGTCTTGTGCAAATACAGTCCGGGCGTTGCATCATCCTCGGCCATCCAGCGACATCTTAAAGAACTTGGTGCCTCTGGAGTAATTTTGGGGATTGAAAATACGACAGAGGCAGTGTCCTTCCTTGATCTTGCGGGAGCTGCTGTCACTGGGAGCGCCTTGGACGAGATTAATGCCTACCTGAAGAACTCGAGGTACACAAGCTTTCATGCATTTTTGGTTTGAGACTTCTTGACGGTTTTTAAACTTTTCTCAAGGAATACTACAGCGACCATCTCTCCAGCACATACGATCATACAAACCACTCCAGCCCCAATCATTGCGGATTTCTCATCGAGGGGACCTGATATTACCAACGATGGCATTCTTAAGGTATCTGGAGGAGAGTTTTACTAATATAAACTGGGAGTCTTATCTTTACAGCCCGATCTCGTTGCTCCTGGTGTGGACATACTGGCTGCGTGGAGTCCTGAGCAGCCCATCAACAGTTATGGCAAGCCAATCTACACCAACTTCAACATAATCTCTGGAACTTCCATGGCATGTCCTCACGCCAGTGCTGCCGCAGCCTTTGTCAAATCCAGGCACCCGAGTTGAAGTCCAGCAGCCATCAAGTCGGCTCTCATGACAACAGGTACCAAAGAGAACAAAAAAAAATAGTTTTCCCTCTTTGATCGTTTGTTTGGTGTTTGTAGCACGCTTCCTGGACAACACAAAGAGCCCAATCAAAGACCACAATGGGGAAGAAGCTTCACCACTTGTGATGGGAGCCGGACAGATTGATCCAGTCGCAGCGCTTAGTCCTGGCCTGGTCTACGACATATCTCCGGATGAATACACGATGTTTCTATGCACGAGGAACTACACAAGGGATCAGCTGGAGCTCATGACTGGAAAGAACTTATCTTGTGTACCCCTGGACTCCTACTTGGACTTGAACTATCCATCCATCGCAGTTCCCATCACTCAGTTTGGCGGGATTCCAAACTCCACCAAAGCGGTGGTGAACAGGAAAGTTACCAACGTTGGAGCTGGCAAGTCGGTCTACAACATTTCAGTAGAAGCTCCGGCGGGAGTGACTGTCGCGGTGTTTCCTCCACAGCTCAGGTTTAAATCCGTGTTCCAGGTTCTAAGTTTCCAGATCCAATTCACAGTTGATTCATCCAAGTTCGAATGGGGCTATGGAACACTGACATGGAAGAGCGAGAAGCACTCGGTCAGAAGTGTTTTTATTCTTGGCTTGAACTGAGTTGAAGAGATGGCAGACGACATGATAAGAATGTTCCAGGTCACAAGATTTGGCGGCAAAACAATGCGTCAAGCTTCAATCCCTTTCATTTCCAAGATGCCCTCTTTCGGCATAATAATGCAGTACCCAAACTTTCTACAAAACATTCGTTTAACTCCACCTGGTCTCAAAGTGGATCTTACGAGGTGTTGAATAAAAGAGCTTTCGATTGATCAATTTCACTGCACTGGGGTTTGCTCTGAGCATTTCTAGTCCACGGTACAACACCGTGCTTGAGAATTTCCTGTCAAATTGTAGCAACAAAACGTAAGATCCCAGCACTGTTCGATGGCTTGTGCTTGGGGTTGATCTGTAACTCAATGAGAGAGACGAGAACTCTATGCCAACGCCTGATCTTATATACTAAGTTAGTCCTCTTCATCCCCACCTTGGGCAAAGAATCCTTTGCTTCAATGGTTTTTGACTATGATGGAGCTGCTACTTGATTCTTCCTTGTCCGCTCGTTATGCTCTTGGATGCGGGCCAAACACCTAGAGGTTTGTGTTAGATGAAACATTGAGATTTTAACATGGAAGTAAGCTTACTTAAGCTTGCCAATATCCATAACTCGCCAGAGCTAGTGTTGAATAGTCTTTGGTACCAAGAGCCGACTTGATAGCTCCAACGCGGATACCTGGATTTGAGCAGCACCGGTGTGAGGGAAGTTCCAGAGTAAATTGATGGCTTTCCATGATGCAGACTAGATCCGGATGTAAAGAATCCTCAAGTAAAAGTTTCTTATTTGGAGCTTGTATTATAGCTTGCTGTAGGAAAGTTACAAAAACTCTAGAACTTTCAAACCAAAAATGAATGAAAGCTTGTGTACCTTAAGCTATTCAGGTACAAGTAGATTTACATACAAGCAACTTGCTTGTTTATTTATTTATTTTTAATGATAATATAATCAATAATTACCTTATTTATAAATTTAAACACTATTAATTAAGATAGTTACTTACATAAATTTAATTCTAATTTTATTACAACTTTCAATGGTAGAATAAAGTAGAATATACTAGGAAGTGTTTATAAATTATAAATATGTTTATAAGTAAAAGATTAATTTAAATAAATATTAACTGTTAGATGGTAAAATATCCCAGAATATCCAACCATATTCTAGGTTTATCCTACCACCCATATAAAATAAAAAAAATTAAATATTTTTTCTAAAATATCATTCTAATCACTTTATTATTTTCTTAAATATAAGTATTTTTTTAGTATTAATACATATTCTTTATTTAAATTTACTAAAATTTACTACCTCTAGTATATCTCAACATATTATGATGCTCTGACCTAGTGTTTTGATTAATTGCAATACTTTAACTTAGTGCACTAACCACTTTATGATTATCATCATTGGTTTAGAGGTTTTTAGCTGTTTAAACTGGTTACATCAGCAATTCTTACCTATTTATTAAAAATTATAAAAGTTATTTTACACAAAATATTTTTATTTATTAAGGTCCTACTATTGATATTTTAAAGAGCTCATTTAACTTTCCAGCTTATATAGATTATATATATTAGGTTTTTTTATTTTTGTAAAATATATAATAATAATACCTTAAAATTTTAATTAAATATTTTAAATTTATTATAGAAATAAATTTAATAATTCATTAGAGTTATGAATTTTACATATACACTAATGACCTTAAGAATATGTGATTTATTGTAATTTTCAAGATTACTATATCTATCAGGTTCTAGAATAAAACTATGATGAAATTCATTTATATGGGCTTTTTAAGGTATTCAAATGCAAAATAAAATTGAGTTATGTGACCATCAAATATAGACATTATAAAGTTAGAGTATATTTTTCTACCTTTTTAATTAAAAGACTAAATATTATATACTAAACAGTACTATTTTATATATATATATATATATATATATGGGCAAACTATATACTGAAACTGTACTATATATACTAATATATACTAAACAGGATCAAAAGTTAATTCAATAGTTAAAGTGGTGTATGTGTAAGGAAACTAAAAGCTTTTTTTTCCTTATTAGTCTCTGACTTTTATCATAACTAATAAATAAAATCCTCAAAATTAGTTGTTCAGAGGCATATACTTTCATTACTACCACAATCCTAAAAGTCCTTTTTCTTTAAAGTAAAGAAAAATCAATTTACAACCAAGTCAATCATATAACCAATGAAATAATTATGCTCTTCTTTTAATTTTGTATCAAATAGCTGTCAGCTAAATGCTCAATAATAAGTTTGCCTATGCTTTGAGAGCTTTGAGTATTTTTTTAGGTAATCTAGTACGTTTGAATCCTAAAAAAAATATTCAATAATTAAGAAAAAAGTGTTAGACTCTCACATTGAAAGCACAGTCTAAAAATGACTTATAACCTTAAATAACACAAGATGGTTATAAATTTGCTTTCAAAAGTCTAACCAATTTGATTGTAAAGGATCAGCCCTAAAGGCTATGTACCAACTATATCAGCTTTTCCGTAGTAAGTTATAATTCAACATAGCAGAAATTCTACAAGAGGTACAGAAATTACTGCTGTTGTTATTCACCAGGTGATGAGCAAAGAAATATCCTTCGCATGGCCTTGCAACTCATGGATATGATCTAGAGTATATGGTGGTGGTCATAGGACAATGGGACGAGCATGGTGGTCTCAAGGAAAAGGTCACAAGGTTGTGAACAAAGAAAGAGATTTTCTTCTGGTTCACAGTATAGGGGGTGTTCTCATCCTTCAAGTTGAAAACAGTCTCCTATAGAGATGTTCGTGCATACACATATCTAAGTGCCCAGAATAGTTGGGTCTTAACTCTTGCTTTAGCATGCCACACAGTTTGTCATGCTTTCGTGGTAACTAAAAGTATGAACCTAATTTTTTCTTTATTATATACTTGAGGTGAAGAGGATCACGTCCTTGCTTGGAGTCCTTGCGACGTCTCTATGTGGTTTGCAAGCGCAAGGTCTACTTCTCCCTCACAAATTCATGGCAACCACTTCCTAACAAGGACCATGACCCCCAGCTTGTCAGGATTTCAGAGCTTGGAAAGATGTATATGATGCAGAAAAGATACAATGTAAGGCTTAATTTGTGCAAAGTCATTCCAATTCCAACAGTACTCCAGATGTTGGTTTGCTTCCACTGGTACAAGTGCAGGTTGTATAGGATTATAAAGATGACATAATCAAACTCTTGGTTTGGGACGAGGACCAGGATCAGAGTGGTAGGAGCTTGATTCACATTCAATGTACTGCCATGGTGTCCATCAGCCGAGTGGTGATAGGTTCTTCATCTCCGCAGGTGCATGCTACTTCTGCATGAATCATCTGCACAACGAAGATGGTTTATGACTTAGAAGACAGCAACTGGTACTACCACACTATCCACCACTATCGCTTCCTAACTGGTTTAGTTTGCACTAGGGGGCGATACAACAATGTTGTTCTGGATCTTGCCTTCACTGTTGTGTGGACTAGCAATATCCATTTGCTGCAGACTTGAAATTCTACTATTAGAATACACAATTTCAAAATCATATATAACACTTCATTTCTTCTCCATGTTGTGCTCTTGAATAGACCTTAAACCCTAAACATAATTAATTAATTATTAATGATTTAATTAACTATAAAAGAGCTCGTTTTAGAAGTGGTTTTACAGTATTTGGAGCAGGTAAAGAATTCCTTGAAACAGAGCTCCAACACTACAGGAGCAGTAAAATATTCTGGTATAACAACTTTCGAGAGAGTTAGATTGAAAAAAGCTTCACAAAAAATTTAAATATACCAAAATGCTAGTTTAACCACTCATCAGTAAAAATTGTCGTATGGTGCTGAGTTTTTAGGATCCATCGCGATGGCATTGCAAGCAGCACCAACACTCCTATCCACTCCAACAGAGTGGATCTTACAGGCACTCACGAAGCATCCCCAGTTGGAAACATCTGGAAGAAATGGCATTGTGTTGATGAGATCCAAGAGCCCAGCTCCCGCAAGAACACCGATCAAGCAGCAGTAGTGATCTCGCTCAGGGCTTATATCGTAGTCAAAAACCATTGAAGCCAAGGTATCTCTAGCAGCAATTACCAGCCCAAGGTGGCAGCAAGCAATCAAAAGGCCCATGAAACTCAGCTCGTCTGGCTTGAATCCTTCCAGATTCAAAACGTCAAAGAGATGAATGGACTCAGCACAATGTAGATTCTGGGCAAACGACACGATAAGAACGTTCCAGGTCATTATGTTTGGCTGTAAACAGCGTCTAAACAATGCCCAAGCATCGTCTAAGTGTCCATTTTGCCCATACGCTCCGATCATGCAATTCCACGTGATAACGTTTGGAACTTCTACACTGTCAAAAAAGCACTTTGCTTCGTTTACATGCCCTCGTTGGGCATATGCAGTGACGAGGAGATTCGCAATGTAGATGTTGTTCTTGTAATGGGTTCCTTCGATCAAAGCGTGGATCTTGCGAGCATCGCTCAGATCTTTCGCGTTGCCACAGCACCTGACGAGACAAGCGTATGATTCCAAGTGATCATCCCGGCGAAAGTGTTCTTGGCAACCATGTAAAGCTTCCATCCAGGGTTTAAGCTATGCTATCAATGTCTCGGGGATCTCTGGCGCACCACCGCGCCAGGGCTTGCAGGATCCAGCCCTGATCGAGGATGACAGTGGATGGGATGGAATGTGGGCATCGCTGGGTGAACCAAAGGATTCAAGGGTCCAGTCTCCTCGATCGACGCGTATGACGATACATGGCAGCTTTCATGCAGCACACAGGAGGCGTTGGCTTCCACTGGGATTTCTCTCCACCATTTGCCATCGTGTAAGTTCTCGACCTTTTCTCTTTGCTGGATTTTCGTGGATCAATCGTTGTAGTAACAAGATCCGCTTTCACTGCTAGAGGGATTCCAGTAGACTCGGCTTCCACTCGCAAAGAAGCTTAATCCTTGCTCTTGTAAGCCATCGTCGAGGATAGCTCGTCGAATCCAGGCGGAGGATTTCCAGTCTTGCGGCCACCTCTACCGCCAGGGCCTCCGCCACCGCCGGCTGCTAGTAGTGGCGGTGGTGGTGGTGGTGGTGGTGGTGGAACCGCAGCTGCTAATTCTTCTTATGGACAGTGGGTACATCCTAATCAAGCTGCTCATAAAAAAACTTTGCATTATAAGAAGGTAATACCTGTTCTGCCTAGACACGAGAGAGAGAGCGAGTGATCTAACACTCTTTGTAACTCTAGTCTTTGTTTTAAAAACAAAGCCCTAGCTCGGGTTTACTGGTTTAAGTTGCCTCCATTTGGCGGGAATGATGCGTGCGAGGTTCTTTCTTTGGATTTTGGTGATATGATGCGAGATTCGATAGAAATGGACGAGGCTTATTGATCGGCTGTGTTTTTCGGCGGAGTGGCCTTTGCCCGTGGTTGGAGCCTCCGCCCGCGCTCTAGCCTTTAAAATGGAGCCGCATGGGGAGAAGATTTCCCTGGAGCGATGCTTGGGATGGAACGAGTCTTTTTCTCTCTTGCTGCTCTTGCTGTTCTTGCTGCTGCCGCAACCAACGAGGTGATCTTTTCCTTTTTCCGGCTTGATAGATTTCTAAGAAGCTGGGTGTTTTTGGCAGCCTGTTAGCAAATATATTGTCTACTTGGGGCACACTGGGAGCTCTAAACCGGAGGCTGTGACATCGTCTCATCACCAAATTCTTGCCTCTGTCAAGGGGAGGTACGAAACAATCCTCTTGCAACAATTTTTCTTTTCTCCTCACTGTGTTTGATGTTTAGCAAGGAATCGTCGCTGGTTCACAGCTACAAGCACGGTTTCAATGGCTTCTCCGCCTTCTTGACTGAAGCCGAAGCCGACTCCATTGCAAGTATGCCTCTCTTTGAAGCTTTCGTCACGAGTTTTGACGTGTGGTTTATCAGAGCTTCCTGGCGTGGTTAAGGTTTTCCGTTCCAAAAAACTCAGTCTCCACACAACACGCTCTTGGGATTTTCTCGACAGCTTTTCTGGTGGTCCGCACATTCAACTCAACTCTAGCTCTGGATCGGATGTCATTGTGGGAGTCCTTGATACTGGTAATCATGGAAAAAGCTTACTTCCGAGTTAATTATCCACTTCCAGGTGTTTGGCCGGAGTCCAAGAGCTTCGACGACGCTGGGATGGGACCGGTGCCAAAGAGATGGAAAGGAGTATGTGACAATTCCAAAATCACCAATCATTCACACACGATCCGCTGCAACAAGTAAGATCACTCTTGGGTTCATCTCTCAAGCATTGTGATTTGTTTCAGGAAAATTATAGGAGCTCGATCTTATGGACACTCGGAGGTGGGGAGCCTTTATCAAAACGCTCGGGACGAAGAGGGGCATGGAACTCACACGGCCTCCACCATCGCTGGAAGCCTGGTAAAAGACGCCACTTTTTTAACAACTCTTGGAAAAGGAGTTGCTCGAGGGGGCCATCCATCCGCAAGGCTTGCGATCTACAGGGTTTGCACGCCTGAATGTGAGAGTGACAACATTCTGGCAGCATTCGACGACGCAATTCACGACGGTGTAGATATTCTCTCGTTATCGCTGGGTGGAGATCCCACCGGATATGACGGGGATTCCATATCCATTGGTGCTTTCCATGCAATGCAGAAGGGAATTTTTGTATCATGTTCTGCTGGAAATGGAGGTCCAGGCTTCCAAACCATCGAGAACTCGGCTCCATGGATTTTGACAGTGGGAGCAAGCACTATCGACAGGAAGTTCTCGGTCGACATCAAACTTGGAAACTCTAAAACCGTTCAGGTACTTGATTGTTTTTCGTGAATTTTTCCTTTCTCATGTATATATAACAGGGAATAGCAATGAATCCCAGGCGGGCTGATATATCAACGCTTATTTTGGGTGGTGATGCTTCTTCTAGATCTGATCGAATAGGACAGGCCAGGTGATAAAACTAACACTGTTTCAGCTGAATGAAAGCTTATCACTAAAACATACTTGGCATTAAGCCTATGTGCAGGACGCTTTTTGGATGGGAAGAAGGTCAAGGGAAAGATTGTCTTGTGCAAATACAGTCCGGGCGTTGCATCATCCTCGGCCATCCAGCGACATCTTAAAGAACTTGGTGCCTCTGGAGTAATTTTGGGGATTGAAAATACGACAGAGGCAGTGTCCTTCCTTGATCTTGCTGGAGCTGCTGTCACTGGGAGCGCCTTGGACGAGATTAATGCCTACCTGAAGAACTCGAGGTACACAAGCTTTCATGCATTTTTGGTTTGAGACTTCTTGACGGTTTTTAAACTTTTCTCAAGGAATACTACAGCGACCATCTCTCCAGCACATACGATCATACAAACCACTCCAGCCCCAATCATTGCGGATTTCTCATCGAGGGGACCTGATATTACCAACGATGGCATTCTTAAGGTATCTGGAGGAGAGTCTTACTAATATAAACTGGGACTCTATCTTTACAGCCCGATCTCGTTGCTCCTGGTGCGGACATACTGGCTGCATGGAGTCCTGAGCAGCCCATCAACGATTATGGCAAGCCAATGTACACCGACTTCAACATAATCTCTGGAACTTCCATGGCGTGTCCTCACGCCAGTGCTGCCGCGGCCTTTGTCAAATCCAGGCACCCGAGTTGGAGTCCAGCAGCCATCAAGTCGGCTCTCATGACAACAGGTACCGAAGAGAACAAAAACACTAGTCTTCCCTCTTTGATCGTTTGTTTGGTGTTTGTAGCACGCTTCCTGGACAACACAAAGAGCCCAATCAAAGACTACGATGGGGAAGAAGCTTCACCATTTGTGATGGGAGCCGGACAGATTGATCCAGTCGCAGCTCTTAGTCCTGGCCTGGTCTACGACATATCTCCGGATGAATACACGAAGTTTCTATGCACGATGAACTACACAAGGGATCAGCTGGAGCTCATGACTGGAAAGAACTTATCTTGTGCACCCCTGGACTCCTACTTGGACTTGAACTATCCATCCATCGTGGTTCCCATCGCTCAGTTTGGCGGGCCAAATTCCACCAAAGCGGTGGTGAACAGGAAAGTTACCAACGTTGGAGCTGGCAAGTCGGTCTACAACATTTCAGTAGAAGCTCCGGCGGGAGTGACTGTCGCGGTGTTTCCTCCACAGCTCAGGTTTAAATCCGTGTTCCAGGTTCTAAGTTTCCAGATCCAATTCACAGTTGATTCATCCAAGTTCGAATGGGGCTATGGAACACTGACATGGAAGAGTGAGAAGCACTCGGTCAGAAGTGTTTTTATTCTTGGCTTGAACTGAGTTCAAGAGATGGCAGACGACATGATAAGAATGTTCCAGGTCACAACATTTGGCGGCAAAACAATGCGTCAAGCTTCAATCCCTTTCATTTCCAAGTTGCCCTCTTTCGGCATAATAATGCAGTACCCAAACTTTCTACAAAACATTCGTTTAACTCCACCTGGTCTCAAAGTGAATCTTATCGAGGTGTTGAATAAAAGAGCTTTCGATTGATGAAATTCACTGCACTGGGGTTTGCTCTGAGCATTTCTAGTCCACGGTACAACACCGTGCTTGAGAATTTCCTGTCAAATTGTAGCACTATTCGATGGCTTGTGCTTGGGGTTGATCTGTAACTCAATGAGTGTGGTGATGCAGGAGGAGGAGGAGACGAGGACTCTATGCCAACGCCTGATCTTATATATTAAGTTAGTCACCTTGGGCAAAGAATCCTTTGCTTCAATGGTTTTTGACTATGATGGAGCCGTCACTAATTTGCTACTTGATTCTTCCTTTGTCCACTCGTTATGCTCTTGAATGCGGGCCTAGAGGTTTGTGTAGATGAAACATTGAGATTTTAACATGGAAGTAAGCTTACTTAAGCGTGCCAATATCCATAACTCCCCAGAGCTAGTATTGAATAGTCTTTGGTACCAAGAGCCAACATGATGGCTCCAACTCGGATGCTTGGATTTAAGCAGCACAAATGTGAAGGAAGTTCTAGAGTAAATTAATGGTTGTAAGTGACTAATTTTTCCATTTTACTTTAGTCAATTAACCACACCTCGACCATTTGGAGGAGTCTCACTCACAACCTCTATAAGTCCTATTTTGGACTTGGGCTTGCTAGTTTTGAGAATGGCATCCCTGCCACTCAACCTTTGCACTTGGTCCAAATGCTCCACGTGTTTAATCCTATGACCGACACCCTAAGGTACCATTGACATATCAGCTTGTTACGCTAAGGCCATGCCCCTTCACCTTGGTCACACTGGTGGTCTAACACCACTTACATCACAGTCCCATCTCTCAAAGACTGGACCATCCATCTATGAGTGATCATCCCCAATCCACTCCTTAGCATCTTTAGGATGCGCACATACATGGGGATTAGCCTTCCTCAATATCCATTTTTCAATCCCCACTAAGTCCCTTTTTGTCCATGGCCATGTTCACCAACACTACCACTGGATCAAGGCCCACAAGCCCAACCACTAAGTCCCTTGGTCCTCTGGGATTACCTTCTCACATGACCGTATCTTTGGTCTCTACACTAGAGGATGGCTCCTCCTCCTTTTCACAATCTGGGACTTTGGGGCAACATTTCAAAACACCACGGCCTTACGCAAGCCTTATGGGTACTCTCCCTGCCTTCCGCCTTTAGGTGCTCTAGCCATGGGTTTAGAGCGAGATTCCGTTGAGTCACGCCAGGTATCCAAGTAGGTAGTGCCACCCACACTTGGACTGGAAGCATCGGCCAATCGATCTCCCAGGGGAACTAAAGCTAGCTCTTGAACACTTCACCAAGCTACCCCACTTATCGGTCCATGTTCACTTTAGTCTTGGACTTTCCAGTGGGCAGCTCATCACCCAACACTGGGTACAGCCTTCCTGGGCCAAACTGGCCTTTCTTGGCCAAATTGGCTCCACTGTAATCCTCCCCCTTACTATACTTTTGGAGCTCACCAAACCCCCTAGGGTTTGGGAGACGAACGCTTTGGGCTTTCACCCTCTTAGACTCGGACTCGGACTCAGACTCGGGCTCGGGCTCGGTCTCAGTCTCGGTCTTGATCTCGGTCTCGGTCCCAGTCTCAGTCCTGGTCTCGGTCTCAACCTTAGACTCCATCTCGGGTCTTTCTCGGACTCCATCTCAGATTCCATCTCGAGTCCATCTCAGACTCCATCTTGGTCTATCTCGGATTCCATCTCGGACTCCATCTTGGGTCTATCTTAGACTCCATCTCGGGTCCATCTCGGACTCCATCTTAGATCCCTCTCGGACTCCATCTCGGACTCCGTCTCGGTCCATTTCGGACTCCATCTTGGACTCCATCTCAGACACTTCCACGTGTCATGTGTTGGTCCTTTTGGGTCCCTTTTTGGAGCCTTGCTTATTGCTCACTTCGTGCTTGCTCCTTGAGCATTTTGTTGGGAGTTCCACTCCTGCTCTCGACCTTTCGAGTCGGAACTTTCAGTCCAAACATGTTATGTTCGTTTGGCTTTCGGCCACTACCACGTGGCACCCTTTCGGCTCCACTTTGGGGCCTAGGGATTTTGTGTCTCACAATGGCTTTCCATAATGCACACTAGATCCGGGTGTAAAGAATCCTTAAGTAAAAGTTTCTTATTTGGAGCTTGTATTAGTTGTAGAAAAGTTACAAAAACTCTAAAACTTTCAAACCAAAACTGAATGAAAGCTTTGTGCACCTTAAGCTATTTAGGTACAAGTTGCTCTGCAGATTTAGGAAGATCAATGAAGGACACTTATGCCTTTTGATTACTATAGTTATGCCAGATTTACATACAAGCAACATGCTTGGACTCTTTAGTTTGTTTATTAATTTTTAATGGAAGATCAATATCAATAATTACCTTATTTATAACTTTAAACACTATTAAAATAGTTAATTAAAATAGTTACTTACACTTAATATTACATTTAAATCTAATTTTATTACAACTTTCAATGGTATAATAAAGTAGAATATACTAGGAAGTATTTATAAATTATAAATATGTTTATAAGTAAAAGATTAATCTAAATAAATAATGACGGTCAGATGGTAAAATATCCCAGAATATCCAAGCATATTCTAGGTTTATCCACTACCACCTATATAAAATAAAGAAAATTAAATATCTTATCTAGAAAAGCATTTAAATTATTTTATTATTTTTTCTTAAATATAAATACATGCTTATATATGTATTTTTTTAAAATTTTCTTTAAAACTTTAATTTACTAAGGAATTAAAAGTGGGAAATATCTTTATCTAGAATTTGCTACAATCTGCTGTTGCTAATATACTTCAAGTATATTACGATGTTATGATATAGTGTTTTGATTAATTCAATGCTCTAATTTAGTGTATTAACCACTTTTTGATTATCATTATACTTCTAAAGGTTTTTAGTTGTTTAAACTAGTTGCATCGGCAATTTTTAGTCATTTATAAAACATTATAAAATTTATTTATATAAAATGTTTTTTCTTTATTAAGTTTTTGCTATTGATATTTTAAAGAGCTTATATATAAATCTAGCTTATATGGATTATATATATTATACTTATATAATTTTATTATGCTATTTAAAAATTATATTTAATGTTATTTTCTATATTTTTAAAATATATAATAATATTACCTTAAAACTTTAATTAAATGTTTTAACTTTTTTAGAGAAATAAATTTAATAATTCGTTAGAGTTATAAATTTTACATATACACTAATGACCTTGAGAATATGTGAATTATTGCAATTTTCAAGGTTACTATATATCAAATTTCTAAAATAAAACTATGATGAAATTCATTTATATGGGCTCCTTAAAGTATTCAAATGTAAAATAAAACTTGAGTTTTGTGACTAAACATTATTTTCTTCGTTTTAATTAAAATATTAAATACAATAATTTTCAGGATCAAAATTCAATTCAATAACTATGTTTTTTTCTTATTTTTCTTTCATTTTTATCATAACTGATAAATACAAATCTCAAAATTAGTTTTTTAGAGAAATATACTTTCATTACTACCACAATCCTAAAAGTAATTTTTGTTTAACTGACAATAGTAAAGAGTCAATTATATAACCAATGAAATAATTATGCTCTTCTTTTAATTTGTATCCAATATTGTCAGCTAAATGCTCATTAATATGTTGCCTTGAGAGCTTTGAGTATTTCTTTTCGTTTGAAGCCTAAGAAAAAAAAAATCATTATACACATTGAAAGCAGTCTAAAAATGACTATATTTAAGTAGTTTCACTCTTCACACCTTAATAACTCACATGATGGTTATAAAGCTAAAGTTTCAAGTTTCTTTCAAAAGTCTAAAAGGATCTCACATCGTTTTTAAAGGATCAGCCCTAAAGACTATTTGCAAAAGAAGTGCATCTGTATCAGCTTTTCTGCAGTAGTTTATAAAGTAAGTTATAATTCAAAATAGCAGAAATTCTACAAGAGGTACATAAATTACTGCTGTTGTTATTCACCAGGTGATGAGCAAAGAAATATCCTTCGCATGGCCCTGCAACTCATGGATATGATGTTCTAGAGTATATGGTGGTTCTCATAGAAGGACAATGGGAAGATCTTGTACAACTTGAGCATGGTGGTCTCAAGGAAAAGGTAACGGTTTACACAAGGTTTGTATTGCCTGTGAACAAAGAAAAAGAGAAATTTTTTCTGGTTGGGCTTCTTCTTGGGTTGTTCTCATGAAAACAGTCTCCCATAGAGGATGTAAGTGAAGTGGGTTGGGAAGTCGTGCATACACAGGTATCTAGGTGCCACACAGCTAAAGATGGGTTTTCGTGGTAACTAAAAGTATGAACTTAATTTTTTCTTTATTATATATTTGGTGCTGGTCCGCTCTTGCAACGGGGAACAAGCCATATGGATCACTTGTCTCAGAGTGTAACACGTCTTATTTTAGCTCAAGGATCCTCCCACTCAATGAAACTTATTATGGATTATGATGCTGAAGCTCTCTATGTGGTTCGCAAGTGCAAAGGTCTACTCCTCCCTCACAAATCCATGGCAACCACTTCCTAACAAGGACCATGACCCCCAGCTTGTCTAGATTTCAGAGCTTGGCAAGACGTATATGATGCAGAAAGAATGCAATCTAAGGCTCAATTTGTGCAAAGCCATTCCAATTCCAACAGTACTCCAGATGTTGGTTTGCTTCCACTGGTACAAGGGCAGGTTGTATAGGATTATAAAGATGACGTAATCAAATTCTTGGTTTGGGACGAGGACTAGGATCAGAGCTTGATTCACATTCAATGTACTGACATGGTGTCCAACAACCGAGTGGTGATAGGTTCTTCATCTCCGCAGGTGCATGCTACTTCTGCATGAATCAGCTGCACAACAAAGATGGTTTATGACTTGGAAGAGAGCAAGTGGTACTACCACACTATCCACCACTATGGCTTCCTAACTGGTTTAGTTTGCACTAGGGGGCGATACAAAAATGTTGTTCTGGATCTTGCCTTCACTGTCTAGCAATATCTATTTGCTGCAGCTCCCTCCCCAACTTGAAATTCTACTACTAGAATACACAATAGCAAAAATCATATAGAATTTATTCTGGCAATCAAATAACACCTATTCAATTGTTGTTTATGGGAGGTATGCATTGCTTCAATTCAAGCTGCATTTGTGCAGGCCTGAGGGGGGACATTTCTTCTGCTCTTGACCACCTTGATGTTGTGAATAAACCTTAAGCCCTAAACATAATTAATTAATGATTAATGATTTAGTTAATTATACAAGAAGTGGTTTTGAAGTATTTGGAGCAGGTAAATAATTCCTTGAAGCAGACCGGAGCAGTAAAATATTCTGGTATAACAACTTTCGAGAGAGTTAGATAAAGCTTCACAAAAAATTTAAATATACCAAAATGCTAGTTTAACCACTCATCAGTAAAAATTGTCGCAAAATCCACGTATGGTGCTGAGTTTTTAGGATCCATCGCGATGGCATTGCAAGCAGCACCAACACTCCTATCCACTCCAGCAGAGTGGATCTTACAGGCACTCACGAAGCATCCCCAGTTGGAAACATCTGGAACAAATGGCATTGTGTTGATGAGATCCTCGGCATCATCCAAGAGCCCAGCTCCTGCAAGAACACCGATCAAGCAGCAGTAGTGATCTCGCTCAGGGCTTATATCGTAGTCAAAAACCATTGAAGCCAAGGTATCTCTAGCAGCAATTACCAGCCCAAGGTGGCAGCAAGCGATCAAAAGGCCCATGAAACTCAGCTCGTCTGGCTTGAACCCTTCCAGATTCAAAACTTCAAAGAGATGAATGGACTCAGTACAATGTAGATTCTGGGCAAACAACACGATAAGAACGTTCCAGGTCACTATGTTTGGCTGTAAACAGCGTCTAAACAATGCCCAAGCATCGTCTAAGTGTCCATTTTGCCCATACGCTCCGATCATGCAATTCCACGTGATAACGTTTGGAACTTCTACACTGTCAAAAAAGCACTTTGCTTCGTTTACATGCCCTCGTTGGGCATATGCAGTGATCATAACATTCCAAGGAACGCTGTCTCTCTGGGGCATCAGATCAAACACTCTTCTAGCTTTTGCAAGATTATCTTGATTGCAAAGTGTTGCTAGGAAAACTGTCCACGACACTAGGTTTCTTTAAGGCATTGAATCAAAGAGATTGTGTACTTGATCGATTTCACCGCACTGGGAGTTTGCTCGGAGCATTCCAGTCCACGCTATAACATCGTGCTGTGGCATTCTCTCATATGCGTATCTTGCTAAATTAGTGCAGCCATGCTGCGCAAAGGAGTTGATAAGTGTTGCCCACGACACGCAATCTCTCTGCGTCATCCTCGCAAAGAACTTTCGTGCTCCATCAAGATCTCCGCACTGGGCATCCGCAACGATCATAGAGTTCCATAGGACTGGATTGCTCAGTCTTTTGTGAGAATCATGATCTCGTTCCATTCTATCAAACAGCTTCTTTGCTTCAAGAAAATCTCCAGCTTGAGCATATGCCGAAATAATCACATTCCACGACACAGAGTCTCTCCAGGTTTCGCAAACCCAGTGACAATAGCATTCATGCAAAAAACGTCCCACTCTGGAATTCGATCGAAAACAAGCCTCGCTTCATAAACTTGCCCGCTGTTGGCATTTGCCGAAAGAAGCGCATTCCAAGTCACTACATTCTTCCCGGGCATGGAATCGAGAACGCGCTTGGCCTCGTGGAGCTGCTGGTTGTGAATGTGGGCTTGGAGCAGGATTGTCCATGAAAAGGAGTTGGGGGTGCGAAGGGAATCAAAACACGCTGCGTGCGTCGCCAGAGCTCCCGCATTTGCCATACATTTGGACGAGGAGATTCGCAATGTAGATGTTGTTCTTGTAATGGGTTCCTTCGATCAAAGCGTGGATCTTGCGAGCATCGCTCAGATCTTTCGCGTTGCCACAGCACCTGACGAGACAAGCGTATGATTCCAAGTGATCATCCCGGCGAAAGATGTTCTTGGCAACCATGTAAAGCTTCCATTCAGGGTTTAAGCTATGCTATCAATGTCTCGGGGATCTCTGGCGCACCACCGCGCCAGGGCTTGCAGGATCCAGCCCTGATCGAGGATGACAGTGGATGGGATGGAATGTGGGCATCGCTGGGTGAACCAGAGGATTCAAGGGTCCAGTCTCCTCGATCGACGCGTATGGCGATACATGGCAGCTTTCATGCAGCACACAGGAGGCGTTGGCTTCCACTGGGATTTCTCTCCACCATTTGCCATCGTGTAAGTTCTCGACCTTTTCTCTTTGCTGGATTTTCGTGGATCAATCGTTGTAGTAACAAGATCCGCTTTCACTGCTAGAGGGATTCCAGTAGACTCGGCTTCCACTCGCAAAGAAGCTTAATCCCTGCTCTTGTAAGCCATCGTCGAGGATAGCTCGTCGAATCCAGGCGGAGGATTTCCAGTCTTGCGGCCACCTCTACCGCCAGGGCCTCCGCCACCGCCTTCTGCTAGTAGTGTCGCTGGTGGTGGCGGTGGTGGTGGTGGTGGTGGTGGAACCGCAGCTGCTAATTCTTCTTATGGACAGTGGGTACATCCTAATCAAGCTGCTCATCAAAAAACTTTGCATTATAAGAAGGCTAGCGAGAGAGAGCGAGTGATTTAACACTCTTTGTAACTCTAGTCTTTGTTTTAATGCGGTAAAACAAAGCCCTAGCTCGGGTTTAGTGGTTTAAGTTATTTGGCGGGAATGATGCGTGCGAGGTTCTTTCTTTGGATTTTGGTGATATGATGCGAGATCCGATAGAAATGGACGAGACTTATTGATCGGCTGGCGGAGTGGCCTTTGCCTGGTTGGAGCTTCCGCCCGCGCTGTAGCCTTTAAAATGGAGCCGCATGGGGAGAAGATTTCCCTGGAGCGATGCTTGGGATGGAACGAGTCTTTTTCTCTCTTGCTGCTCTTGCTGTTCTTGCTGCTGCCGCAACCAACGAGGTGATCTTTCCCTTTCTCCGGCTTGATAGATTTCTAAGAAGTTGGGTGTTTTTGGCAGCCTGTTAGCAAATACATTGTCTACTTGGGGCACACTGGGAGCTCTAAACCGGAGGCTGTGACATCGTCTCATCACCAAATTCTTGCCTCTGTCAAGGGGAGGTACGAAACAATCCTCTTGCAACAATTTTTCTTTTCTCCTCACTGTGTTTGATGTTTAGCAAGGAATCGTCGCTGGTTCACAGCTACAAGCACGGTTTCAATGGCTTCTCCGCCTTCTTGACTGAAGCCGAAGCCGACTCCATTGCAAGTATGCCTCTCTTTGAAGCTTTCGCCACGAGTTTTGATGTGTTGGTTTATCAGAGCTTCCTGGCGTGGTTAAGGTTTTCCGTTCCAAAAAACTCAGTCTCCACACAACACGCTCCTGGGATTTTCTCGACAGCTTTTCTGGTGGTCCGCACATTCAACTCAACTCTAGCTCTGGATCGGATGTCATTGTGGGAGTCCTGGATACTGGTAATCATGGAAAAAGCTTACTTCCGAGTTAATTATCCACTTCCAGGTGTTTGGCCGGAGTCCAAGAGCTTCGACGACGCTGGGATGGGACCGGTGCCAAAGAGATGGAAAGGAGTATGTGACAATTCCAAAGTCACCAATCATTCACACACGATCCACTGCAACAAGTAAGATCACTCTTGGGTTCATCTCTCAAGCATTGTGATTTGTTTCAGGAAAATTGTAGGAGCTCGATCTTATGGACACTCGGACGTGGGGAGCCGTTATCAAAACGCTCGGGACGAAGAGGGGCATGGAACTCACACGGCCTCCACCATCGCTGGAAGCCTGGTAAAAGACGCCACTTTTTTAACAACTCTTGGAAAAGGAGTTGCTCGAGGGGGCCATCCATCCGCAAGGCTTGCGATCTACAGGGTTTGCACGCCAGAATGTGAGGTTGACAGCATTCTCGCAGCATTCGACGACGCAATTCACGACGGTGTAGATATTCTCTCGTTATCGCTGGGTGAAGATACCACCGGATATGACGGGGATTCCATATCCATTGGTGCTTTCCATGCAATGCAGAAGGGAATTTTTGTATCATGTTCTGCTGGAAATGGAGGTCCAGGCTTCCAAACCATCGAGAACTCGGCTCCATGGATTTTGACAGTGGGAGCAAGCACTATCGACAGGAAGTTCTCGGTCGACATCAAACTTGGAAACTCTAAAACCATCCAGGTACTTGATTGTTTTTGGTGAATTTTTCCTTTCTCATGTATATATAACAGGGAATAGCAATGAATCCCAGGCGGACTGATATATCAACGCTTATTTTGGGTGGTGATGCTTCTTCTAGATCTGATCGAATAGGACAGGCCAGGTGATAAATTAACACTGTTTCAGCTGAATGAAAGCTTATCACTAAAACATACTTGGCATTAAGACTATGTGCAGGACGCTTTTTGGATGGGAAGAAGGTCAAGGGAAAGATTGTCTTGTGCAAATATAGTCGGGGCGTTGCATCATCCTCGGTCATCCAGCGACATCTTAAAGAACTTGGTGCCTCGGGAGTAATTTTGGGGATTCATAATACGACAGAGGCAGCGTCCTTCCTTGATCTTGCTGGAGCTGCTGTCACTGGGAGCGCCTTGGACGAGATTAATGCCTACCTGAAGAACTCGAGGTACACAAGCTTTCATGCATTTTTGGTTTGAGACTTCTTGACGGTTTTTAAACTTTTCTCAAGGAATACTACAGCGACCATCTCTCCAGCACATACGATCATACAAACCACTCCAGCCCCAATCATTGCGGATTTCTCATCGAGGGGACCTGGTATTACCGATGGCATTCTTAAGGTATCTGGAGGAGAGTTTTACTAATATAAACTGGGAGTCTTATCTTTACAGCCCGATCTCGTTGCTCCTGGTGTGGACATACTGGCTGCATGGAGTCCTGAGCAGCCCATCAACAGTTATGGCAAGCCAATGTACACCGACTTCAACATAATCTCTGGAACTTCCATGTCATGTCCTCACGCCAGTGCTGCCGCAGCCTTTGTCAAATCCAGGCACCCGAGTTGGAGTCCAGCAGCCATCAAGTCGGCTCTCATGACAACAGGTACCAAAGAGAACAAAAAAAAAAAAGTTTTCCCTCTTTGATCGTTTGTTTGGTGTTTGTAGCACGCTTCCTGGACAACACAAAGAGCCCAATCAAAGACCACAATGGGGAAGAAGCTTCACCATTTGTGATGGGAGCCGGACAGATTGATCCAGTCGCAGCGCTTAGTCCTGGCCTGGTCTACGACATATCTCCGGATGAATACACGAAGTTTCTATGCACGATGAACTACACAAGGGATCAGCTGGAGCTCATGACTGGAAAGAACTTATCTTGTGCACCCCTGGACTCCTACTTGGACTTGAACTATCCATCCATCGCGGTTCCCATCGCTCAGTTTGGCGGGCCAAATTCCACCAAAGCGGTGGTGAACAGGAAAGTTACCAACGTTGGAGCTGGCAAGTCGGTCTACAACATTTCAGTAGAAGCTCCGGCGGGAGTGACTGTCGCGGTGTTTCCTCCACAGCTCAGGTTTAAATCCGTGTTCCAGGTTCTAAGTTTCCAGATCCAGTTCACAGTTGATTCATCCAAGTTCCCACAAACGGCGCTATGGGGCTATGGAACACTGACATGGAAGAGTGAGAAGCACTCGGTCAGAAGTGTTTTCATTCTTGGCTTGAACTGAGTTGAAGAGATGGCAGTCGACATGATAAGAATGCTCCAGGTCACAAGATTTGGCGGCAAAACAGTAGCTTCAATCCCTTTCATTTCCAAGATGCCCTCTTTCGGCATAATAATGCAGTACCCAAACTTTCTACAAAACATTCGTTTAACTCCCCCTGGTCTCAAAGTGGATCTTATCGAGGTGTTGAATAAAAGAGCTTTCGATTGATTAATTTCACTGCACTGGGGTTTGCTCTGAGCATTTCGGTTGATCTGTAACTCAATGAGTGTGGTGATGCAGGAGGAGGAGGAGAGACGAGAGGTCTATGCCAACGCCTGATCTTATATACTAAGTTAGTCCTCTTCATCCCCACCTTGGGCAAAGAATCCTTTGCTTCAATGGTTTTTGACTATGATGGAGCCGTCACTAATTTGCTACTTGATTCTTCCTTGTCCGCTCGTTATGCTCTTGGATGCGGGCCAAACACTTAGAGGTTTGTGTTAGATGAAACATTGAGATTTTAACATGGAAGTAAGCTTACTTAAGCTTGCCAATATGCATAACTCCCCAGAGCTAGTGTTGAATAGTCTTTGGTACCAAGAGCCGACTTGATGGCTCCAACTTGGATGCCTGGATTTGAGCAGCACAGGTGTGAGGGAAGTTCCAGAGTAAATTGATGGCTTTCCATGATGCAGACCAGATCCGGATGTAAAGAATCCTCAAGTAAGAGTTTCTTATTTGGAGCTTGTATTATAGCTTGCTGTAGGAAAGTTACAAAAACTCTAGAACTTTCAAACCAAAAATGAATGAAAGCTTGTGTACCTTAAGCTATTCAGGTACAAGATACAAGCAACTTGCTTGTTTATTTATCAATTTTTAATTATAATATAATCAATAATTACCTTATATATAGCTTTAAACACTATTAATTAAGACAGTTACTTAAAATTAATCTTAAATTTAATTCTAATTTTATTACAACTTTCAATGGTAGAATAAAGTAGAATATACTAGGAAGTGTTTATAAATTATAAATATGTTTAGAAGTAAAAGATTAATTTAAAGAAATACTAAGTGTTAGATGGTAAAATATCCCAGAATATCCAACCATATTCTAGGTTTATCCACTACCACCCATATAAAATAAAGAAATTAAATATTTTTTCTAAAATATCATTCTAATAATTTTATTATTTTTCTTAAACATAAGTGATTCTTTTAGTATTAAGACATGCTAATTTCTATGTAAATTTCATATAATATATATGTATTTTATTTTTCAATTTTTTTAAAACCTTAACTTTCTAAAGAATAAAAAATGGGAAATTTCATTTTTTTAAAATCTTAACTTTCTAAAGAATAAAAAATGGGAAAGATCTTTATTTAAAATTTATTACAATTTACTGCCTTTAGTATATCTCAACCTATTATGATGCTCTGACCTAATGTTTTGATTAATTGCATTGCTTTAACTTAGTGCACTAATCATTTTATGATTATCATCATTCTTTTAGAGGTTTTTAGCTGTTTAAATTGGTTCCATCAGCAATTCTTACCTATTTATTAAAAATTGTAAAAGTTATTTTAAACAAAATGTTTTTTATTTATTAAGTTCCTACTATTGATATTTTAAAGAGCTCATTTAAATTTCCAGCTTATATAGATTATATATATTATACTTGTATCATATCTTTGAGGTTCTTTTTCTATTTTGTAAAATATATAATAATAATACCTTAAAATTTTAATTAAATATTTTAAATTTATTAAAGAAATAAATTTATTAATTTATTAGAGTTATGAATTTTACATATACACTAATGACCTTGAGAATATGTGATTTATTGCAATTCTCAAGATTACTATATATATCAGGTTCTAGAATAAAACTATGATGAAATTCATTTATGTGGGCTCCTTAAGGTATTCAAATGCAAAATAAAATTGAGTTATGTGACCATCAAATATAGACATTATAAAGTTATAGTATATTTTTCTTCCTTTTTAATTAAAAGACTAAAAATTATATACTAGACAGTACTCTATATATATATATATATATATATATATATATATATATATATATATATAAACTAGAGCAGTACTATATATACTGTTATATACTAAACAGGATCAAAAGTTAATTCAATAGTTAAAGTGGTGTATGTGTAAGGAAACTAAAAACTTTTTTGTCCTTATTAGTCTCTCACTTTTATCATAACTAATAAATACAATCCTCAAAATTAGTTGTTCAGAGAAATATACTTTCATTACTACCACAATCCTAAAATTCCTTTTTCTTTAAAGTAAAGAAAAATCAATCTACAACTAAGCCAATCATATAACCAATGAAATAATTATGCTCTTCTTTTAATTTTGTATCAAATAGCTGTCAGCTAAATGCTCAATAATAAGTTTGCCTATGCTTTGAGAGCTTTGAGTATTTTGTTAGGTAATCTAGTATGTTTGAATCCTAAAAAAAAAATCAATAATAAAAAAAAGTGTTAGACTCTCACATTGAAAGCACAGTCTAAAAATGACTTATAACTCTTCACACCTTAAATAACACAAGATGGTTATAAAGTTAAAGTTTCAATTTTCTTTCAAAAGTCTAAAAGGACCTCACAACTCAACCAAGATCAGCCCTAAAGGCTATTTAAGGCTATTTGCCAAAGAAGTCCATCTCTGTAGTAGTTTATAATGTAAGTTATAATTCAACCTAATAAATTAAGGTAGCAGAAATTCTACAAGAGGTACAGAAATTACTGCTGACCAGGTGATGAGCAAAGAAATATCCTTGGCATGGCCTTGCAACTCATGGATATGAAGAAGGACAATGGGTGGTCTCAAGGAAAAGGTCACAAGTTTTGTGAACAGAGAAAGAGATTTTTTTTCCGGTTCAGAGTATAGGGGGTGTTCTCATCCTTCAAGTTGAAAACAGTCTCCTATAGAGATGTTCGTGCATACACAGGTATCTAAGTGCCCAGAATAGTTGGGTCTTAACTCTTGCTTTAACATGCCACACAGCTAAAGATGGGTTTGTCATGCTTTCCTGGTAACTAAAAGTATGAACTTAATTTTTTCTTTATTGTATACTTGAGGTGAAGAGGATCACGTCCTTGTTTGGAGTCCTTGCGACGGGGAACAAGCCATATGGATCACTTGTCTCACGTCTTATTTTAGCTCAGGAATTTATTATGGATTAGCTCTCTATGTGGTTTGCAAGCGGAAGGTCTACTTCTCCCTCACAAATTCATGGCAACCACTTCCTAACAAGGACCATGACCCCCAGCTTGTCAGGATTTCAGCAAGACGTATATGATGCAGAAAAGATACAATGTAAGGCTCAATTTGTGCAAAGCCATTCCAATTCCAACAGTACTCCAGATGTTGGTTTGCTTCCACTGGTACAAGGGCAGGTTGTATAGGATTATAAAGATGACATAATCAAACTCTTGGTTTGGGACGAGGACCAGGATCAGAGTGGTAGGAGCTTGATTCACATCCAATGTACTGCCATGGTGTCCAACCGCCGAGTGGTGATAGGTTCTTCATCTCCACAGGTGCATGCTACTTCTGCATGAATCAGCTGCACAACGAAGATGGTTTATGACTTGGAAGACAACAACTGGTACTACCACACTATCCACCACTATCGCTTCCTAACTGGTTTAGTTTGCACTAGGGGGCGATATAACAATGTTGTTCTGGATCTTGCCTTCACTGTTGTGTGGACTAGCAATATCCATTTGCTGCAGCACCCTCCCCCAACTTGAAATTCTACTATTAATACACAATTTCAAAATCATATAGAATCTATTTGGGCAATCAAATAACACCTCATTTCTTCTGCTCTTGAAAAAACCTTAAACCATTAATGATTTAATTAACTATAAAAGAGCTCGTTTTAAAAGTGGTTTTGAAGTATTTGGAGCAGGTAAAGAATTCCTTGAAACAGAGCTCCAACACTACAGGAGCAGTAAAATATTCTGGTATAACAACTTTCGAGAGAGTTAGATAAAGCTTCACAAAAAATTTAAATATACCAAAATGCTAGTTTAACCACTCATCAGTAAAAATTGTCGCAAAATCCACGTATGGCGCTGAGTTTTTAGGATCCATCGCGATGGCATTGCAAGCAGCACCAACACTCCTATCCACTCCAACAGAGTGGATCTTACAGGCACTCACGAAGCATCCCCAGTTGGAAACATCTGGAACAAATGGCATTGTGTTGATGAGATCCTCAGCATCATCCAAGAGCCCAGCTCCCGCAAGAACACCGATCAAGCAGCAGTAGTGATCTCGCTCAGGGCTTATATCGTAGTCAAAAACCATTGAAGCCAAGGTGTCTCTAGCAGCAATTACCAGCCCAAGGTGGCAGCAAGCGATCAAAAGGCCCATGAAACTCAGCTCGTCTGGCTTGAATCCTTCCAGATTTAAGACTTTAAAGAGCTGAATGGACTCAGCACAATGTAGATTCTGGGCAAACGACACGATAAGAACGTTCCAGGTCACTATGTTTGGCTGTGAACAGCGTTTAAACAATGCCCAAGCATCGTCTAAGTGTCCATTTTGCCCATACGCTCCGATCATGCAATTCCATGTGATAACGTTTGGAACTTCTATACTGTCAAAAAAGCACTTTGCTTCGTTTACATGCCCTCGTTGGGCATATGCAGTGATCATAACATTCCAAGGAACGCTGTCTCTCTGGGGCATCAGATCAAACACTCTTCTAGCTTTTGCAAGATTATCTTGATTGCAAAGTGTTGCTAGGAAAACTGTCCACGACACTAGGTTTCTTTGAGGCATTGAATCAAAGAGATTGTGTACTTGATCGATTTCACCGCACTGGGAGTTTGCTCGGAGCATTCCAGTCCATGCTATAACATCGTGCTGTGGCATTCTCTCATATGTGTCTCTTGCTAAATTAGTGCAGCCATGCTGCGCAAAGGAGTTGATAAGTGTTGCCCACGACACGCAATCTCTCTGCGTCATCCTCGCAAAGAACTTTCGTGCTCCATCAAGATCTCCGCACTGGGCATGCGCAACGATCATAGAGTTCCATAGGACTGGATTGCTCAGTCTTTTGTGAGAATCATGATCTCGTTCCATTCTATCAAACAGCTTCTTTGCTTCAAGAAAATCTCCAGCTTGAGCATATGCCGAAATAATCACATTCCACGACACAGAGTCTCTCTCAGGCATGTTTTCAAATTGGTTTCTAGCCTGGCTGATCATTCCAGATTTCGCAAACCCAGTGACAATAGCATTCATGCAAACAACGTCCCACTCTGGAATTCGATCGAAAACAAGCCTCGCTTCATCAATTTGCCCGATTTTGGCATTTGCCGAAAGAAGCGCATTCCAAGTCACTACATTCTTCCCGGGCATGGAATCGAAAAGGCGCTTGGCCTCGTGGAGCTGCTGGTTGTGAATGTGGGCTTGGAGCAGGATTGTCCATGAAAAGGAGTTGGGGGTGAGAATGGAATCAAACACGCTGCGTGCATCGCCAGAGCTCCCGCATTTGCCATACATTTGGACGAGGAGATTCGCAATGTAGATGTTGTTCTTGTAATGGGTTCCTTCGATCAAAGCGTGGATCTTGCGAGCATCGCTCAGATATTTCGCGTTGCCACAGCACCTGACGAGACGAGCGTATGATTCCAAGTGATCATCCCGGGGAAAGATGTTCTTGGCAACCATGTAAAGCTTCCATCCAGGGTTTAAGCAATGCTATCAATGTCCAGCGCTGGTCGAGGATGAAGATTGTATGGCAGTGGATGTGATGCGGGGCTCCGAGCGGTGAGAGTGGCGGTGTGGTGGGATTTCGAGGACTGCGACATCCCAGCTGGGATTCCTGCGACGAATGTGGGGACTGCTGGGCTGTGAACCAGAGGATTCAAGGGTCCAGTGTCGATCGACGCTTTTGGCGATACATGGCGGGATTTCTCTCCACAATTTGCCATCGTGTAAGTTTTCGATTTGCTGGATTTTCGTGGATCAATCGTTGTGATTTTTGTTTCTCTTCCAGCTCGCAAGAATTTGGCCTCCGATCGAACTCCCATGCTGGTTTTGGTGCTGTGGACTGTCGATCATCCGCCACCAGCGCATCTTTTCATCTCCACGGACAGTGATCTCTCCAGTGCGTTGCACTCGCTGTGGATGAAGAACTACAACGTTCTTCTGGCATGCCACTCTCCTTGCCGCTAAGCTCGCTAGAGGAGACAATCGTGAGCAGCATCCATCGCTCCTCCCGGGAGTTTTCACAGGATATAAGTTCGTCACCGCCACCATCTTCTCCTCCACTATCATTTACGCCGCCAACTCCACCGCCACCTTTGTCGCCATTGCTGCTAAGTCCTCTGCCGTCACCAAGTTCACACTAGAGGATTCTTTTTAGGACTTCCACAAGAATATCTGCGAACTGCTTTGCAAAAGAGAAATAATCCTGAGTAACAAGATCCACTTTGTTGAGCACCACTGCTAGAGGTATTCCACAGTATCACAGGATCCAAGCGCGGCCTATTGAGTGAGAACAGCGCCAACTGGTGGATCCGAAGTCTCCCATCTTCAATCATCCCACGTTTGTCTGTCCAATCTATTCCCGAGACTAAAACACTATCACCAACCATGACTCTTTAGATTTAAGTGGCAAAACACCCTCGGATTCGCACTTAAAAACAATGCATTCGAACACTTAAAATTCACTTATTTCAAATTTTGAAATTTCAAATTCAAATTCAAATGTTTAGAATTATATCCCGGCAAATTTCAAAGCAAACACGAACGCCACTGGCAAAGACAGAGGGAAAACGTGAGGTTCTCTCTAACCTCTTTCACATCCTCTGGACTGTGCAACTCCTCACGAGGCTCCCCTTCCGCTTGCTCGGGATCACCATAATCGACAAAGAGGTCCTGATCCTTGAGCCTTTTCACCTCTTTCCTCCAAGCTTGGCCCGAAGATCAGTCTCCCCAACATCAATCAAGAAATTGTGCAAGATGCAACAACTCTTGATGATGTTGGGAAGGTACTTTGGCTGGATCCTTTGTTTTTGATCCAAGCATCTGAACTTCATTTTAAGAAGTCCAAATGCTTGCTCAATAACAATCCGAGCAAGGTGGTGATGAAGGTTGAAAGCTGCCTTGGATGGTGTCGGGTTCGGAGCTGAGCAACAACCAAAACAAGTGAACAAAAGAAAGTAGAATGAAGAAGACTTACTTGTGTGTGGAATCATCTGATGCTGCTGGAGTTTGTACCCTTTGTCCCCCACTAGGTATGGCTTGATCCTATCATCATATGCTAACACCGCAGGCAATGTCAGCAGCTCCCTTGCTACAATCTTGTTCCTGAGGGTTGAATTACGAAAAACCCTCATGTCGTGGACGCGTCCTGAAAGCAAAAAGAACATTTTAGAACCATCCACAACACACAAAGAAACATACCTGGCTACCCAGCGTAGACACTGAGGAACCTCTTCTGGGCATCACAAACCCCTTGCAAGGTGACCGAGTACCGCTGCTTCCGGTCGTAGTAGCTCTCGCCGTCCAGTCTAGTAGGTCGGATGATCTCGGAGTACAGTCGATCGCCCCAGCAACATTAGGCAGTCGGGTTCCTATTGGTCGTCAAAACTTATAACAATCCAAAAAACATAAGAAAATGTACCTGTCACTTGTCGAAAGCCAGCAGCAACAGCACGAACCTCCTTGGCGGTTGAAGGAAAATGAATCTTGTACCTGAGACACTTGACAATTGCCGCAGTAGTGTCCATGACAATCTCATGAGCTATGGACTCACCGATGCCAAACTTGTCTGCCAGATCCAAGTAATGTGTTCTTGAAAAGCTTGTACAAAGTCACCCCCAGTCGAACATCCACCGGCACCGCACTCCTCCAACCGGTATCTTGCTTCCGGATCTCGCTCTCCAGCATGCCACAAATGGTGAAGAAGGTCCTCTTCTCCATCTGAAGTTTCCTCTTCCACCTCCCCACATCGTAATACTTCAAAGAAAACTTACTCCAGGTGGTGACATTTCGAGGCTTCACCCACCACAGGCCCATGCAAAACCTCCTCCCAATCACAGCCCGACGAAGTTCACGGTCTTCTTCCTCAGGCAGCACTTACCGGGGATCTTGTCATCCGCAATGTGCATGAAAGCTTGCACAGCTAATTGAAGAAAAGTCGCACACGCCAAACCCTAACCTAAGAATCTTCTCGAATATTTCCGGAATAATTTTTAACAACTTCCCTTAAAATAAAATGACCCCCCCCCAACACTTTAGATTTGGTCGGGGTTTTTGAAAATTACTTAAGAATTCTCTAAATTCGCCTTTTTTTTCGTGTGAATCCAAAATACTAATAATTTTCCCATAAAAAATAAGGGTAAGTAGCTTAAGTTATTGTGCAACTAGGGAAAACGTAAATTTTGCACGGGTAACTCTTGGTCCAGAGCTAAACTCTTATAAACATCTCTAAACATGCTCATTTAATTAACCACCAATGAACGGCCAAGATATCTTTACCCCCCTTTCGAAAATAAAAAACTAAAAGTAAAAAAGATATTATCAAACACTATTTTTTCAATGTTTGTTTCTTTTCTTATTTTCTACTATTAATTAACTTACAACTCAATCACACAATATTTGGAGCTGGAAGAATTGAATCCAACTTAATTTCAGCAAACTGATGAGGATGGACAATTTTTATTTTCATTTCTTTTGCACTTCTTAATTTACATTTCTTAATTTATTTCTACTCTTCTTATACACACTTCTTCGGTGTATTTGGCCCATTATATTTAGCTGAAACACATGTACATGTACACTAGTACACTACGTACTAAGCCTATGATACACACTTGTTGCTAATTCTCAACGATTTGTGCATCTGCTGGTTGATACACACACACACACACACACTGTGTAGGGCTAGCTCCATCCACAAGAGAGCCTTGAGGTTGGGCACCAGAGGCTGGAAGAAGTAGTCACAGGAGAGAGCAAGCAGGTCACCACTCACGACAAGCTCAAAAAATCTGGAAGGAAGACGTCGCCGAGGAACTGGTGAGTACGTTGCAAGAAACAAATGCCGTCGTCACCAGCTTCCACACGTCTTCAACGTGCTCTAGGAGCACAAACCCAAAGTTGGTCATGCCGCAAGCCGCCATCACCTTGCTCCCGGAACATGAGGCGGTATCACCAAAGAGTTTGGGTACCGGCAAGTCTTCATACTAAGGCTTATTACCTGAATCTGGGCGCTCCGTTTTGGGGCACCTGTTGGCAGGTTTAGTCAGCATTCCCGATTCTGCTACCAAAAAGAAATTTAAATTTAAGACAACGTGTCATCCTCCTTTTGCATAGTTTTAACTTTTAAATGTTAATTTTTTCTCCGTGAAGTTCAGGTTGACGGCGGTATTTTGACGAGGCATGCTCACTCAGCGGCCCATGTTTCTGGGTTTAAAACCAGGGATAACTGCAAGAAAGAGCACTGACATGTTTTCAAAAGTAGTTGTCACAAGAACATCTGCCATCCTGGAACACATGAACCCGACTGGCATCTTTGCAGATGATTAGCCTTTTTTCCAGCTTAGAGACGAGAGCAGTGGCCGCATGGCAATCGTCACAAACTCGGAGATTTTTCACAATTCTGATGGTTTCCTTCTGGTGCGAGTTCACCAGAGCACACCCCAGCGCAAGCTTCTCACTGTGGCCGCACAGGTGATCCTCTTTCTCTTCCTCGGGTATGTCTTTTAGAACGTTGATCACATCGCTCACGTACCCCTCCTCTTTCATTCTCAGCAACAATTGCTTGAGCTTGGCCGCAATCTCGTCGCTCTGTGAGTGACTCCTATCCCCGACAGAAAAAGAATGCACTTTTCCTGAGCTAACATCCGTCCACCAGCTTCTCTCGGGCTCCCTGAAGCTGCCTTCACCTCTCATTCTCTCCACAACAGCAGCCCTTTCACTGAGCATCCCCAGGTTTCCAAATATATTGGCCATCAATGCGTAGGGCGTGCTGCTCTTGGGATCCATCTCCACAAGACGCTCAAACGCGAGTTTGCCGATCGTGTAATTCTTCCACTTCCGGCAGGCTCCGAGCAGGGACGTCCAAACCACTGCATCCGGTTCAAAAGGCATGGTTCTGAGAACTCTCACAGCTTCGTCGAGGAGGTTAGCTCGCCCGAGCATATCGATCAGACACACATAATGCTCCAGACGTGGCTTGACTCCATACTGCTTGGGCATTTCATCCAGAAGCTGCCTTCCTTTCCCGACCAGACCACCATGGCTGCAAGCGTTCAACACCGAGACAAAACTCACATCGTCAGCTTTACAGCCCTCCTCCTGAGTCATGGAATAGAAACACTCCAAGGCCTCGATCGATCGGCCCTGGAGAGTGTAAGCCTGTATGAGAGAGTTCCAGAGACCCGTGTCGTCCCGAGTTCGGCACTCGTCAAACGCTTCCTGAGCAGAATCAACATCGCCGCATTTGCCGTAGAAGCTCACCAGGCTGGAGCCCAGAACTGGATTGTTTTTCAGCAGCCCTTTATGCTTTGCCAGCTGGTGAATCTCCCTCCCGAGCTTGATCGCCATCACACTCCCGCAAGCAACAAGGACGCAGGTGTAGGTGCAAGCATCAGCTTGAATGGTGTTATCAGCCCTCAGGGCAGAGTAGTACTCCAGAGCAAGTTCAGCTCGCCCGTTCGTGTTGCAGCCCTGGATGATCGCGGTGTAGGACACAACACTCCGAGTTCCCATGCAGTGGAAAATCTTGCGAGCCTCCTCAAGCTCGCCACACTTGCAGTACATGTCTACCAGGCAAGTCGCCATGTACAGACCTAGATGTTTCTTCTCCTTGCTCAGTACTGAATGGACTTCCATCCCGATGCGTAGAGCTCTCTCCCTCTTCTCGCTGGATTCGGTAGCAAGTATGGAGCAGGCGCTGATCACCGCGACATGAGTTCGATCGTTGGGTTGAATGGTGGTACGAGCTCTCAGGGCAGAGTAGTACTCCAGAGCAAGTTCAGCTCGCCCGTTCGTGTTGCAGCCCTGGATGATCGCGGTGTAGGACACAACACTCCGAGTTCCCATGGAGTGGAAAATCTTGCGAGCCTGCTCAAGCTCGCCACAATTGCAGTACATGTCTACCAGGCAATTCGCCACGAACAGATCTAGCTGTTTCTTCTCCTTGCTCAGCATTGAATGGATCTCCATCCCGATGCGTAGAGCTCTCTCCCTCTTCTCGCTGGATTCGGTAGCAAGTGTGGAGCAGGCGCTGATCACCACGACATGAGTCCGATCATCGGGTTGAATGGTGTTATCAGCTCTCAGGGCAGAGTAGTACTCCAGAGCAAGTTCAGCTCGCCCGTTCGTGTTGCAGCCCTGGATGATCGCGGTGTAGGACACAACACTCCGAGTTCCCATGGAGTGGAAAATCTTGCGAGCCTCCTCAAGCTCGCCACACTTGCAGTACATGTCTACCAGGCAAGTCGCCATGTACAGATCTAGCTGTTTCTTCTCCTTGCTCAGCATTGAATGGATCTCCA
The DNA here is from genome assembly GCF_000143415.4 of Selaginella moellendorffii. Taxonomy (NCBI): domain Eukaryota; kingdom Viridiplantae; phylum Streptophyta; class Lycopodiopsida; order Selaginellales; family Selaginellaceae; genus Selaginella; species Selaginella moellendorffii. Next base: position 460,529 of record NW_003314304.1, on the reverse strand, counting down.
TCCCGATGCGTAGAGCTCTCTCCCTCTTCTCGCTGGATTCGGTAGCAAGTCTGGAGCAGGCGCTGATCACCGCGACATGTGTCCGATCGTTGGGTTGAATGGTGGTACAAGCTCTCAGGGCAGAGTAGTACTCCAGAGCACGTTCAGCTTGCCCGTTCGAGCCGCAGCCCTGGATGATCGCGTTGTAGGACACAACACTCCGAGTTCCCATGGAGTGGAAAATCTTGCAAGCCTCCTCAAGCTCGCCACACTTGCAGTACATGTCTACCAGGCAATTCGCCAGGAACAGATCTACCTGTTTCTTCTCCTTGCTCAGCAATGAATGGATCTCCATCCCAATGCGTAGAGCTCTCTCCCTCTTCTTGCTGGATTCGGTAGCAAGTCTGGAGCAGGCGCTGATCACCGCGACATGTGTCCGATCGTTGGGTTGAATGGTGGTACAAGCTCTCAGGGCAGAGTAGTACTCCAGAGCAAGTTCAGCTCGCCCGTTCGTGTTGCAGCCCTGGATGATCGCGTTGTAGGACACAACACTCCGGGTTCCCATGGAGTCGAAAATCTTGCGAGCCTCCTCAAGCTCGCCACACTTGCAGTACATATCGATCAATCCCGTTAACAAGTAGATGTTGCTTTTGTGCTCATCACTCTTGAGCACAGCTTCATGGGCTTGTTTTCCCAAAGAAAGGGATCTGCTCTCAGCTGAGTCTCTCACGCGGTGTATCAGCCTCCCTAAACTCACCGGTTCATCACCAGCTACAGGTGGGGTATGTGGAGATTTGTAGCGGGCCGTGGTGGCCTTACCTACAGCTGGGCCAGCGAGCGACCCGAGTTTTGCAGAGACCCAGGTTGGTGCTTTCCTGTTGGCGATCCACAGGCTCTCTCCGGTAGAAACATGTTTGAAATCCGGGTAGGACTCTGAGAAGAACTTGTTTTTCTTCTTGAACCTGTTGTCCCACCAGAAAGTGGGATCCCTGAACTCCATGAGATTGTTGAGAAATGACACACACACCACACAAACCCTAGCGCCACACCCATACCCTAGAAATCCCGATTAACTGAAAAGCTCGTGTTTTCTGTTTTTTCTTTTTCTAATTCTTAGCAGCTTAGATGTTTATTGTTAAAAAAAAATCTCTTTGATATATATAGAAAGTGAGCCAGCAGCAATCAGTTGCTCAAGAGCTGAAGAATCAGTACATGCATAATTTTCAGACAATCTTCTAACTGGCTGAACATCAGGTTTTTATGATTATTATTATTATTACTAACAACACGCACGAACTTCCTAGAAATCCCGATTTGTTATTCTCTGCATTCATTTCTTATATGATCTGTTGCTGCATGCACTTAACTGTAGGTAGCCTTCGGTTCTTCAATAGAATCTGCTAACGAAAAGATATCGATACACTCAATATGCAAAAGTAAACCACACTCTACACAAATTAAATAAAAAATGCTCTTCGGCCAGAAGCCTCAGGGCACCAGTTTCATGCAGAACACTTTCGCAAATGACTCTCGCCCGGGGCCCATGCACAGGAGTCCTCCGGGCAGTGGTAAAACCTCACAAGGCCTCACGTACTTATATTCACCCTGGGCTTCTGGCTGCTCCGCAACAACACCTTACCACACCAAACTCTTCACACATGAAGCCACGCACGGAGGAAAAAACTGCGCGAGGCCTCACGTGCTTACATTCAGTCCTTATATGTGTTCTTGGCCTCGGTCAGTTCATCTCCTTTGTTGTCCACCTGCGCTTCTTTACTTCATGTTTTTGCTTGCATGCTTCGATTGACATCTTCAGATTTTCAAGCGAACGATTGTGGCATACCGTGGCTACGTTTTTCGGCAGAGCTTGGAGGTGCTGAAAGCGACATTAAGTTCGTGGAGGATTGATCTTGATTTGGATTGTATGGATCTCTATAAATTTTGAAACTTGAGTTTATTTTTCTTCTTTTTCTTCTGTGTTGCCAAAATAACTGGTGTCAAACTTGCTTTTGCAGACTATCTCTAGTACTTCTGGATGCAATCAAGGCCTGCTGCTCATTGCTTCAAAGGAGGAGATGATAATTGATCCCCAAAGAGCGAGCTCGATGGTTTTGTTGCTTTCATCAAGTTATCATTCCGCTGCGATCTGAAACACCACATTGTCCACTGTACTTTCACAGGTTTCGAGACAGGTACCCGGGAAAGGTGTATTCCATTGTTGTTCCTCAGGACCTGGACTTGTTTTGCGGCCTCAAGTGTGAGCTGATCAAGATGAGGGAGAAGCTTGCGATGGCGGAGGCTTGGGCTCGAGCAAGGTTGCAGAAGCAGTATGAGGATGATTTCTTCTACAACTATGATGAGTGGGACAGCTTTGTGGATCTTTCCACATTGAGATCGTCGAGCGGAGAGTGTTGTAGCATAAGTTATCTCCTGGAGAAATGGTCCTGGCTCAAGGAGCAGTTTGCACGCATCCGCACGTCAAGATTGTTGGAGAGCTCAACTGGAAGATGGAAAAAGGCCAAGGTGACTCATGGGGGTTTCAAAACCTGCACTCGTCTTGGTAAGGTTTGGTGAGTTAAGTAAGTATGATGAGTTTGAAGAGACAATCGCAAAAAAAAGGGGGGGGACGTCTAGACGTGAAGCGTGCTAGCTCTCCTGAATGGCTTCAAAGAGGTGAGGTGTCTTAAAGAGGAGATGATAGAGCTGAGCATGGAGCTGAACTTGGCTTGTGCTCCTTCTTGTAAGAGCTAACTAGCTAGCAAAAACAGAGGAGACGGTGAAGAGGATGCCTCTTGAACTCCAAGAGAACAACAGACCTTTTTTTTAAGGAGGGGGGAAGCTGTTAGCAGCTCAGATGGAGCAAGAGGTTAGGGCTGATGTCATCCCTGTGCGCCAAGACTGCTGGGTGGGGAGGCAGGGGGTTGGGAGCAATCCGAGGCTTGAGATCTTTTCTACCTGGTGGAACTCCATCCCAGCATTCCTACTTCCCTCTTTTACGCTGCTACTCTTAGCTCGCGTTAACTCTTAACTCACATTTATACTCTACTTTCACAATAATCTAATTAATTCTGTTTTTTCCTTCCTCTAACTTACCTCTAAACCTCAGGATCATATGGAGCATATAAATAATGTGATTAACACCTCTCACTCTTGATCTTGTGGGATTCATAATATGATAACACCTCACTGCTACATAAATACACATTAAAAATTGTTAATTTATTATTATTAAAAAGTTAGTGTATTCCAATCTTGTTGAGCTTATCTATATCTACCATAGAATATATCATCAATCCGTTCACACACAATATCGAGATAACCGCTTCACATGGACCTTCTCTTGACGTTGTGCATTGAGTGTCACCACATAGATTTGTGGACCAACTTGTTGGATGATGTGATAAGGACCTACGCAGCAAAAACCTTGGATCTGCAACACCCGATAACTCACCAACACTTGATCACCAACAACATATGTAGAAACTTTAGAAACTCCAGTGGGTGCAAAGTCCAGGCAAAAGTAGAGTGGAATTCAGTTATTTGGAATGTGCCACACCCAGGAATTCAATCCAAATCTCTTCTCTTCAAAGTTCTTGTGTCAGGTTTATATCCACGAAACCAGAGCTGGCACTTCCTCTTCAGAGCTCAGTTGCAGAAGATCTTGCTTAGACAGGGTGGTAACTAGAAACAAGGAATCAATTGGCACTGCTCCTCTCAACATAAAGGTCCAGGATGGAATAGCAAAAGAGATGTTGAACATATCAGGTTAAGTCAGAAAGAACCAGACCATCTGACAGATGCATTAGCTGATCGCTTGTTCTTCAACGTAGTGCATAAGAACAGTAATCAACAGTATATAGGTGACTGTTCAGCTCCAGGCTTGGGTAGAGGTCTTTGGCCTAGGTGGCATAGGAATGTGGGAGCTTCGATCAAAGACTTATGGATCTACAAAGAGCTAGCAAGCCATCACTTACAGCAAAGTTCTTGTTGGTATCTTGTTTTTCTTCCTCAACAGTGGACAAGGTATGATACAATGAAAAAGGTAAAGTCAGGTATTTGTTTAACGTTCGCTTGGAGCAAACATGGCCTCATGACAACCCATTACAACCCAGGATGAAAACTCCACATCAAAGCTTAAGGCAGCATCGCTTGTGATCGCCTTCATCTTGCTTTACATTTATCCCCATAACAGTGGTGCACTGTTTCCATGTATAGTTCCCGAGGAGGTCCCAGTTCCCAGGATGGCCTTCGGTAAAAGGATCAGGACGATACATCAGAGAGGGAAATCCACTGAACTGGATCCTAAGGTTCAACTGGAGAATGCACTTCAATACACTAGTTTGGGGAGTACCTATATCTGATCTTATATAGGATCCGGCTCAGTTATCCTGGGAAGGTAATGAGTTCAGTGTGTCTTTTTTTATGTACAGGTCTAAGCATGGCAGAGAGCTTTTGATGGATAAAATTGACACCAAGCTTATGCGAAAGTTGAAGAATTGGAAGTACATTGTGAACATGTGGAAGACACTAGTGGAAGCTAAGGTAAGCTGGCTTCTTGTGCAGGACAGCATCCCTGTTGGTGATTGGCTCACAGTTCACAAAATTCTGTGTATTCTATGCAATGAAAACCCCGTGGAGATGCTTGAACACATCTTCACATGCAAATTTGCAGTTGGTATTTGGCTCTTTGATCAGAGACCTAGGTCCAGAATCAGCTGGTTCATCACGAAATACGGTGACATTTTTCCCTCTGCTCCAACTATGATGGACAGTAGCTGAGGAGAGAGAAGCTAGCAAAGCATCCCGCTAACAAAACCACTAACTGTCTCACGTGACACACGGGGTCAGAAAAGAAAGAAAGGATAGGAGCAAGCGACTACTTCTCCTCTTCCTCTGGAATGTCATCCAAGTCATACTCAAAATTAGGAAACAACATCATCCTCAGCTTCCCATGTAGCATCATATGGAGAATAACCATTCCACTGAACAAGTAACTCTCTCCAAGTCTTACGATGTGTGCGCGCTAGCCGTTGCTATAACACACAAGTAGGGCCAACCTTCAAACATCTATCTCTGGAATCTTGATCGCAGACTGGTCCAAGATATTACCAGAATGCAAACATGCCTTCAACTTCCTACATAGAAGACGAGATGAATCTTCACACCACTAAGCAAGTCTAGTTGATAGGCAAGGTCTCCAACTCGTTTGAGAATAATCCAAGGCCCACAGTACTGTGGCGACAACTTAGAACTACCTCCACCTTGAAGAGCTCACTGAGCTTCAGACAACCAAAGGAAAACCTTGTCTCCAACCTGAAACTGCTTGTGCTGACGATGCTCATCAGCCAATTCCTTTGCCTGGTGCACCTTAAGAGAAGCCAAATTCATACCAACAGGGGACCGAGGTTGAAAGCCATACATTGCCATAAATGGAGCCATCTCAATAGCCAAATGGAAGGCACAGTTATGGGCAAACTCTAACAAAGGCAGGTACTTCTCCCAAATACTTGCCTCTTTAGATGACCAACAAACGATCTTAGCATGTCTTCCAGCACTTAATTAACTTGTTTCGTTTGTCCATCTGATTATGCTCAGCTTTGTCTCAAGCTTTTGGAACATTGTCTGCCAAAACTCCAAAGTGAATGTGGGATCCCAATCACTTACAACATCCTTAGGCAGCCTATAGAGAAATACAGCTGAGCAAGGTCAAAAGCCCTAGCATTCGTCTTCACAAGGAAGAAGTGAGCCAACATCATCACACAATCCACAACAACCCAGATAATTTCATTGCCTTGAAGTGCCTATTATGAAACTCATAGAAAATGCTATCCCACTTCCGCTGAGATTAACTACAGTAGAGACCTTCATGCTTTTGACAATCTATTGTGACTGCCTGGCCGGTCTAACAACTGTGCACATACTTATTAACACCTGACTTCATTCCAGGCCAAAATAAATGTGTCTTTACCAGAACACACATCTTTGATGTCCTGCACTTGGTGCAACGGACACTCTTACAGAATCCACTGTGAAAGAACATCATCTCTAGGAACCATAGCCCAATTTGTCTTGACTAGGAAACCATCTCGTACATCAAAGGAAGCACAATCGCATTGGAAGAGGCGTCCCCCTTCAAAACAACTGCATGTGCCTTCACTACAAAGGAGTCGAAGTCAGCAAACTCCTTCATTTCATCCAGCAAACCACTGGAGAGCTTCCCAAACGAGATAGAGTTCACCATCCTAAACAATGGAGAAACAACCATCTTTACTGTCTACTCAAAGAAAAGTTGTAGATCTTGGAAAACCTAGCAACTTTGCTTTAAATATCAATCTTCCGAATTCACAAATAATCTGAAGTCAAAATTACCCTTTGACTTTTACTTGGGGGAAATCGGTTTTCGTCACCTTAAACCCCAGAGCTAAACTCCTCTGGTGGTTTGAAATCTACACATCCATTTCCTGCAAAAACTCCAGTCAATGAGCCAGCTGGCCTCGAAACTCCATCTGGCGAGTGAAAAGAGTGACAAGTGGTAAAGTTATCCACATGAAAAATCCAAACCATACGGATAATGCCTTCACTCTTTGACTGCAACAACTACAACATACAACTTCCTATCCCGAGTTAGAAGTTTAGCTAAGTTGCGTCAAACTTGTGGCTTATGTAGGCAATAGGACAGCAGTCTTGCACCAAGACAGCTCCTATACCCTCATCACTAGCCTTGTTAATGAAAGTATGCGTAGCACCAGAGTCAAAGAGGACACTGAGCACTTGGCTATGCACAACTCATTGCACAAACAACTGTACAGCTCAAATGAGTTGATACAATTCTTCTTCACTCCTTCAGAAAGCTTAGTGACAGCAGTGTCAGCTAGAACACGAGTAGATACATTCTCTCCTTGGTCTACACTGACACCCATGGCCTCACTAGGATCAAAAAGAGAAAAGGACTCATGAGCCATACCCTCTGAATGCATAGCACCATACCAAGGAAACCCATGCATAGTAGGGGGAACAAGCTAGTCAACGACTATCTGAGTCTTTTGAGGATCTTCCCGCACACCATCTCGTGGCACCACATGTCCAAGATAGGTGATCTCCTCCAAGAAGAACTCACGCTTTGACAGTTTAGAATACAGCTTGTTCTCCCTCAATGGTGGCAACATTTGCCTCACATGCATCTCATGTTCCTCCTTAGTCGTAGGACATCATCAAAGTAGTGCCTTGCACATGAGATTGCACAACTCTATCAAAAGAACTGTTTGATAATAGTTAGCCTCGGCCATCATATGAAGCAACATCTTTGCTGAGTTAGAAAAGACTCTTTGAGCATTCCAAAGTTTCAAAACGAGATAGTCAAAGGATCTTAGCTAGCAATAAGTTGTTCTAGCATGGCTAGTCTTCTTTTGATCAATTCTTCTTGGTTGATTTTGTATTATATTGCCATTCATAATGATGGAATGATGTATTCGAGTGGTGTCAAAGCTTCAAGGCTATAAATGAGCTTGAATAGTGTCAAATTTGTTAAAACTTTATATGTGGTTCAATATGCCTACAAGGCATCGTAAATGTGATCATCCCAGTCTTTCTGATTTATTTTCACAATTTTCATGAGGATGGTTTTGAGTGTCTTGTTTGTAGACTCTGCTTGACCATTGTCTTGAGGGTAGTACGATGTTGAAGCCTTGTGTTGGATAGTGAATTCTTGAGTTAGAATCTTGATGGTTTCATTGATGAAGTGTGTTCCTTGATCAGTGACGAGTTCTCAAGGTAAGCCATATCTTGTAATGATGTTTTCGTAGATGAACTTTGTTATGTTCTTTGTTATAGCAATCTTTATTAATTGAGCTTCAGTCCATTTTGTCATATAATCTATTGCAATTAAAATGTACTAGTTTTGCTTGGAAATTGTCATAAGTGGACTAACAAAGTCAAGTCCCCATCATTGAAAAGGTTCGAGTGGAATTTTTGGATGAAGTTCTTGAGTTTATTTCTTTAGTGCATACTTGGTTCATTGGTAGATGTCGCATTTTTTATAGAACTTGGCTTAGTTGTGCCAAAGTGTTGGCCACCAAAGTCTTGTTTGTAAAATTTTTTGAGCTGTGATTTCTTCAGCAAAATATCCTCCTACTTATCCATAGTAGGCTTCTTCAAGTAGATGTTGTGTTTCTTGTAGGTTTGCACATCTTCATAAAATGTTGTCTCTTCCTTGTTTGTACAGTTTTCTTCCCACGATTGAATATAGTCTGTAAGCAACCAAAGGGAATGACTCGAAAGACGGTCCATGGGGTTCAAATATAGAGGGAAAGGGCCCATGAATAAGAGTGCACCCCTTTTTCCAATCGGTTAAGGGTCTTGGGATATTTGGGGTTAAGCGTCCTTGGGTTTGAATAGTACTGGGCTAGGTGACCTCCCGGGAAGTCCAAACCTAAGAGCTTACATTTGGTATCGGAGCGGTCTCGGGTCCAACTCTGTTGGTTGGCTAGGGGAATCACACCACATGTTGATTGACATCTGGCTGGTCCAGTTTGCTCCCGTTGGGCTCGACCCGAGGGGTAGGGTGTCAAGAGAGCGGGGCTCTTGGGAGAGCTGCGGCTCTCAGCTTCCGTTCACGAGGGCGTGAACTTGCAGGGAAGCGTGGTGGATTGTAAGCAACTAAAGGGAACGACTCGAAAGACGGTCCATGGGGTTCAAATATAGAGGGAAAGGGCCTATGAATAAGAGTGCACCCCCTTTTCCAATCGGTTAAGGGTCTTGGGATATTTGGGGTTAAGCGTCCTTGGGTTTGAATAGTACTGGGCTAGGTGACCTCCCGGGAAGTCCAAACCTAGGAGCTTACATAGTCTTGTCCTCAAGACAAATTGCTTGCACTTGTCAGAGGTTGAATATCAATTTGGTATTGTTGCTGTTGTGAGGTAGTAGTAGATGTTGTCCATCTAGGTTGGTGATGTGTGGATTCAAAGGATATTGGAGTCAGGAAAGTCCTCCATGTTGTGTTTCGGTTGTTCATCAGTTGTAATGCGGCTTAAGTGTTCATATTCCCTTCCAAGCTTGTAGATGATCTCAAAGTTGTATTCTTGAAGTAGTAAGAACTATTGTGCAATTATGCCAGTAAGGATTGTTTTGTTGAGAAGGTGGAAGAAGTTACCGAGTAAGTAGTATTGAAACTTTTGGAGTATGTAAATCATTGCTAAAGCTTCTTTTCAGTTGTAGTGTAGTTCATTTCAATTGAGTTGAGTCTTTGACTTACATAGTAGATTGGTCGGTCTTTATGATCTTCTTGTTGTTGCAAAAGGATCGCTCTAAGGGTGTAGTTGGAGGTGTCAACTTGGATGTTAAAGTCTTTGTTCCAGTTTGGTTGAGCAAATATTAGAGCTTGGGTGAGGGAATTCTTAAGGTTGATGAAGGCATTTTGACAATCTTGAGTCCAGTTGTAAACTTGATTCTTCTTGAGGAGTCTGGTGATAGGTTTTGCAATCTTGGCATAGTTTTTGATAAATCTTCAATGGTATCCCATCTTACTGAGGTATGATCGAAGGTTTGAAATGTCGAATGGATGTTGTATATTGGTGATTGTGAGGGTTTTGTCCTTGTTGATGAGGATTCCTTCTTTGGAAACTACATGTTTGAGTAGAATTCCTGATTTGACGAAGAAAATGCACTTGTCAGGATTCAATATGATATTGTGTTCATGGCATTTGATGAAGCATTTCTCTAAGCATTGGAGATGATCTTCTTTGTTGTTGAAGACATTGAAGTCATCCATAAATACTCATATAAATTCAGTGAGGTATTCTTGAAAAGTGTTAGTGATGATCCATTGAAACATGAATGGTGCATTAGAGAGATTGAAAGGCATGCGAAAGTAGGCGTATGTGTAGAAGTTGTTTTCTCAAATATGAAGCTACTTGTGAAAGTTCTAGAAGGGTGAGTGTGATACCTTGTTAAAGAACGTTGGTGATGGGCTTTGGTTGTTCCTCTTTTCTTGATAAAGTTTTAGTCACAATTTCCTGATCATCTTCAACTTCAAGTTGTTGTTGTTGAAGGGTTTGCTGAATTGTGTTGATTAGCTCCTTACTTTGTTGCCATTTGTGCCTTGAGATTTTTTGTACTTCGTCTTGAAGTTTTTGTTCTTTGACTTTTCCTCAAGGTCATTTTCAAAAGTGTAGTGTTTTTTCTGACTTCAAGTTAGAGCTCTTACCTCATGTTCATCTTTAAAGTGTTCATCTTCAATTTAGTTGATATTGATATTTCTTGTTGTTGGAGGAGGTCTTCGATGTTGCTGATCTTGCTAAGGAGGTCGATTTCCTTGATTTTGTTGTTGTTGGTATTGGGGTCAATTTCTTGAGTTTGAAGTTGTTATTGATAATTGTTGTGAGGAAATACTCTGGATGGTGGATCATATTGTTGATTTTGCTATTGATAGTTTAGTTATTGCAAAGGTGGTCTCCATTGTTGATTGTTGTTGTACTGTTGTTGATAGTTGTTTTGCCGGGTGGTGGTCTCCATTGTTAGTTATCTCAATAAGGCTGTTGATAAGCCTATTGGTATGGTCGCTTATACTGATTGTTTTGGTTGCCATTGTTGTATTGTCAATGGTATCTAGGGTTAGGATTATATGTATCTTGATTCTGGTAGTTTAGCTATCACTGTTATGGTTCTTGTCTGGGCTGATTGTAATGTCTTTTAGTTGGTGTAGGAGTTCAAGGTATGTTCTTGATTCGTGTGACTTCAGTTGCTCTTTTGTCTCAACAAATCTTTGTTATATATCCTTCTTTTTCATAGATCTAACACTTAGAAATCAGTAGTTTACACTCTGTTAGGATGTGTTCTTTGTTTTCACATTTCGTACACTATACTCTTTCTTTAAGTTTGTTTTTGATTGTAACTTTCTTAAGTATTTTGGTAAGTTCTTGATTTTTGTCTTTCTTCATGACTTTGAATTTTTATTCTTCTTTATCATCAGAAGAGTTGTTTGTTTTTGTTATTTTTACTCTTAAAAATTTTCAAAGCTGTTTCTTGAGGTTCTTGATTTTCTTGGAAATATTGTCAATAGAGGTCTCAACATCTAGATCTTCTTCAGTACTTGTGAGAGCAACCATTTGCTAGTATATCTTCTTCAATCCTTGTACATACCAAATATATTTACCTTGTTTAGTGAGTAGATCTTTGTAGCACTTTGTGTGATATTTGAATCTTCGGGTATAGTCTTTTATATCTTCTTTACTGCCTTGTTTGATGCTCTTGAGATGTTTTAGGTATTTAGCTGTTGTGCCACCGGGTTGGTACTTCTCTTTGAATCGCTTCACTTTTTCTTGAAACTTAGATTATAATATTTTCTTTTAAGTGTGAAAGGGAATAGAAGTTCTTTATTGTCTTCTTGCTGATTGACTTATATAATTTGGTTAAATTGCTGGAAATGTCTTTCTACATCTTCAGTTTTGCTACTGGTGAAGATTGGATATGTAATCATGATGTTATAGGGTGTTGCTAGACTAATGAGTGCGATCTTTCTACTATTGGTGATGGTTCAGTTTCTAGAGAAGCTGGATAAAACTGAGAGTTGTCGGTGTTCTAATCTTCGTAATTAGGAGTTTTGAGTGGTGGTAAATCTTGATCTAAGTCTAAATCTTGGTTGATTGTGTCTTCCTTGGCATTGGTTGTGTTGATGTTGCTTGGTTTGCTAACTTGTGTGGCTTAGGTCATTTTGTCAAAAGTCTTGAATATAGTCTCAAGGATTTCGATTTAAGCTTGAGTCTTCTATTACTTATCTACTTCTAATTTGTGCTATAGTTGTTTCTTCTCTTCTTGTATTTGTTCTCTACCTCTGAGTAAAGCTCCAAGTGAGAAATAAAATCGAGCATGATATCGCAAACTTGTTATATCTGATCTCGCTCTTGTATTTTGAGTGGATCAGGGTTGTGTTTGTACATCCAATGTTGTGCTAAAGTTTTCTTGAGTTATCATTTTCTTGAATTTTGGTATTTGTGTTGCTACGTTATACTCAACTCAGTAAAGTTGATCAGTTTTCAATAAGGCCATTGCTTGCCAACTTCGGGATCAAACAGAAGTGCATACTATGGTTACTCTTTTTATAAGTCCTTGTTGTGTTAAATTGTTGTAAAGTAATTGTGGCTTACCTTTAATTGTGTTGTATAAATTCATGCACGTCCTCACTATGAGCATCCACGTTCTCCAGTCAATGGTAATGTTCAAAAAGTATGAGCTGAGTAGTGGTTGCATTTTAAATGTTGTTGTCCTCGAGGTTATTGTTGATACATGTTTTTAGATTCTTGATTCTTTTATTTTTTTATCTTCGATCATTGTCTATGCTTCGATTAACTATTATTTTTATTCCCCATCATCCCTGAGGGACCTCCACTTGTTAAATCCTTAGTATTTGATTTCTATTTCCTTGGTTGCTTCTTAATAGCTCATCTAATAAATGTATATTTTCGTTTTCAATAATGTGAAGAAGAAATGCAAGTGATTATTAGTATGGTAGATGGTATACTATTACCAAAAAGAGTTTGGGATAGTTTTCATTGAACTAGACTACCTATTTCCAACTTACTTGAAACATAACAAAAAAAGAGATTGAGATTCTAATATAATCCCACCCTAAAGTTATGTTGTATAGAGCATTTTGAGGGGTCTACAACAATAACTAGTCCCTCAGTGTATAGCATCCACTATCTTCACAAGAGCTTTATACCATATACTACAAGCATTTATATCTATAGAAGAACAACCAGAATTAGGGATATTCTTGCCTTCAGAAATATTTGCCTCTATCTTTTGTGGAATAACATCTTCATCATTATTCCTTTGTGTTCCAATTGTATTTCCCTACTAACATCCAATTCACCTGTAAGGGGGGAGTAATTCAAGGTAAACACTTTAATAATGCAAAGCAAAACACATCGAACTCTTAAAGAAGCACAGTGACAAATGTAAGTAGCATCTAAAGATTCCATTCTTCCTTTTGCAATTGATTCTCCATTATCCCAAAAATCTCTATTATATCTCCTTTAACAACTTGAGAAAAACAAAGAAAATTACAAATATCAAAACACAAATAGAAGGACAAAAGTACAAAAAAAAGACAAGAAAATAGAAATTAAAAAACAAAGCTCCTTTTGTGAATATGAGAAAAAAAAGCATGAAAATATATAGTGAAAATAATTAAAAATGCATAAAATAAGCACACATGAAGTCAAAGAATTTCTAGCATGCACTTGCACACTAAAAACCAATTTAATGTATTGATGAAAGAATATGAGCTCACAATAAACCAAAGTCAAATTAAAAGAGAAATAGATTGGTAAGTGCAAGTTTGTAAAATGACCAAAGAAATGGGGGTTACTTAACTTTGAACAAGCATGGTCTCACATTCATTTTTTAAAAATGTAAGGATTTCTAACACTCTCTCTTTCATGGTCTCTTGTTTTTTTAAGCTAGCATGTGGGCTCATGCCTAGCCAAACTCAAACTTGAGTTTCTCCAAAGAAGCTTGAGATTTTTTGGCATGCACTTGTACACCTATAGACCAGTTTTGGATGACTCTTTCTTGTAAATCTTTGTTCTTTTATTTTGAGATTTCTAGGCATGCGCTCTCATGCTTATAGACAAGTATGGGATGACTCTCTTGTAAATACACTACACTATCATATAGTCTCACACCAAGCAATACTAAAATACAAATGTATATTCTTTATAATAATGAAAACCATATGTTTTGAGGAAAGAAAAACTTACCATGGACATAAACAAACCAAAACAGTGTGGGAGAGATATGTGTTTAGGATGTGCTAGAGAAAGATGTGATCCATAGAGAACCCAAATAATAAAACCTAAGAAAAAACCATAAGGCTAAGAGGGTGAAAATTTGAAATGCAAGCTTGACAAAGAATAGGGTAGTGTTATGATACTAATAGCTTGTATCAGTTTTGTTTGAATTTAGGCAGGATTAATTAAATAATGTAGTACAGATATTTAATGTTGTCATATAGTTCAAGAAGAGACTCCATACAAAGTTTTTTCAAAAAATAACTAGAATTTTTTTAGTATTTATCGAAATTTTGTTTACAAGATTATATAATGAGAATCATGGCTTGAAATTTATTATTGAAGAGTATATGTTGCATATGTTGTAGTTTATTACTCTATTTGATTCTATTTATATTCTATGTTATATTTTACCGTTTTCATTTTAAATTTTATTGTTTTATAGAATTTAATTCCTGAATTATATTGTTTGATCCATTTTATTTATCTTGCTTCCTGCTTCGCTCGTGGCTCCAAAGAATCACCCCAGCCAAAAAAAATTCCTCCTTCCACGACTACTACTTCGCTACACTGCTCTACCAAAATCCACCCAGCAACAGTCACTACTACTTACTTGTGGAGTGTGATTTACAATTCCACCTCTTGCAAGTCGTCTCCAAACACTCCGGAGGAACTGGCAGCTTCGAATCCCACTGTGCCGGACTGTTGATGGTGGTGCCGATGAATCGAACTTTCCTGGTGTTGGTTTTGCTGCTGCTGCTCGACCATCACTGGCGGAGTGACTTCCAGAGCTGGAGGTGGCGGCAACGAGACGGTCGACGGTGCTGCTGGATAGTGATTCGAATAGAACATTGCTGGTGAAGAGCCGCTCGAGAGATGATCAGGCGTTGGCCCCGGATCGTTTCTCATATCCTGTACAACCGGCTGAGCGAATGCTGCTGCTGCAAACGGTCCATTCCCGTTTGAGAATGCCGTGTCGGGGACAAAGGCCGGTGCCGAGGAAGGATCCACCGAATGGTTGCTGTTGATATCTGGAGCAGCGGCAGCAGCGGCCGCAGGCACGAAAAATCTCGCTGGAGCCAAAGGCTTTGCGCTTGCCTTTGGCACCGCGCCAAACAGTGGAGGAGAGTCCGATGATGGTGTTATGCTACCTTTGTTGAATGTATCGACATATCTCCAAAAACCTCGTGAGATTGGAGTGCTGGGAATGACCAAAACGGTACCTTGATTTAACGTTTTGACGTGCGCGAGCTGCGTACTGGTTACTGCTCGGAGCCATTGGTGGGATTCTACTCACAACCGGTTGCGGCCTTTCCGGAGTTGGCTGTGGTCTCTCCGGAGACATGGAAATAGGAGTGCTCGCTACTCTAGGACCTGCCCCTAGGAAAGACCTCGTTACTAGATTTCTTCTAGATTCTAACAATGGCTGGGTCTTCCTCTAATCCACTTCCTCCTCCCCCACCTCCTGCAAATCTAGGCTCATCTCCTGAAAACTGAGACCGTTCTCCTCCACGCGCGAGACGAGCTTGTTTGCCGTGGGAGGAGGAGCCAACGGAAGCTCTGGCGCTTGTGCCTCGGCTCCTTCTTCAACCCTGCGCTTCAGTGTCTCGTCGTATCTAAACTTGTTGCTGTCGCCAAGCTTTGCCTGCATCACGTACTAACCATCAATCAGCTAGCGCTCTTTCCAAAGCTTCTACAAACCTCCTTCGAAGGTGTTTTTATGAAGCCCATCGCTCTTTGCACGAAAGAAGTAAAGATTCCTTTCGCTAGACTAACGATCTGATGAAAGAATACAAGTTCTAATCGAAGGTACACAAGAGCAAGTCGAGTTACCTGTCCAGGCCTAAAGTCAGGCTCAGAAATGCTTCTCGCTGGCATGTTGGATCTTCTCGTATTATCACTTATGGGTTCTATTGATGCCGACGAGGCAAGTGATACACTGCTTCTGCTAGAAGCTGTTGCGGGACAGTTATTAATATCAGCATATCAGAAGCTTTCGGGGAAGAAGGGCCTGTCATCTTGTGTAGACCAATATTGCCAAAAAACCGTTGCACAATTGACGTCGAGCCTCCCTGGATAACAGGAAAGTGAGTATAAAAGCCGAGTGTCCGATTACAAACCTGAGAGTGGATACGAAGACGCTTGGCCCACTGTTTTCAATGTTTTCAACACCGCTTGGCAATACCTTCGAAGAGAAACCTTAAGGATACAGTTAAAAATCACTACCAACCTTAGAGCTTCGTTTATCTTTCCAGCTTCAGCAAGCGTCGACGCATAAATAAGCTTGTATGGCTGAAAAGGAAGTAAAATAAACTGGGAATTGCCAGTCACTCTTGCAGATTCGTACACTTCCATTCGCTGATGAAGAAAAGGTTAACAATTGTTATTGAGGACAAACACGGCTTACCTGGATAGCTTCTGGACTAGCGTACGTGCGTGGATACTTACAATGGTCGGCACCTATAAGACAAAGTCTGGCAGAAGGGGAGAAAGGCTCAAAACTAGCATTTGCAACAAGATAGCAAATATGGGCTCCACATATCTGCAAGTTAAAACTATGAGAAACATCAACGTGTGACCATGTATATACCTCATCTCGATGTCTCCAGAGACAATCACCAAGATGCATAATCACTCTCTCGTCCCCATTAGTTCGGTTAGCTGCCATTATAGCCAGGTTTTCCTGCCATTCTTCGAGCATTCCTTCTACTGCGTCCTGCAAGTCAACATGCACTCCTTAAGAGTAGCTTGATAAAAGTATTTCACCTGTGTTGCACCATCTACAGCGGACGCTGGAACCGGTTGAGGTTGAGGCGCTGTTACGTTCGACGAATTAGTGTTCCCTACGAACACTCCGGCATGTTGACCAGCATAAAGAAGAGTTAGAGTCCGGAGGGGAAACCCTGGTTGAAACTGACGTTGAGCCATGTCCGCTATAGTGTCGGTGTAGAACTATTAAAAACCACAAGACCATCACTAACGGTCTATACATCAAAGCTACAAGACAACCGGGCCATAAGAAGAGCACATCCCCAAAGTTGCCCGTCTTGAGCAGCCCGTAAAGCCTCTTTCTGCTTTCCGGCAATCAGTAGCCTTTTCACCTCAAATATCAACTCAAGAGAAAAAGACTGCCCAACCTGCATTTGCTGTTCGGTTGGAGTTGTCTGTAGACAGCGAGAGCCAAAAGCCCATGACTCTACATCGTGCTCCTCCTTTATGTTCTCAAACAAAGCCTCGGCTCTTCCAAATGCCCTTTCCTGGCAAATGCTGTGACGAGGGCAGTCTGCGCAACGATCGTCTTCACGGGCATCTGATCATACCAATCCTTGGCAGAAGCTATCTTTCCACTGCGGATGCAAAGCGTGATCATCACATTCCAAGAGATCTCGTTCTTCTCTGGGGCCAATTCGAAAATCTCTCGCGCTTTATCAAGATGCCCGTTTTCGGCATATGCCGTGACGATCGAGTTCCACGTCGAGGCATCTCGCCGGAGCATCCCATCGAACGTTCTGCGCGCTCGATTTAGATATTTCGCCTGTGCGTAGGCCTGGATCATGATGTTGGAGGAGAAGAGCTTAGGATTCTCTATGGATTCCAAGATTGCACGGGCGTCATCGACGCTGCCGCATTTGCAGATTCGCGAGGTATTTGTTGCGGCGGTGCTCGCTCTGCGCAATGCGGGCGTGGATTTGCCTCCCCTGTGACAGATCCCGGCAGTTCTTGAGCAGTGCTCCCCAGGAGAGCAAGCAATCCTCTGAGGTGTCTGTGGAAATCACGAAATTGGGGAAGAGCAATGCCATAAACTTTGCTGGATCTCACACGCATTCGCGATTCGCGAGGTATTCCTTGCGAGAATCCGGGCGCGACCTCCACAGCTCTTGAGAATCCTGGACGGAGAAAGAACATTCCAATCTAGCTTGGAGATCACGGCTAAGAAGAAGAAGATAATCCATCTTGCCTTGCAAGAACAAGGACACCCTGGAAGAAGCAAAGATTTTACTCTCTGGTGACAATTCCTCTACTCCACTGGGCTTATAAGATTGGCTCTCTCCTCCATTATCTATAGCAATGAATTTCCATCTCTCTTTCTTGCTCCTCGAGATACTAGTGTTCTTGAGAGCTGTCGCCCTAAATTCGCCCCCACCGCTCCCTCTCCGCCCAATTCCCTCATGGCGCCAGCTCCAGTTCCACTCGCGCCGCCTCTCGATGTTCTTCCACTTCGGCGTCAACACATTCACGGACTCGGAGCGTGGATCCGGCCACGAATCGCCCTCCATCTTCAACCCGGAGCGATTGAATGCGTCGCAGTGGATGGACGCGGCCCAATCCGCGGGCGCGCAGCTCGTGATCCTCACGGTCAAGCACCACGACGGGTTCTGCCTGTGGCCCTCGGCCTACACCAATTTCTCCGTGGCTAGCAGCTCTTGGCGAGGAGGGAAGGGGGATGTGGTGGCCGAGTTCGTGGCTGCCGCCAGGGAGCGTGGATTGGACGTGGGCTTTTACCTCTCGCCATGGGATTTGCACGAGAGCTGCTATGGCGACACTCTTCTCTACAACGAGTTCTACTTGGCTCAGCTCCGAGAGCTTCTTACTGGGTGAGTGAGACATTCTTTGCTTCTTCTTCACGCATTTTTCTTGGTGGCATGGTCACTGTGTGATATGTTTGCATTTGCTCCAGCCCATCAAACGGTTTTAGCATTAGGAGCTCGCGAGCTTGTGGGCTTTTGTAGTTTTCATCTCTAGCAGCAGATGCCTTGACGCGGCATTCTGTTTTGGCGTGCAGATATGGGCCGATCTCCGAGGTGTGGCTGGATGGTGCGAAATCACCCACTGCAGTGAACATGAGCTACGATTTTGAGCTCTGGTTTGACACGATTCATCAGCTGCAACCCGGTGCCAACATCTTTTCCGACGCTGGCCCCGACATCCGATGGGTTGGGAACGAGTATGGCGAGGCCGGACAACCATGCTGGGCGATGGCGAACAGATCTTCCATTACGATCGGCAGGAGCGATGGCCAGTACGTAAAATCCATCCTTGCATGAAACTTTCGTTCTCGTGAAACTCGATCCAATTCGCAACATCAACAGGTACTTGATGTCTGGAGAGAGTGCTGGAACCGACTGGCTCCCTCCGGAGTGCGATATCTCCATCAGGCCCGGTTGGTTTTGGCACAGGAACGAGGCTCCAAAATCCCTGGAGCAGCTGCTCGACGTTTTCTACAAATCATCCGCCAGGAACTGCTTGCTCCTGCTCAACGTCCCTCCAAACTCGTCGGGACTGATCGACGAATCCGACTTCCAGACGCTGGAGCGGTTTAGCTCCGCCATAGATTCCATCTTCAGCGTCAACTTAGCAGCGAATCCCTTGTCCGTGACAGCAAGCAGCGTTCGCAGCTCTTCGTTCGGGCCGAAGCAAATACTTGACGAGCGTATGGAAACTTTCTGGGCTCCAATGCAAGGGGAGTCGACCGGCTGGATCGAGCTTGATCTTGGCAAGGTCTCAATGTTCAACGCACTAGAGATCCGAGAGCCAGTAAACATGGGACAAAGGGTCATGGAATATCACGTCGAGGCATGGGACAGCGAGCTGGGCTGGTACCTGGTGAGCAACGGTAGCACCATTGGTTACAGGAAAGTGGATCGACTGGAAGAGGATCAAGTATGCGCTGCTCGCCTCGTTCGACTGCTGATTGACACGTCACGGGGAGATCCATTGATCTGCTTCTTTGGTTTGTACTTCGATATGTACAACCTCAGGCACTTGTCTTCTATTTAGAAGAGAAACTACAAGAGGATATGTATATTTCATGGATACACTTTTCAGGTATGAGAAACATAGCTTTGAGTTGGAAATCCCTGGCCTGATCAATAACAGTCACTCCTAACAGATTGGAGCCTAGAGAACAACCAAAAAAAAATTAAGAGCTAGCTCTCTACCCTTTGAGTTCGTGGAAAATGGAGGTGGCAGCTGGTTAAACTTGAGAAGTTAGCTTGTCTGGAAAAGCTCCTGTTGCTCCTGCTTCCTCGCCACAAAATCACACCTGCAAACACACGTCCAAACGTTGAATTAGTAGTTCTCAGATTTAAAAGCTTTGAAAATAAATTAGAACATCTTTTTGCCGAAACCGTCGGTCAACTATATGTAGTCAACGTGACGACCATGTTTTTAATTTATAAACACAAAATTATTCTAAATAAATATCAACAATTAAATTATAAAATATTCAAGAATACCCAGGTATATCCTATGTTGGTTTGCTTAAGCAAACCAAAAATATAGTGCCTAAATTGAAGAAATACTCAAAGGTGTAAATGACTATAACTTAACTGAAGCCATAAAAGATAGGTATTGTGGAAAAATAAAGAATACAAATATAACAAAATTGATATGTGTGCAAATACTAAACAGGTCATACACCTTGTGGGCGTTCTTTTGCAAATAGCCTGCAGAAAAAAGCTATTAAAATAAATATTTGATTTGTAAAGAATACTTGATGCATTAAAAATACGAGCTTATATAACACTTTTTCTCCATCTAGCATGTCATAGAGGACAAAATAGCAATCTATTTAAATTATAACTCAATGTAGATTAAAATCACTAAAGGATGATCCTAACGATTCAAAACAACTATTATACTTGTCTCAAAAGGCTAGCAATATTCTAATCTGAATACCAATCCTGGATTTGGAATGATGCTAGACTGGAAGATTAAAGGGAACTGAAGTATATCTCTAGTTGAGTCTAGTATTCCTAAGAGTTTAAGAATGATTAAGATTGTACTCCAATATGTTAGTTTTGGAAAATTTCATATACTTATATTCCATGATATTGGAAGAGAAGGGAATAGATTGGTCACGAAACATTGAACAAGTGCTAGTTGCCATTGAAGAAGCAATATTGCCCTATACAACAACATTATATATAAAACTCCACCCTGCAGAATAGAAAGAAAGTTTTCAAAGGGAATGGATGAGTAGGAAATGGCACTTGTGATATTTCTTATTTCCAATTGGGAGAATTGTTTGGGATGTTGAGCATCCCTGATTGCTATGCTAGATAATATGTTTGATAACATATGTCAAACTTCTCATCATCAAATTACTTAACTATCCTTCATTATACATATATTAATTCCTAAAGCTCTCCAAGGATTTGGTTCTTGACAGATAATGGCAATGACTTTGCGGAAGATTTGATAAATTTCCTTGTAAAATCGCCTTGCATACATGCTTTGCAAAGAACAATCCAGTCAACATAGATTAAGCCCATCATAAAAGTGGGCCAATTGTCTTTAAACTTAATTCTCTGTATCAACATCCAATGAAGCCTTCGTAAATGCTAGCCATCAACGAATGGGCTGAGGCTCAGCTCCAGCAACATGCTGTGCAATGCTTCGCAAGCAGAGAGGATAACATATGGAACACAGAGAGGAGAACATATGAAGCATGTCGGGAGGCAACGAGGGAGATAGGATACAAAAGGAAGGCAATTATCACCTTACTGCAATGAGCCCATCTCCACCCGCGCCTCAAACGCAAGCTTTCCACACCACTACTTCCCACTTTCAACAAGAGCTCATGAGAGACTTCCACGGCTCACTCTCACCGGCATGGTCTTGAGAATCTGGATTGCCACGCCTAGCATGGCACTGATGTGGAGCAGGAGGAGCGCAGTGCTGCTGCTGAAATTCACAACAGCAGCATTGGATCTTGCATTGCTGACTATAGCAAACCCACTGCACTTAACATTCCAGATGCATGGGACACCACGGACTCATACGCGAGAGGCGGAGGACTATGCTCCTCATGAAGACTCTCCTATGCTCAATCCTCTGTGCGTCCCGCTCTCCATCCATGGGGGATGGGGCGGCTCACGGAATGGCTGGATATCAACGATCGATGTTTGGGTCAACACATCAAGTCTGAACTGCTCTGAAGATGTTCTCCAGCATCACATAAGGCAATGCATCACTCACAAGGCTGGACTGGCACGTAAATTCCGCAGCATGCATCCCTCGATTCATCTCCCCGTGGTTTTTACACGCGGTAAGAAACGTTGCCCATGCAACTCCATCAGCTGGCAAAGGCATATTCTCCAGGACATCCTCGGCCTCTTCCAATCGCCCTAGCCGTCCTAGAGCATCAACAATGCAGGTGTAATGGTCTTGCGAAGGGTCCAATCCATTGTCAAAGCTCATTGCCGTGAAGTAGCTTACTGCTTCCTTGACAAGCCCCAGATGGCTACACGCCGTCAAAACGATGGCAAACGCTGCCTTGTCGGGATCAAAGCCGTGAAGAAACATCGCCCAAAAGAGCTGGATCGCAGAATACGCATGGCCGGTCTGGGCATATGCTGCTAGCATTGTGTTCCAGGAGACCAAATTCCAAGTTGGTATTCTATCAAACGTCTTCTTTGCCTCACAAATATTTGCATCTAAAGCGTATACCACGAGAATTGTGTTCCATGAATAGGAATCCCAGCAGCAACACAAAGAAAACGCTCGTATAGCGTCTTTGAAACGACCTCTCTGGGCATAAACAGCGATTATCGCGTTCCATGAAACAAGATCTCTGTGTGGCATTTCTTCAAACAATTGTTTTCCTTGATCAGCGTCACCTTTTTGCGCGTATGACTTGATCATAATCGTCCACGAAAGTATGCTGTGCAGAGGCATCCTATCAAACAAACTCTTGGCATGAATCAAATCCCCATTTTGGGCATAGCACCAGTGCATCGCCCCCCAGAGGATCGCGTTTCGGTGGACAATCTCCTGGAAGACATCCTCCGCCTCCTCCACGAATCCATTCTCTGCAAACATGACGAGCATCACCGCGCGAGTGATGCTGTTCTTCTCGGGCATGGAATCAAACGCGGCCTTCGCATCGCCCACTCGCCCGCGCTGCGCGAAACCCTGCACGAGGATCGTCCACGCTACCACATTCGTCTCGGGCATCCGATCCAGCACCTCTCTCGCTCGCCCAATCTCTCCGCCGCGAGCAAATCCCCGCAGCAGCGTCGCCCACGTCTTGCAGTTCCTCTCGGGCATCACATCAAACACCGCCTTGCTCGATCCAATCCGCCCGCAATCGCCCAGCGCCTTGACCATCGCAGTGGAGGAAACTACGTCCCGCACCGCCATTCGATCGAACGCTGCCTTGGCCTCGCCCGGATGCCCACTCTCGGCATACGCGCTCGCGAGCGCCGTCCACGACGCGATGTTCTTGGCCGGCAATGCATCAAAGATCCTTCTCGATTCCTCCAAATGCCCGCACCGCGCGTAGACAACCAGCGTTTCCATACGTAATATCTATACTGATGACTTATGATTAGTAAACGCAAGTCATAAAGGTCAAGTACAATGAAACTTCAAACAATTAAACACTGAATTGAGGAAATTTCTAAGCCAAAGTCAACCAAGATCATCACATTTATACTATTTACGACTCCAGCAAAAACAAACATAAACTACTCATCCTCCATTAATTCTATATTGCATGTTATGAAAGAGATTGCCATTTGCTCTTCAAATGCTAAAAGAGAATTCTCTAGGTTGATATAAGCCATCCATATGTTCATCTTTTCCATTTCTTCTTATCTTCTCCAATGCCCTATAAAAAAGAGCTTGCATTATAACACCTAAAGAAAAATAGAATCAAAAAGTCGTCCTTGGTCTCTGGAGGCTGGTCCTTCTGTAATAACTTCTCTTTTGCTGCAGCCTCCCTGTTGAGAAGCAGGACATGAGAAGAGTGAATATAAACAAGAAGTAACTCTGCTCTTTCAAGTCAATTGGCACTGTATCCTCAACGTCTTTGTTGAGAGTGGATCGACATGCATAGCTGTGGGAATCGTTTTGATGCCAGATCCAAGTAGTCCTCCTCCTCCCTCTCATCATTATCCATGAGCACATTTGTGCTCGAAGGCTCTTCATTTATAGCTTCTTCCTCCATCGGCTCGATGCCATCCTCAGGGGTCAGATATGACGCTTTCATTCCAAGAGATTTTCCGCATCAACCTGTAGAGGGAAATCATAACCCTGTGGTTTTACTAAAGCTTTCGTTCTCACCTTTAGAATCTTTACTTGAACCCATTGGCCGACTTTGTAAAGTGTTGACAAGTCTTGAATAAAATCGTAAGACACTTCAGAGACATGACACAAGCAACCTGGAGCACAGACTAAGAACTTGAAACCAAGATAGAGAGAGAGCTTACCACATGGCTCTCGGGAAGGCTGATGAAGATCCCAAATGCTTCAATGTTGTGTATGCGGCCACTAACGATCTCTCCAGCACCAAACTTCTTCCAGCCACTTGAATCTTGTGATGTTGTTGCCGTCAAAGACATTTCAATGTGCCCAGACAATGGCTCGATGCTTAAAATTCTGACGAAGAAGAAGATATCAGCAAACACTTCCATACGGAGAAAAGTTCATACCTTCCCGATATCACCTTGCCTGGTGGAAACATTTCTGCAGGGTTTTGTACAAACGAGTTCGATAGGTTCTTCAGTTGAATTCTAGCTTCAAGTGAAGGTGACAGGACCACAAAACAACCTTTCTCCGTCACATTCTTGACAAAACCCTGCACACAAAAACAAGTCACGTCCACAGCATGCAAGGTTTCTGCTTACTTGCACTTCATATCTTGCTTAAGTTCCAACACGGAATTGACAATACGAGCATTGGATGCAGAGTCAAAAACATTTAATGCAAATCTCGAAAGTAGTGTTTGATAGCTCGGAAGGGACTCAAAACCACCACGTCCACCAACTTACTGAAAGTTCCAAGCCCATCTTTCCCCTCCCTGGTCGTTTTAAATCCAAGACCCTGCACCTTACGAACTGTCCCTCTGTAAATAAACTGGCTGGGTCATCAATCCATGTATCGTTACATGAACTTTTCCGAGACTTTCCCATCTGCCTTGCACAGTATGTCCGCCAACACCAGCAAAAACTCGTGTGATTCGTCGGCCTAACAGGTCGTTTTTCTTGAATTGTTCGTCACTTGTTTTCGGGTGTAGAGACAAATCCACTTGCTTCCTTTCGTGGTTAACACTTCTTATATAGCACTGGAACGGGTCACCGACTTTGAAGCGCTCTTTAAAACGTTCAAGCTCCGAGGGATCGTCAGACGTGTCCAGTATAAAAAGGCAGCCTTTAAGATGGGGTGAGAGGACTAGCCATGCCCAGTTGTCCTTTACTTCTTGAACGTATCTGATAACCGACTGTTCAATGGTTACGGTCTCGAAAGTAATCACTGAGCATGCAGCATCGTTTCCTGCAAGTCATGATAAGTAAGCTAATTCAAAGGGCCACCATACAGACCTGCAAGCTCAGATGGACGTAGAGATAAATCCAAAGTGGCAGCATTTCTGTGCTTTCTGCTGGTTTTGCGTTATGAAAGGATTTTCTCGAACAGTCTGCCCAACACTGTATTTTCTCAATGGGTTCCCTTCTTCATAATGATCAAGACATTTGAGGAGTTAAAAGACAGACTGGAAAACAGAAACGAACCTCTGTAATGTGCACATTCCCACGTAAGGAGCAGTGGCTGTCCATGGGACAGGGCTTGTCTGCCAGTCCTAGAACTATTGAGTGTTGCAGCCTCCATGAGGTGATTTCTTGGGTGATTTGTGACCTGTGCAGTATGAGAAAGAAGTGACGATTCACAGAAGAATTCTAGAAACATGGAGCTCAATCTTGGAAATGTGATCATGAGCATAGCAGGAAGTTTTGAGCAAGAGGGCCTTGGTCTCTTGGAATGCAATGATCACTGCAAATGCCTAGAATGGGTGTCTTTTGAAAGTGCTTAAGCTGTTGGATTTCATTCCGGCACCTTTTGTGAATGCATTGATGACCACCCATGGCAGATCAAGGATCCTAGCTCAAGCAAGAAACATGTTTGATCAAATCTTGTGCAAAACTGTGAGCTCCTGATCACCCATGATCTAACTGTAACCCCAGTAAGGATAATCCAGCAAAACCTTGCAGAACTTACCTTTATCAGTGTCTTAGCCACGCCAGCCTAACAAGCAAGATCCAGGAGAACTTTTGTATCAATCACTACAGCCACTTGATTATATTGTTGCCCATTGCATGGAGAAGAGCTCAAACTTCTTCTATCACTATGATACTCTACTATGAGGAGCAAAAAGCTCCTTGTTTTTTATTTATGGACATGCTATAAAGACAAACACATCAGACTACTAAAAAAAAGTGAACTTTTTGACTAGTAATAATGTTCTTAAAGGAAAGTTTGCAAGATTTTAGTATTGCAAGAGCTTATATTCTTCACTATTTGCTTTAAGCTTGCTATAGGAAGAATAAAATTGATAAAAAAACATTAGTTGAACTCTTTGAGAGATAAACAAGAAGTACTATGTAAAAATTGACAATATCAAAGCAAACCAAACGCTGTTGCATAACTCTTGGTCCAGAGCTAAACTCTTATAAACATCTCTAAACATGCTCGTTTAATTAACCACCAATGAACGGCCAAGATATCTTTACCCCTAAAAGCAAAGAAGATATTATCAAACACTATTTTTTCAATGTTTGTTTTTTTTTCTTATTTTCTACTATTAATTAACTTACAACTCAATCACACAATATTTGGAGCTGGAAGAATTGAATCCAACTTAATTTCAGCAAACTGATGAGGATGGACAATTTTTATTTTCATTTCTTTTGCACTTCTTAATTTACATTTCTTAATTTGTTTCTACTCTTCTTATACACACTTCTTCGGTGTATTTGGCCATTATATTTAGCTGAAACACATGTACACGTACACTAGTACACTACGTACTAAGCCTATGATACACACTTGTTTCTAATTCTCAACGATTTGTGCATCTGCTGGTTAATACACACACACACACACTGTGTAGGGCTAGCTCCATCCACAAGAGAGCCTTGAGGTTGGGCACCAGAGGCTGGAAGAAGTCGTCACAGGAGAGAGCAGGCAGGTCACCACTCACGACAAGCTCAAAAAATCTGGAAGGAAGACGTCGCCGAGGAACTGGTGAGTACGTCGCAAGAAACAAATGCCATCGTCACCAGCTTCCACACGTCTTCAACGTGCTCTAGGAGCACAAACCCAAAGTTGGTCATGCTATCACCTTGCTCCCGGAACATGAGGCGGTACTTGCTATCAGCAAAGAGTCTGGGTACCGGCAAGTCTTCATACTAAGGCTTATTATCTGAATCTGGGCACTCCGTTTTGGGGCACCTGTTGGCAGGTTTGCTACCAAAAAGAAATTTAAATTGAGATGCATAGTTTTAACTTTTAAATGTTAATTTTTTCTCCGTGAAGTTCAGGTTGACGGCAGTACTTTGACGAGGCATGCTCACTCAGCGGCCCATGTTTCTGCTTGACTCACGGAGGTTTAAAACCAGGGATAACTGCAAGAAAGAGCACTGACATGTTTTCAAAAGTAGTTGTCACAGGAACATATGCCATCCTGGAACACATGAACCCGACTGGCATCTTTGGAGATGATTAGCCTTTTTTCCAGCTTAGAGATGAGAGCAGTGGCCGCGTGGCAAACTCGGAGATTTTTCACAATTCTGATGGTCTCCTTCTGGTGCGAGTTCACCAGAGCACACCCCAGCACAAGCTTCTCACTGTGGCCGCACAGGTGATCCTCTTTCTCTTCCTCGGGTATGTCTTTTAGAACGTTGATCACATCGCTCGCGTACCCCTCCTCTTTCATTCTCAGCAACAATTGCTTGAGCTTGGCCGCAATCTCGTCGCTCTGTGAGTGACTCCTATCCCCGACAGAAAAAGAATGCACTTTTCCCGAGCTAACGTCCGTCCACCAGCTTCTCCCGGGCTCCCTGAAGCTGCCTTCACCTCTCATTCTCTCCACAACAGCGGCCCTTTCACTGAACATCCCCAGGTTTCCAAATATATTGGCCATCAATGCGTAGGGCGTGCCGCTCTTGGGATCCATCTCCACAAGACGCTCAAACGCGATCGTGTAATTCTTCCACTTCCGGCAGGCTCCGAGCAGGGACGTCCAAACCACTGCATCCGGTTCAAAAGGCATGGCTCTGAGAACTCTCACAGCTTCGTCGAGGAGGTTAGCTCGCCCGAGCATATCGATCAGGCACACATAATGCTCCAGACGTGGCTTGACTCCATACTGCTTGGGCATTTCATCCAGAAGCTGCCTTCCTTTCCCGACTAGACCACCATGGCTGCAAGCGTTCAACACCGAGACAAAACTCACATCGTCAGCTTTACAGCCCTCCTCCTGAGTCATGGAATAGAAACGCTCCAAGGCCTCGATCGATCGGCCCTGGAGAGTGTAAGCCTGTATGAGAGAGTTCCAGAGACCCGTGTTGTCCTGAGCTCGGCACTCGTCAAACGCTTCCTGAGCAGAATCAACATCGCTGCATTCACTTTGTTTTGATCCATGGGAAAAACTCCACACATTGCACTTAATCCTTTGGAGAGATGACTATGATAAAAAAAAGAGCAGTCCAAGCATGGAAGTGTCATTGTAAGGCCATTGCCTTGCCTCCTCAATGCAAGTTGAATGCCAAAATGGTTTGCATAAATCAGTCCAATCTAACACAATAATGATTATTTTAACCAGTAGATTAATCCTTATAGTTATAATTTATAAAGAATGATAATTTTCTTTATTTTTCCATTGGCGTCTATCTTGATGATATTGTTATCTTCTCTAATACTCAAGAAAAATATGACTATTATATTTGTATTATTTTCCAATACCTTCAATAATGCTACCTTTTTGCAAAGTTGGAAAAACATTCTTTTAATCAAGATTTAGTGGAGTTTTTAGGCTATATTATTTTTTCATATAGCATCATTATGGATTCTTTCAAGATTTCTATCATTCTTAAGTGGTAATGCTCAACCTTTATTTATAATATTGTGAATTATCAGTGTTCATTTGGGGTTTTTCCAAAATCCCCCTTTTCATGACATGACTCACTATAAAAAATGCTTATTTTGTATAGCCTTTTGCTATATAAACTTCTTTTGCTCTCCTAAACTTTACATTCAATTCTATCTTAGTTCTTATCCATCTGTAAAGAATGACTCAATAGACAATAATAGAGTTCAATAGAGTTTTATATAAAAAGAAAAGGTTTATATATAAGAGTGCACCTTCTTTTTTACTCAAATAAGGGTTTTGGGATAACCAAAAAGAACAATTTGAGAAACAATCCATAAAGTTTAAATATAAAAAAGGCCCATGAATAAAAATGAATTTCAATCAATTAAAGGTTTTGGGATATTTAGGGTTAAATATTCATGGGCAAAAGTAGCAATGTGCTAAGTGACTTCTCAAGAAGTTTGAATCAAGTGTAAATTTTTATACCCAGCCTAATATAAACCCAAGAACTCTTAACTCCAAGTTCTAAACTCTTAGGTCTGACTCTTTGCAATTATAGCACATGTTAGGGTTAAACATCTTAACTAAATTCAACAACTTACACCATCCAAATAATATAAAGCCATTCTTGTTAAAGTAAATGCTTTAGATTTTGCTTTAAACACTATCTTGTCATAAAAAGGACTAAATAACAAGCTTCACCCAATTGCTCTCCACTCTCTCAAAAGTATAAATTTATAAAAAATTATTATGACAACTTCAATAAAGAGTTACTTTTGCCCGAAGGCTTCTTTCCATGTGATCTTTACATATAGTGATCACAAAACCTTCATTATTAGTCCTTGGTATCGGTATCAAGTTTGATAGTCATAGTCACTATCCTATTTTTAATTTATGATTGCACATTAGTTAGGAAAAGTTAATGGGATCTTAGTCTCACTTCCAAATTAATTCTCTTGTATAATTATCTGCTCCTCTTTATTACTGCATCAAGTAACAGATTGAAGTAACTCAAGCCATTGATCCATCTATTCAGAAATCTTAACAATCAATTTATTTTAATACTTCTCTAGCTCATTATGATGATTATTAATTTTTTCATTTCTAAAACAAACTTCTTCATTGATAGACTAAACTATATATCTAATGGTGAGATAAAGTTGGGTATTGTCTAAGTGTGCTAAAACAACCTAGCAATAGGGCACATTAGTTTAATAGTAGTTTTGGTGGCTTTATGTGGATAAGTATGTATAAATTTTTTAATTTGAACTTCCCAAGAGGTCACTTAACTTAGTAATACTCAAACTTAAGGACACTTAACCCTATCTTAAAAACCTTAATCAATTGAAAAATAAAGTGCATTATTATTCTTTTCCCTTTGACAGAAATGATTTAAGAGATGATTGGGGTTCAAATATATTTTTTACTCTTCAAAGTCAGAGTGACTTTGACCTTTGACTTACTGTAAACTTTTTAAGACCTCACTCAGCATAGGTACTCAAAACCCAAGGATAATTAACCCTAAATATCTAAGACCCTTAACTAATTGAAAAAGAAGTGCATTCTTATTTATGGGCATTTTTCCTTTTATATTTAAACCTTTATAGATAAATTTTCAAGTTTATTTATAGTATATTAAAATCTTTATCCATCATGCAAACAGACCAAGATACATAAATATCCTTCATCTAGTTTTCACTAGCCCATTCCTCTTGCTGCAAGAGCTTGGCAATTTAAATATATAGTTTTCTTCATTAATGTTCCACTTTCTTGAGGATTTCATAGTAAGTCAACAAGTTTTCCAAAATAATTTTTTTTTCTATGTCAAAAAATGATTTTTACTTATAAGGTTTAATATCATCATAGATTGTTAGATGATAATATTATTAGTGATTGAGGGTTTCAATTTATTTTTATCTTTGTATGCTTAGTTTCTTTCTTTTTTCTATGTCAAAAGTCAGTTATGAACTTCTCACCTGATAAGTAATCGAAGTATACTATTCATAATCTTGAATAGTATGTTCAATATCTACACTATTGAACATAGTGTAAATATTGGTTCAGTATCACCTTTCTCATGCTCAAGTTGTTTATTATCATTCTAGTAATTATTTTCACCAATTTAACTTTAGTTTTTAGTTGGATTAAAGATTTAACTTCTTTGTTATCATTGAAAGGCCACACACCTTTTCAATAAATTGGATTATCAATTATAAGCAATAAAAAACAATTTAAGAGATGATCTGTTAGAATTTCAATATAAAGAGAAGGGTCTATGAATAAAGTGTAATTTTATTTTCTAATCAGTTAAATATTTTGAGATATTTGGTGTTAAAGTGTTTTTAGTTTGAGTAGTATTGGGTTGGATGACATTTTAAGAAGTTTAAATTTATGAGCTTACATCAATATTTTGGTCCTTTCTTTATGCTTTGTTATACCTTTGAGCTCATTTATTAGTTTAATCTCCCTCCATTTATAAATTTATATCTCCATATATTTTTATTGAAACTTTATTATGCCCATTTTGATCCACTATCACCTCCTTCAGAGGTTATTGCTAATGAGTAGGATTTTGAGGTTGTTATCATCCTTGACTCAAAGTACCAATATTGCAAACTTTATTATTTAATTAACTAGCTTGGGCATTTTCTTAGTGATTGTACTTGAGAGTAAATATTATTGGGTAATTAATTGTTAGTGAGGTAATACTCAACATCTAAATTGATTAAAAACTTCATCAATAAGATAAAAGTAAAATTCTCACTCTCAACATCCAAATCAATTTGAGGAGGAGAAAGAACACTTAACTCAAAACTAAATTAAGAATGAGAATCACAATAGTCAAAAGTAATTAATATACTAAGAGAAAAAAATACTACAGATGAAGAAGAAAAACTAAAAATATGAAATACTACAGATGAAGAAGGTAGTTTAAGCTGAAAAATAAGAAATAACTAAAAATGAATAAAGGTAAAGAGAACAAAAGATTGAAGAATTGACACTTACACAATAAA
Organism: Selaginella moellendorffii; assembly: GCF_000143415.4. Lineage (NCBI taxonomy): Eukaryota > Viridiplantae > Streptophyta > Lycopodiopsida > Selaginellales > Selaginellaceae > Selaginella > Selaginella moellendorffii. The sequence continues at coordinate 428,880 of NW_003314304.1, read as the reverse complement.
ATCTTCAATTTATCTCCAAAATTATCCTCGAACTCTTTATCACAATTAGGAATCCATTCGAAGTTATAAACATTATTTTCTCATAAATTCAATCTTTGAATATATCAGATGTTAATTTAACTTTTGGTGTTGTGAAGCATGATTATGCTAATGTTGCTCCAATCAATGTATTACTTCAGCTTCCATGGGATGTGATTATATAACTTCTTCTGTTTTCAATGTTTTACCATCTCTTGCTAATATAGAGTTTAATCATGATATTAATTGGAGAGCTAGTCTGGTTGTTGGAAGATACAGTAGGAACAACATTGCCTAATGAGAACAATAGAGTAGCATTTGCAATCTTGATCAAATTACTCTTTGATTGACAATAATATGCTATTGTGAAAGAATGAAATATAATGAAGATCAAACAAAAGAGATCTACACAAAAAATTCTAAATCTATTGAGAAACAAATAAAACCATGATCTTGAACACTAGAGCAAAGTACTAGTAACAAATTTTTACCTTTTGAAAACAATTTAATGCTTCTTACCTCCACCAATATAGTATATTAATTAGGGTTTAACCTCCTACTTAGATTCAATCCCAAATCTATATGCTATACTATTATAACTAGTATAGCTGTATATATAATATGATCAATATAAAAGGGTTTAACCTTATAAATTATAAAAAGTTATTAGGGTTTTATAGCAATAGCTGGGTTTGAAAGAAAGATTGAGATTTTTTAGCATTGTGATTGTGGTTGTAATGCAAAAACTAATGGAAAAGCTCAATATTAAACTTAATGAAAATAAGCACATTGGTAGTAAGAGTAAAATAATCTTTGGGATAGACCAATCTCGCTCAAGAAAATTAAAAAGGATAAAATAACATATATGTAATACCTTTTACATTACCTTTGAAGAATCAATGCTACAAAATCAAGGTTTGAACAGATAACAATTGTCAAACATCAAACATATCAGAGGAAAATGTTCAGTGTAATGAAAGGCTCGATTGGGAAAGGTTGGCTTCACAAACACCTAACAATTACTGACTTCCGAAATCATTTGTTACTTTCAGATGCAGTGAATTAAGTTGATGGCATAGATTTCCATATCAACATAATATATACTAAGTGAGTAAAGATAAATTCAAGGAAGAGATGAATAGCTTGTGCTCTATTCTTAAGGAAATATTATAGGAAAACCTTTGTGAACTTTCCAAATTTATAGGGTGAAAATTTCATTAAATCCTAATAAATAATGAAAATAGTGATAAAAGAACATTAACTAGCAGCACCAAACACTCCTCTCACTCCAGCTGCGTGGATCTTACATGCACTCAAGAAGCATCCCCAATTAGAAACATCTGGAAGAAGGCTCCACAACACTGATCAAATACTATGCTACAGCATCTAAACAATGCTGCCAAGTGTCCATTTTGCCCAACTCTCTGATTTCACATAATAACTTTGGAACTTCTACAGTGTCAAACAAGCACTTTGCTTCGTATACATGCCCTAGTTCGGCATATGCGGTGATCATAATATTCCACGGAACACTGTCTCTCTGGGCTATCAGATCAAACACTCTTTTAGTTTTTGCAAGATCATCTTGATTGCAAAGTCTTGCTAGAAAACTGTCCACGAGACAAGGTTTCTTTGAGGCATTGAATCAAGAGATTGTGTAACTGGTCGACTTCACTGCACAGGGCGTTTGCTACGTCGTGCTGTGGCATTCTTTCATATGTGTCTCTTGCTAGATTAGTGCAGCCATGTTGCACAAAAGAGTTGATAGGTGTTGCCCATGACACTGAATCTCTCCGCGCCATCCTCTCAAAGAACTTTCGAGCTCCATCAAGATCCCAGCACTGGGCATGCAACGATCATAGACTGGATTGCTTGAACCATGATCTCTTTCCATCCTATCAAACAGTAAATCATCCGGCAAAGTTGTAAAGCTTCCGAGGGTTTGGGGTTTAGGGTTTTTAGATTATGTCTCGCATTCTCCGGGGATCTCTCAGGGCGAGCAGGATCCAGCGGCGATCGTGGAGCGCGTCCGTCGCGCCGGCGCCGGCGGAGGATGATCCCAGGAGCTTGTATGGCAGTGGATGGGATGCGGGGCCGCGAGCGGTGAGAGTGGCGGTGTGGTGGGATTTCGAGGACTGCGACATCCCAGCTGGGATTCCTGCGACGAATGTGAGCAATAATATCATCTCTGGGCTGCGAACCAGGGGATTCAAGGGTCCAGTGTCGATCGACGCGTATGGTGATACATGGCAGCTCTCGCGGAGCACACAGGAGGCGTTGGCTTCCACTGGGATTTCTCTCCACCATTTGCCATCGTGTAAGTTCTCGATCTTTTCTCTTTGCTGGATTTTCGTGGATCCATCGTTGTGATTCCTGTTTTTTCTATCCAGCTCGCAAGAATTTGGCCTCAGATCGAACTCTCATGCTGGATTTGGTGCTGTGGACTGTCGATCATCCGCCACCAGCGCATCTCTTCGTCATCTCCACGGACAGTGATCTCTCCAGTGCATTACACTCCCTCCGGATGAAGAACTACAACGTTCTTCTGGCATGCAACTCTCACTCGGCCTCCCCGGCTCTCCTTGCCGCAGCTTCGGTAGTATGGCAGTGGGGTAAGCTCGCTAGAGGAGAAGGCCTAGTAGCACAGACAATCGTGAGCAGCGTCCATCGCTCCTCGCAGGAGTTTCTACAGGAAATAAGTTCGCCGCCGCCACCGCCACCATCGTCTCCTCCACCATCATTTACGCCGCCAACGCCAACGCCAACGCCAACGCCTCCACCATCATTTACGCCGCCAACACCACCGCCACCTTTGTCTCCATCGCTGCCAAGTTCGCCATCTTCATACACTCCATCTCCGCCACCACCTATTCCAGCATCACCACGTCCAGCTCAAGATTCTCTGCCAGGGAGACTAGAGAAACAGGATTCTTTACAGGACTTCCACAAGGATATTTGCGCACTGCTCCAGCAAGCGGCCTCGACGCTCAGCCAAAAGCCTCCGGAATCGATGCTTTTGAGTGTGACCAAGGCAGGTAGGAAGGATGAGCGCTCCACAGCAACAGAGAACAGGAGTGGTTCGAAGGAAAAAGCCCTGGCGAATACTGAAAACGACTCCGGCACCAACCAGCCCGAGTCTATAAAGCAGTCGTCCTGTGAGGCACCGTCCGGGGGCTCCACGCATGATGCTCGGCAAAGCGATAGCAAAGTCGTTGTCCAAGTCGCAAAGCAAGTAGCAGCCACCACCGAGAGCTCGACGTCTCAGTGTCAGCGGCAGATAAATGCGGTGACTGTGAAGGATGGAAACGCAGTGAGCACATCTCAAAGTCGCTCGCCAGGTGCTGTCACCAGCGCCCACGAAGGAAAGTGGACGTGGAGAAGGTTTCTGTTCGGATCCAAGGCTGCGAGTCGAGCAAAAGTCGATGGTGGACAGGAGGAGATTAAGGAAAGCTTTCCCAGCCATTCTATTTCTCCGCCAGACGATGAGGCATCAAATCAATCATTTCCAAGGCGCTCCTGGAGTCACTTCTGGAGGCGTACAACGGCAGCAAAAGAGGACAAGGGAGACAACGCATGGGATATTGTGAAACAGTTTTCTAAGACTGAGGAAGGTGCCTTTCTTTTATCCAAATCGCAAAGCCAGTAAGTTTCGTTTTGATCTTTTGACAGCTTGAAAGACTTTTGACACTTGCTTTCACACCGCAGGAAGGAATTCACAAGCTTGCTTTGCGAGTCCGGACCGCCATGCATTCGAAACTGGGAAGAGGACAGGGTATCAGAGGTCGTCAGCCGTCTCGTAGCCGAAAAGGAGATTGATGCCTCGGCATGGGAGCTTGAAAAGGATCCTTCCTCGCAGCTTAAAACGGAAGAAGATGACATCCAAAACTCGGACGACACTGCTCCCGCATTAAGTGATCAACCGTGTCCTTGGGAAACGATAAAGGGACACTACCCCAGCCTCGAGGAGCTGAGGATTTGGATGGTCTACTTTTTAAATGTGGAACAGGAGCGGAGAAGCTTCGACGTCTCTCATCTCAAGGCAGAGTTTAAGAAGCAGTTTGGCCTCTCTCTCAACCTCAACATATTCGGCTGTGTGAGGATCAAGGACCTCTTGGGCGTCATGCAAGACATCGTTCACGTATATTATCCGAAGTCTACAGTGTGCATGATAAGAACCAGGACGTTTCCCAGGATGGCTAAGGTGAATCCACGCGCGTTGAGAGATTACGCACCGCTTCTCGAGGAGTTGCTACTGGAACACCCGGATGGAATTCCCATTAGTATGATCAAGGCCAGGTTCTACAGCAAGTTTAGCTGCGACATCGATCATCGAAAGCTTGGCTACTCGAGACTGGACATGTTTTTGAGAGCTGCACGGAGTGACATTTATGCCAGACTGGACAGTGTGGAGCATTCTGTCTATGTCTTTATTCGAAGACAAGAGGAAGAGAGTACTGGCGAGGAGGAGCAAGAGGAAGAAGAAGAACAAGGAAACGAAGGACGGCCAGCGAAATTTATCGTGGACAAGGAGATCAGCCTATGACACAGGACAGGACTAAAGCGTAAAAAATGTGTTCCTTTCGTTTTATTCTAGTTTTTGTTTTGGTAGCTAACATAGAGCTGTGTTTTCTCTCAGGAAAACTGACACAATGGAATCACGCTTGAACTGGAAAGCTGAGATGCTACATGTGCTTTGCTAGTTGGCAACGAGAATTTTTGTTCGACGCAGGCTCTCCCATCCACTCCGTCCTGGAAAATCTTATCTTTCGCTCTAAACTTGGAGCCAGATACGTACCGAGAATCGCTCCACAGCGCTTCTCTCGAGGGAGATCAAAGATGCTGCGCCAAGTTTCCAGTTTTCACCGTGGTCCAAGCACCCTGCGGATTAAAATCTCGTCGCCAAAGGCTGTCCAGCAGCTGGATGCCTCTTCCAAGTAAGCAAAGCTGTTGTTTTCTTCCTTTTCTGCATGGGATTCGCTCGCTCACGCTATAGTAGCCAGGATTGCGACGTCTGGATTACTCTAAGATGATTGAGAGGCGACCGACACAAATCTCCTGTGGAAGCTGCATTGGCTGTTAGAAAGCGTCAACAACCGTGAAATATACAATGGCTGCGAGCGCGCGCGAGAACAAAGAAAAGGCGAGAAAAATGGCAACGTGACTCCAGGCAAGATAGCAATTTTTCACCCGCTGCTTTGGTTTTTCCTGATTGACGCCAATCTTTTGTGTTGTTGCAGCTTACACATCGAAGCCAGCGGCCGACTGACACACTTGAACCGCGGCGCTCTGCCGTACGGCTTCCTCCGCCGTTGGATCCGTGGGCTTATCGGACGGCCCCAGGCGGGTAGCCGGATGTGGGGAAATACTCTGGTGCTCTTGCGAGCACAAAAGGCCAACTTTTCCAATGTGGGTAATCTCAGGGATCTTGTCCTAGTCTTCTCTTCTTCCAATCTCTTCTTTCTTTCTATCATTGCTTCCTTCTATTTCTTCTTCCGTCAGCATCGATTCCTTCTCGCGGGTAGAGTCGTTTTTATCACTGATTGGTCGATTTCTTCTCCAATCTTTACGAATTGGCTCTATCTCTTCCATTCATGAGCGATTGTTCTCTTGCTCTTGTCAATTCATTCTTGTTTCTACCAATCAATCGATCGCTGAATTGATTCGAGCCTCGCGCCTCGCTTGCGATGAAGCCTTCCAAATCCAGCACCAGGCCCGCGATCAAAGTGATCTCCGACAACATCCCCATGACAATCGGCGCCATTCTCACAGGATTCCTCATCTGGAGCTTCGTGCTGGCGCCATACGCGTCCAATTCCCCGGTGGAATCCGAGGAGGAAGAAGCCCACCACCAATTCGCTGCTGCCGCTAGTGGCGACGCATCCAGGCACCCACTCTCCTTTAAATCTCCCTCTTCCTCCAAAAGCTCCAAGAGCTCTTCTTCTTCTTCTTCTTACTCGCACGCCACGCAGTACATGCCCGAGCGCACAGACCTCGAATTCCTCCTCAACAAGTCCCTCGCGATCGATCCCCTGCTCAACACGTCCTTCGCATTGGGACCTCGAATCACCGACTGGGACGAGCAGCGATCGCGCTGGTTTGCCGACCACAACCAAGATCGCGATCCCTCCAAGCTCTTGCTCGTCACTGGCTCCCAGCCCCATCCATGCCTCAACACTCTGGGCGATTACATGCTCCTGCGATCCACCAAGAACAAGATCGACTACTGCCGCCTCCACGGCATCGAGTTGTTCTACAACGCCGCCACTTTCTCGTCCGATCTCCCCAGCTGGTGGGTCAAGCTCCCGCTGCTGCGATCCTGGATGATCGCGCGCCCGGACGTGGAGTGGTTCTGGTGGATGGACAGCGACGCCGTTTTCACCGACATGGCCTTCTCCATCCCTCTGGATCGCTACAAGGATCACAACTTCGTGCTCCATGGCTGGGATCATCTCATCTACGGCGAGAGGAAGTGGACGGGGCTCAACATGGGAATCTTCCTCGTGAGGAACTGCCAGTGGACGATGGATCTGCTGGACACGTGGGCGCCCATGGGATTCCGGGGGATCGTGGCCGATAGAATCGGCAAGGTCCTCACGCTGGCTCTTTCCGGCCGCCCGGAAGATTTCGAATCGGACGACCAAGGCGCGTTTATTTACTTGCTCAATGCCGATCGTGCGGCGTGGGGCTCGCGCGTCTACCTCGAGAACGCTTACTACTTGAATGGCTACTGGAAGGATCTAGTGGAGAGATACGAGGAGTTTGCGAAGAACAGCCACCCGGGATTTGGGGACGATCGCTGGCCCTTTGTCACGCACTTCACGGGATGCCAGATTTGCAGCGGCAAGATCAACAATGTCTACACTCCGGAAGAGTGTAGGAGGCAAATGGATCGCGCGCTGTTCTTCGCGGATAACCAGATCTTGCAGGGGATTGGATATGTCCATCCCAGCCTCGCGACGCACGAGATCGTGGCTGCTGCCAAGAGCAGCGACGAGCAAACTTGATGGATTCGCTCACCGGTGAGTGAATCCAATGGATCAATTATACAAGAAGCAATGGATTGTGACAAGCTCGATCGAGTCGATGAGATATATTGGATCAATCGATTGGTTGCTCATAGGATTCGTATGTGATGAGAGGTTTTACGTTGACATCAATCGATATCATGGCTTGTAGCCATTGTCGCGGTACTTCATTTAGATCGATCAAAGTTCTTTCTTTCACATTATAATATTTTATGCTTATTAACACGTTAAACACCGGTTAGCAAGAATTATAACAATACCCTCTATTCACACTTCGAGTTCTTGTGGAGGAACCTCACAACGACGCAAGTTATGTTGTCAGCGCTTCCTTTGCCATACGCCTCGCTCGTTAATCTCTTGGCTGCTTCCTCCGGATCCAGTATGGATTGGACCATCGACACAGCGTCCTGCCAAGAACAAGTGAATTCACTGCCTTTGAGATCAAATCACGAAGCTTACCTGGTTTGTCAAAACATCCCACAAACCATCGCTCGCGAGGAGTAAAAACTCGACGTCTTCCGTTATCCTCTCTTCCTGTCAGTGTCCCGTGGTGAGCTACGAAAGACCGTCGCAAAAAACTAGCAGCAAACCTGGATCTCTGGATCCGCGAGGACGAATTTCTTCAACGAGCTGTCTCCAAAGGCTCTAGACACGGCCAGCACGCCTCCAACTCTCCAGGTTCCTAGACAAACGCACAAGACATCGTCAATCCGAGCCAAAGAGTACGTTTGCGTGCATACCCAAATACAAGACATATCCTCCAGCGTTTTCTATTCTTTGGCGCTCGTCCGATCGATCCGGCTTGTGATCGTTGGATAAGGGAACGGCTGGAAAGAGTAGCACACGTGAAAACCATCACACCAAATAATAAAAACCATAAAACGTACCTTCACCAGCCTTGCACAGCACCGCTCGTGAATCGCCCAGGTTGGCCACAAGCAAGCGATCTCCAACCAAGATCGCTGTGGAAGCCGTGGAGCCACACTGATCGGGGCCATTGTGCAAGTAGTCCGCATCGGTTTTTCTATAGGCCTCCTCTGGAAAGAAGGAAAAAAACAAAGAAGAAGACTGTTCAATCAACCAATCAAGCGTTTGCACGAAGATCCACTGACCAATAGCAAGCTTCGTGTTGCTCACAAAGTGAGGATGTCTTGTGAGGTTGTCAAAGAGGTTTTTCTTCACATACTCGGCAGCCTCAGAACCACCGTGTCCTGCAAGAACCAAGGCAATTCTCGATGAATCCTGGTAGAAGAGAAACTAGGAAAGCCTCACCGTCGAAAACTCCAAACAAACCCACCACAGTATCATCTATCTTGGAAATTCTAGCATCGTAGAAATCTTCCATGGACATCCTCTTCCCGCAAAGGCTCGAGTAGCCATAGCTGAATCGCTCATCTTCGCTGCCAAAGAGCAAACAAACACCTCTTAGCCCCAAATTCACCGACACAAACTCCAACCTTAGCCCGCTGCCACTGACCGGCGGCCGAGAATCGCTAGATAGAAACGCTTCCGTCAAGCAACGCATGATTTCCTCCCCACAGCTGATCCAAAACCTACATACCGCGGCGCACAGCCTCCTCGCGCTCCCAGGTACGAGACCTAAACTCGCATTCGCAATCTCCACCTCCCGCGACACGATCGATCGATCGATCTCGTCCCCAGCACCACAAACACTATCCCCGCGTTCGAGAAAGACCTAGCCAACCCTGGCCGTCGGATCCTCAAGAACAACGCGGTTCAAACAATCCAACGGTCGGGGCCCTGTAACTTAGTCGCCTAAAGCGGGAATATTATTTCTTTTGGCAAGAGCTAAAGCCCTAGGGCAGATTTCTAGGGTTTCTTGCTTCTTTGGGCGCCATGAGCAAGAGCTTGGGGATTCCAGTGAAGCTCCTCCACGAGGCGGAAGGTCACGTCGTCACGGTGGAGCTCAAGAGCGGCGAGCTCTACAGGGGTACGCTGATCGAGTGCGAGGATAACTGGAACTGCCAGCTCGAGAATATCACTTACACTGCCAAGGTTTGCCCCAATTCCTAGTTTCTCTCTCGGTTTCTCGTGCTTACTTTGGTTTCTCGTGTTTTCCTCGTTCTCTAGGATGGGAAGGTTTCGCAGCTCGAGCATGTCTTCGTTCGCGGCAGCAAAGTCAGGTATTGCGAAAGTAAAATGTTTAGAGATTGGAACAAAGTTGTGATTTTTTCTTTCTTTTCTTTCAGGTTCATGATCATTCCTGACATGTTGAAAAACGCTCCGATGTTCAAACGATTGGAAGCTAAGATCAAGGTACGATGATCCTCTCTTCTTCTTTTTTCTTTCCAGGTGCTAGATTAATTTTCTTTCTTTAACATTCCTTTCTGTAGGGGAAGGGCTCTGCTGGAATTGGAGTTGGAAGAGGACGAGCGGTATCCATGCGGGCAAAGGTAATGTTTTTCGACTTCTCTCTTTTGTTTTCCTTCTTGTTCTCTCTTTTGTTCTATCGTTTAGTTTCTAACGAAGTGTGTTTTAGCAGGCAAGAGCTGCTGGTCGAGGCGTGCCGCAGCCAGTCCCTGGTGGCCGAGCCATGCCCGTGAGGAGATAGAAAGCCTTCCCTTTGTGTTTAAGTTCTCCACCTTGCTGCCAAACTCCCAACGCTTGTAGCTGGACGCACCTTGTGAGAATTTTTGGTATGCTATTAGATCCTTAATGGTTTTAGTTTCTATGTATGGAGCAGGATCCAATATTTGTACGCAATCCGCCCTTGGTGGTTTTTTGTTTTCCAGAAACCATAGATACTTCACATAGGTGATACGCTCTTCTCTTTCGATTTTTCTCCTAGGCCAGTTTAATCGCTGTAAGAAGATCTGGAGCAGGACAAATTGTCCATCACCATTTTAATTCTTCTGGCCAGCGCGTTTTCAGCTGAAGCGATATAACCAGCGCTCCACCCGTTTAAAAGAGTTATTCGAGCACGCACAGTAAGAGGAAGAAAAACAATGTCGTGGACGATGACAAGCTCTCTAGCAGCGATCACAAGTAAGCGTGCTCTTGATGGTCATGTTTCTTGGATAACCGGGATCTCAAGTTCATCCTTGGGACGATCCGAGCGCTGTATAGCAGCAGTCCGGTAGTAGTTGGAGGCCTCTCTCCGCCGACCAGAGATCTTTAACTTCGAGCCAGGCTCGCTGGATCCAATCGAGCAGTCAGGAGTCAGGGTCCGAAGATGGAGGAAGATCAAGCAGGTGGAATCCGACAACCAGGGCTCGCTGCTGACAGGGAGAGATGAGGCGGGAAGATCTTCTCTTCTGCTTTGTCAGCTATAGATTTTAATGTTATGCTAAAACATATTTATGATAAAGTTTATTAATTTTACCATTGTTGATGCTTTGCTAGTGTATAAATCACAAAAACATGCGATCCCATCCAAGAGAAAATGGCCGGATCCTCATTGCGTCTAAATGATCCAAGTGCCAGCTCTAAATATAAACCAGAAAGAAATAGTTTACTCGCAATGGCCAAACACATCGTTGCGCTCGAAGGCCATGTCTCTCCCATGATGCATCTCTCCATCTTTCTCGCCCAGCAAGGCTTCTCGATCACCTTGGCAGCCATGACAATCGGCCCATTCGATTGTTACAGCTTCATCAAGAACAAAGGAACTTGGCCGCCTCCAGGCACCACGAACATCAGCGTCAAGGAGCTCACCTCCACAGACCCATTCCCTGCCGAGGCAACATCAGAGAACCGAGCGGACATGACGCAAAGCTTGCGGTACGCTCAAACTTACCTGGCCTTGATGGAGGAGCTCGTCCGAGCCATCCCGGACGAGGTGTGCTGCATCATCTCGGACTATCTCTTCGACTGGTGTCCAAAGCTGGCTGCGAAGCTGGGAGTTCTCGGGGTAACTCATTCCAGCATCCGCCACTGTCACTTGGTGTGAGCTTAGTATCGCTCGCCTTGCTGCTGCTGGAATGGTGCCATCGCAACCAGGTAAGCTCCAAGAGAACGAGCTAGCCTTTCTTTTCTTGCCTGTTCTTTGCTTATGGGCGAGCTAGCTGACGATGTGATCCTCTCAGATCCTGAAGTGCAAAGGTCGGAGATACCCTGGCGCAACGACAAAGCTTACCAGGATCAACAGCCAAGCTCTCATGGCTGCCGATCTCGCCATCGTGAACACCTACCAGTCGGTCCTCTCAACGACGAGCCACACACTGTCAGATTTGGCGTATGCGATACCGATTGTCTCAAATGGCTCGACGAGCTCGACATCTCTTTCGGGAGCTTTGCGGCCATGACTGGCGACCAGATGGAAGAAATCGTGCGAGGACTGGAAGCCAGCAGCAAGAAATTCCTGTGGGTGATCCGACTCGAGCAGCCAGAGATCTCCAAGGTCCGATTCCCAAGCACGGATCAAGGAATGGTCGTCCCGTGGTCGCCTCAGAGGAAAGTAGCGGTTGGAGCTTTTCTTTCTCACTGCGGCTGGAATTCTACCGTGGAGGCCGTCGCCCGTCCTCTGTTGGCCACTGCTGTTCGAGCAGATAAAAAATCTATAATGCATAAAATTAATAAAGAAAACACCATATAAAAGAAATAACCTTTTGAAATCAAACTTTTCATCAGCCTTTATCTAGATTAATTGAACCAAGCAAATTTCCATACACAAGTAACTTCACATAAGTTACATCATAATTTTTATAAATTTCCATTGTAGCATTTCCTCATTTCCTCTTCAAATTTTGTAATAGGATATAAAAACAGGATGCTTATAATGCATTTCAGCTATCATGTATATTTTGTTCATCGCTCACTTGTTCTTTAAATCACTTGTTCTTTAAAATAATTGTCCAATTCATCAATACTTTGTTATTTCCTAAATGTTTTGTCCTACCACATAAATACTCATTCATAAATATCTTGATTGAGCAAGATAAGTCATTATCAATAAGAGAAGCATAGAATTTCTATGAACAACCTTCTCTTTACATCAAAATGTGTATCATTTCCTCTCTAAATGGATCAAAATCAATTTAAAATTTTCACTATTATCCTTAAATTGTTGATTGAATCATATCTAGCTCATAAATTAACTCTTTCTAGCCATGATTAAATCAGATTGATATATATACATATATGTATATATATATATATGTATGTATGTATGTATATATATATCTATGTATGTATATCTATGTATGTATTTATTTCACTAGTTTTGATAATAATGGTATTGATAATTTAGTCATACCTTTGTGTTATTAACATTCATTCATTTAGTTAGTTAGCAACTATGTTAGTGCTCAAACAAACTAAGTGATAAGTTAGGTTAGCTATATTCTAGACGAGATTGAGCCAATTCATACATGCTCTTTATCCTGGACTTTTTTTACTTTGTACTTAGTCCTAAAGTTAGGACAAATGTCTTAACTTAAATTTAAGTTATTTTCACTAGAATAATGCTGATTCACACTTAGTACTATTTTGAGGTAATACTTAACTGAAATTTAGGATATCAAATTCAAAAGCTAAAGGTGCCCCTTCCCATCTTTAACTTTTAAAACATTGTCATAGCTAAAATTCTATTGGCATATTCTTTAGGGCAGTATGGCAGGACATATGAGATTTGATAGTAGTATAAGATTGACCAATGAAGCTTATGGGAATTGCATAACATCCTCTCAAGCCAATGGCATGAGATCTGGTAGTAGTATAGGATTGACCAATGAAGCTTATGGGAGTTGTATAGCATCCTCTCAAGCCAATGTCATGGTGCTTATAGCATCAATGTCTACAATAGTGGAGCCTAAGACCTTAATAAGCTTTCTTCAATCTTTTTCTCTAGATTTGCATTCTAATTAATTTACAAAACAATCAAGAGGATGACTTGATCTAGATAAACAAGGAAAATGAGTAAAGACAAGTTAAATTCAGCTAGGGAAAGAACTAGTTACAAAAGAAGACTATGCTCCTTATGGAACTCAATGGCTAAGTTTCCATGGAGCAACTAGAGTTGATAGGCCATAACAAAGAGGTTATGGTTGCAGAGTGGTGGAACATAAATGGGGGTAAGGTGGTAGATCATGGTTTCAAGGATTGAGATGGAAATTGGCAGCATTGGCTAAACATCTCTAATGCCTATAAGAATATAAATGATTACCAAAAGAAGAGTGGGAGTGCTAACTTCTTCACCTTCTCCAAGGAGAAATGTAGTGGCTTAAGTTGTCCTTCATAGAGCAAGATCTTTACAATGCCATGAATATCCTTAGGCTGCAACAAACCCTCTATATGTTATGGATAATGATGCTATATCTCTAATATAATTGCCGGTATTGAAAGTTAAATATTGGTGAGTCCTTTTTGATATTTTTTCCTTACTGCCATGATAGTAGAGGATTAATATTATTAAACCTTCATTAGTCCTTCTTGTATTGGTGGAATTAATTAGGCATTTTGAGTGTACTTAGACTAGACGAGCATAAAAATGGAATTCCTTCATGTTATTAGCTAAGTCTAGTAAGATATTCTCATCTCATTATGTCTTGCATTAGCTAGTGATAGTATTAAATTCTAGACCCTCAATATTGTTACGTGATAGCTTACTATGTCTGGTTCCAAATGTATAATAAGGATAGTGAGTAAGTTAGGATGGCCAACCAATCTGAGGCATAGTTTAACTCCCACTTGTATATCTATCCTTATTCTACATCTAACTTATATCTAATATCAAATTTCATTCCATGTTGAATGTTTTAAAATTGTTTTTCTTTTTTCCTTTACTCTATGTATGCTCAAGAGTCATTCCATGCTCCAGTTTTTTCGCTCCTTAATTATATATTTGGGAGTTTGGCTCTATCCATTCATTTAATGGCCCAAGGCCTTGAAATAATTAAAGCCATGTATGCTACAACTAACTTCAAAATTGTTGCTATACCTATTGTTGCTGAGAGTTGCAACATTGGCAAGGATGATGATTCTTGTGGTGGTGAAGGGGTTTATGAAAGAATTGGCGAGAAAAAAAATGGAAGAGTGATTAGTTCATGATCAATCTCTTATACAAGGGAAATTTGTTGATGAGACAGAGAATTGAGCAACTCATTAGCTTCCATTAGCAACTTTTGGAAATTGAAAGGGAGAAAGGCCTATTAAGCAAGGAGTATGTGTTGGCTAGCTTTAGGCTTTTGGACTCCATGTATATCTTTTTCTTTTTTTTTCCACATTTTTAACAAATTTTCTCATTTTTTAGGTATTCCAGCCAAAGGATCCAAAGGAACTCTAGCCTAAGGAGATGGATATGATTTAGCTTGAGGAAATAGAGATCCTCCAACCTAATATAGAGGAGATTGAACCACCTAGAGTGGAGAACAAAATTTAATATATTATAGGTCAAGCTCTTCTTTTAGTGATTGAGCTAGGTGTAGCTTTCAATTGCAAAGTGGGCATTTGGTAGATAAAGCTTAGGTGTTCAACCTAATGGGATGAATTCATATTGCACTATTACAACTTGGCTTAGTGGAAAAAGAAAATGTAGATGAGGAAGCCAACTTTCAAGTTCCTCTGCCAGGTTTTGTATGCAAGGATTGTGAAGAAGAAAACATGGTGGAGGAGATTTATTCTTGTAGATTTTTGGCTGGGGTTAACACTTTGCAAGTTACTATAACGAGCTATCTTCCAAATTTGCCATTGGGGAATATGAGATAGTTATGAATACAACTATTGCTATAATTGGGATACTTAGTCACACGATCATGTTCCTGGGAAATTCAGTTGAGATCCCAGAGGTCACTACTAAGTTCTAGAGGATCACACACACCAAGCCCTTGAATGTTTTAGGCGCCATCTAGTGCACACACTTTGAGATTGTGCAACCCTTACCTAACGATAGTGTGGACTACTTTGATAGGAAGCAAAACTTCAACATCATAGTGCAAGCTATCTACAATGTGAGGAAGAGGTTCTTAGCATCTACACTAGCTAACCAAGTAAACTTGGTTTTTGGTTATCATTTTGAATTGCATTTTGATGTAAGAACTCCATGACATGCGAGTTTAGAGGAATTAAAGATTGAGGGCAAAGATTGTAAATGGCCAACTACTGCAAAGCCTAGTTACCTAGGCTTTCAATGAGTGAGTGATGTGGGACAAGGGGTACAAGTTTTAGCTATATTTGATGATTCCTCATCTCAATAAACTTCTAAGTTTTGGTTCATAGATCTTATGTTTATCGTTTTTTGTAAGTGCAAACATTTGGGTGGGTGAAAAAACATTTAATGATCACTATCACATAGCAAGGATTGTCATTAAGCAAGCTTTTGGCCTACTCACACAAAGATTTCAATGCCTGGACCAAAAATAAAAGGTACATCTAAAGTACTTCCCTATTTTCATCCAAGCATATTGCATTTATATATATTCTTATCAACTTGGGTGAGGCAAATGTTGAGAGAGATATAGAGGCTTGGAATGCCAAATGTGAACAATAAAGATTTTTGTGAGAGGTATTCTTATTGTTGCACCAAAGGAGCCTGATGAGTCTTTTATTACGTAAGATAATATGGCTAAAGTGTACTTGTTGTTACTAGCAACTGTGGTGCCATGGAAAGTCTAAGGCATGGAATGGTCCTTACCCTTAAGCAATATCTTTGTTTCCTTGATTATTGAATTATAAGTTTTGCAAATTTTAAATTTAAAACTATTGGGAATTTCAAATTTGAAATTATTCCTCTTTTCATATAAATACAATGTTTGAATCTAGTAAATCTAGACACTTTCCATAAATAACTATAGAGATTGTAATGAAACCAATACAAGGGGCATAATAGCGGGAGTGTTTGGCAGACATGGTAAATTATCTGTTAGTAAACTTGATTTAGCATATGTACTTGGCTGGATGAGCATAAGAAAGGAATTCCTAAATGTCTATTTAGCTAAGTATATTTGGCCTGATTTTTTAGTTCTCTTTTGCTTTGTCCTATATTGGCTTGACAAGAACCTATGCAATATTGATCTTGGTCCCTCAATATTTGCTTGGAAAAAAGGGATATAGGGTTCAGAAATACCAACCTTTTGCCATCGTGGTAGTAAAGAAAAAATATCCGAAAGACTCACCGACAGATAACTTTCACATTTACAACACTCTCCCCCTCTTAGGGAAGATCAATGTTTTTGTCGATGCATACTCTAATCATACTGCCAAGGAAGAACTCCAAAAAAAGTTTATAGTTTTCACACATTGTAAGAAATGCATCAACTTAAATGAGTTAGGGTAACTTCTCTATCTAACACAAATGCATTACAACTTATACACCTTTTAGCAATCGCCAACAAAGAAATGATTAATGGAGTTAGTCATTCTTGCTACTTTGAATGTCACCTAACTTACAAAAGATGATATTAGATGACATAGAGAAAGAAGCTAGAAGTCCCAACCCTTATGAGTAAATAAACCAAATTTATTGATATGGTTTAGATAGACTATTGTAAATAGGTAATTAGAGTTGTTTGCCCTTTGAAAAAAATAAGGAACATTAAGAGAGAGATAGTTGATGTGACCAATCGATAGTAACTACCCCATGACTAAAGATTTCACCATACACACGAAGTGTCAAAACCAATCTATTTATATTGGCCCAAACTTAAAGATCAAGAGATGAACAATATTAAAGTTAGAGATAATGATATTTAAGAGACCAAATTATCAATGAATGAATCTTAGATTAGAACACAAAAGTATTCCAAGGAAGTTATGGTCTAATAAACCAGAATTAGAGCATAGGAACCACCAAGATCATCATAATTGGAAAATATAGGATTCATCGTTCAACAAAATTTAATAGCAATTTTTCCATCAACAATACTCAATGATAAAACTTAACTATCAAAGAATGCAGATAGTATGCCAAACATCTTACAAAAAAGAACTAAAAGAACATAAAATATCATTGATAGATAAGTAAAATGTCAACAAAATAAAATGAATATTGCAAAGCAATTCATGTTAACCATCGAATTAGCCAATCTGAATAAATTCTAATCAACAATACCAAGGAATTAGAATTGCTCAAGAAAGTGTCAGCAACACCCTATTGATATCTTAAACCCAAGAAACTGAACTAAAGTAAACCATAAAGAATATGTGGCAATGCGAAAAGCAAAAAGCTATAAAAGAGAGCAACTAACCATCATAAAATAACATAATTCATCCCATCAATAAAAAGATGTATAATCGTCATTGAAGAAAGAATTCATCATCCCGAAGAACGGTAAATCATTTTAATCAATAATAATCAAGAAAAACCTTTGATAAGGATAATCAACTATTTTAAATGACAATCAACCATCACCAATGATTGTTAAATGCAAATATTAATTCCAATATTGAAGCTAATAAGCTAAAATATTTTCCCCAACAACTCCTAACAAATGGAATAATAAGCATAAAACTTAAAGAATAAAATGCTTGAAGAAGCTTATAGCCAAGTCTCACTTAACAATGATCATAAGTCTCACATGAACTAATTTTAATACTAAACAAGAAATCATGGTATAAGCCACAATATCCTCCTCAACATATCCAAAAGCTAAACTTTATAATGGCAAAATTAATGAAGAGCATATCTACATTAATCCAATAACCAAGCACAATAAAATTATGCTCAACAAATGATCATTAAACAATCTTTTATGAATCCATCTATAGCAAGATATAACTCATTTCATAACAAATACAAAAAGATTTATTGATGATCGATATAATTCTTACTCAAATCCAATAAAGATTCAATAACTTCAATATCAGTCACTAACTCTTTCTCTCATAAAGTTAGTACAGTCCATGGCCAAATCACATTTTAAGGAAAAGCGAAAAGCGAAAGCTCAACCCCTACTAAACAATCTTGTCTAAAATATAACTAACTTAAACTTGCCACTTAGCTCATTTGAACATCAACATAGTTGTTAACTAGCAAATGCACCAATGCTAACAATATAAAGCTACAACTAAATTATTAACACTATTTATATTGAGATTAATGAAACTTAATATCAGTTATATGGAGAGACATCTCATTTCACTCAAGTCTCAACATTAACAATATCAATGGTAAAACATCACTTTAATGCTACCAACACTATAACAAAGCTAAAAAAAAGTAAGAGTAAATCACCACTCAAAACTCTTTAACAACCAAGCTAACTAAAGTTGAAGATACTTTAGTTAGTACTTGAGACAAATAAAATGATTAACAAATTAGCCATTAGAAAAACTTAAGAAAATTTGTGACCATCCTAGAGAAAGAATGACTCTCAATCTAGGAATACAAATTTCAAGACTCAACCAACTTCTTCCTACTTACAACTTCACATAGATTCACCTTAACATAAATTCTCATGACCTAACAACATGTTTAAGCATTGAACATTATATCTATATTTCTAACATCCAACACTAACATCCACAAAATGAAAATATATATCAAAAACTTGATCACGAAGACTATATCTTTAGATATCCATATCGCATTAACACTCTTCTTTAATCACTTTCAAGATTAAATATGAAACCAAAATACTAACAAGAAAAATGACATAAAAAAGTAAGTTTTAAGGAAAATACCTCATCACTTGACATAACAATGCCACTACCACTAACACAAGTGCTAAAAATATTAATGCCTCAACTTTACATCTTCTCTATTCAATAATCTACTTTAAGTGCTAATGGTTTATCAACAAGTTATAGCAAATAAATGTTATAATGTTTTCCAACACCTCAATAGGCAAACTCTCAAGAAAACAAGGTACCAACTTAAGCTTAGTATAATGGACCACCATTGAGAACTGAGTTAAAGCTATTTTAATGTTATTATTTGTAAATAAACTAGCTTTTCCATCAACCACTTTAGGGTTGATAATTGTTTTGACCAAACAACTTTGTAAACACATTATTCACTATCATATGGATATAATATAAGTATCACATTGACTTGATCATCAATCAAGCAACATTATGAGCATTGCCTATGTAATTACTTCAAAGGTTTACATGAGTATCAATGCAACCTTTATTCGACAAAATGCAATATAAATGACATACCCCACCAATAAAGATTTATATCCTACACTAAGTGACTCAAGGAATAATAGCAAAATTCTCTAAAAAAGAATTGAGTATTATAACTAAGGTCTTTCAATATCAAGCTTAAGCAAAATGGTTTAATGCTTCACCAATCCATCCCATGATTCACCATTTGTAAGACCATCATAACTAATATGCATCAAGGTAAAGACTTTTGATTGCATGATGTGAACATGAGCAATAAGTTAACACTTCATTGTGAATCATTTCTCTAAGAAAAAAAAATGATTTACATGTTTAATCTTTCATCCCTAATAGCTCTCTTTTTAGTCTCATCTTCACTAAACCTCAAACTTGTGCTTTTAGTCCAATCCAAAAAATATTTATGAAAGAGTATGACAATGACTACTTGAACCAATAGATTAATCTCTACAGTCTTGATTGATCCACTCATAATCATGTTTAGGAAGGATCCACTAGTCTTATGCTAAATAGCTACAAATCAACCTATTTGCCACTCATAGCAAACTTAAGGGAGGTTTACTTCTACCCATGGTATATAAAACCACTCATGATAACCATTGATAAACTAATGTTAATCTTGCTAACTTAAAGTGTAACCTTGATTTGCTAATGTGCCTCATTCACAAGCCCAAGCATAAACTCATGCAAATGGAGCATCTCACATCTATCTTATGAGCCCAAGCACAAACTCACACAATATAGTACAAAAGGTAAATCCATACCTAAGAAATGAATGCAAAGTTATAATACTCAAACATATATCCACTTGGATTATTATTGTCATCTTTACATATACAACGAGACTAGTTGCCCAATCTCATTGAATAGTACTCATTGAGACTTTTTCTCTGATACCAAATTTAGAGCACGTGGTTTTAACCATTTATCCTATAGTGGTTTATCATAGGATAACCATGGAGTGGAACCTTAAACTCTCTATATGCCATGTGTCACATGCCACATGCTATGTGTCCAAAAACAGTGGAGCAAAACCCAAATTTCAAGACCTTGAACTACTAAATGAAGGAATGGAGCCAAACTCCCAAACTTGCAACTAAAGAGTGAAGGAACTGGAGCATGGAGTGACTTTTGAACATACAGCCCAAGGAGTGAAGGGATAAAAGCACAAAATGACATTAGAATAGTCTTAAAGCTTCTAACATCCCAATGTCAAAACCAACACACAAAATAGAGGCAAATAAAGTTTGGTGCTATTTTAGCATACTGGTGGCCTAATACAAGGATATGGGTATTCCATTAGCTACCATGGTGTGGAACTTGGGTTGAGACTCAAGCCGAATGTAAAACAAGGATAGGTATACAAATAGGAGCTAGACTATACTTTAACCATACTTAACCTACCTATTATCCCTACTATACATTTAAAACCCCCCCATAGCCCCTTGCCCCTTGAGAAATGCATGCTTTGGGCTTTCACTCTTAATTACCCTTAGTATCAAGAGTTAGTCTTTGGGTCAAGTGTGAAAATTTACTAAATATAGAATGGTGCTAGATTACAAATTTGGACATGGGAATAACACTATCGTGTTTAGAACAATCTCTACATTCCATAAATATGCCAAATTAACAAATCTAGATATTTTCCATAAATAGTTATTAGGACCAAAACAAGACCAACACAATGGGTATGATAGCGAGAGTGTTGTAAGTGACTAATTTTTCCATTCTACTTTAGTCACTTAACCACACCTCCGACCATTTGGAGGAGTCTCATTCACAACCTCCATAAGTCCAATTCAGGACTTGGGACTTGCTAGCCCCAAGAATGGCATCCATGCCACTCAACCCTTGCACCTGGTCCAAGTGCTCCATGTGTCCGATCCCATCACCGACACTCAAAGGTACCATCGACATAGCAGCCTGTTACGCTAAGGCCATGCCCAATCACTTTTGCTGCACTGGTAGTCTAATACCACTTGCAACACAGTCTTGTCTCTCCAAGACTGGGCCAACCATCCATGAGTGGTCACCCCAGATCCACTCCTTAGCATCCTTAGGATGCCCACCGACAAAGGGAATAGCCTTCCCCAATATCCCTCTGTCAGTCCCCACTAAATCCCTTTTTGCCTTTGACCGTGTTTGCCAACACTGCCATTGGATCGAGGTCCACAGGCTCGACCACTAAGTCCCACGGTCCTCTGGGACTTCATCACCACACGACTGTGTCCTTGGTCACACCCCAGAGGACTGCTCCTCTTCCTTTCCACAGTCTGGGCCTTTGGGACGACATTTCGGAACACTGTGGCCTTACGCGAGCCACCTAGGTACTTTCCCCGCCTTCCGCCCTTGGGTGCTCTAGCCATGGGCTTAGAGCGAGGTTCCATTGAGCCACGCCTGGTATCCAAGTAGGTAGTGCCACCCACACTTGGACTGGGAGCATCGGCCAGTCGATCTCCCGGGGGAACTAGAACCGGCTCTTGAACACTTCACCAATCTACCCCGCTTGTCGGTCCGTGTTCACTCTAGTCTTGGACTTCCCAGTGGTCAGTTCATCACCCAACACTGGGTCTGGCCTTCCTGGGCCCAACTGGCCTTTCCTGGCCAAACTGGCTCCACTGCAGTCCTCCCCCTTACTATACTTTTGGAGCTCACCAAACCCCCCAGGGTCTGGGAGACGAACGCTTTGGTCTTTCACACTCTGAGACTCGAACTCGGACTCGGACTCGGACTCGGACTCGGACTCGGGCTCGGGCTCGGTCTCAGCCTTGGGCTCGGTCTCGGTCTCGGTCCCAGTCTCGGTCCCGGTCTCGATCTCGGTCTCGGTCTCGGTCCCGGTCTCGGTCCCGGTCTCGGTCTCGACCTCGGACTCCATCTCGGGTCCTTCTCAGACTCCATCTCGGACTCCATCTCGGGCTCCGTCTCGGTCCATCTCGGACTCCATCTCGGACTCCGTCTCGGTCCATCTCGGACTCCATCTTGGGTCCATCTCGGACTCCGTCTCGGTCCACCTCGTACTCCATCTCGGACTCCATCTCAGGTCCATCTCGGACTCCATCTCGAGTCCATCTCGGACTCCGTCTCGGTCCACCTCGTACTCCATCTCGGACTCCATCTCAGGTCCATCTCGGACTCCATCTCGGGTCCATCTCGAACTCCATCTCGGACTCCATCTTGGTCCACCTCGGACTCCATCTCGGACTCCATCTCGGGTCCATCTCAGACTCCGTCTCGGTACACCTCGGACTCCACTTCGGGTCCATCTCGGACTCCATATCAGACTCCATCTCGGACTCCACTTCGGACTCTATATCGGACTCCACTTTGGGTCCATATTGGACTCCAACTAGGGTCCGTCTCGGACTCCATCTCGGACACTTCCACGTGTCATGTGTTGGTCCTTTTTGGGTCCCTTTTTGGAGCCTTGCTTATTGCTCGCTTCGTACTCACTCCTTGAGCACTTTGTTGGGAGTTCCACTCCCACTCTCGACCTTCTAAGTCAGAGCTTTTAATCCAAACATGTTACACTCGTTTGGCTTTCACTTCGGCCACTACCACGTGGCACCCTTTCCAGCTCCACTTTGGGGCCTAGGGATTTTGTGTCTCACAACTCCACCACCCATAGATGAAGTTCGATGTCCTCATTGAATGGTAAACCCTTTTATAAAGTAACACCCGCAGATATTACCATTCCCATCCTTGACACCCGGCCAATATTTGTCTATGGTTTGACCCCGAAGGCTCACCATGCCTTGTCCATCCTCTAAGGAGGATAGTCTCTCCAACTTAGAGACTAATTGGACCACTTGTGGTGGTTCTTTCCGTTTATTGGTTTAGTTCTCGCTAAACTTGTTAGAGACACCATCTCTATCTCAATCCCACTACTCCATCTTGAGTAGTCTCAATTTTCATCGATATAACCTTTGCACTTTGGAATGTTTACTTTTGACTTCTTGAAGTCAATTTTCCTAGGTGTCTCCAACACCTTGCTTTGCACATATTGTGCAACTCCACTTCCCATCCTAGGAAGTTCTTTACTTGAGGGCACCATCATCCTCTCTTCTATTTCGTGCCACCTTGGGCACTAAGTTCCATTTATCATATTTTGTGCTAGGGCTGTCCACGGCCCCATCATTTGGCTACCTTACCGCTCCCTCCCTTGGAGCTTCCACTTTCGCCAAATCGGAGCAATTCGGAATCCATCCTTGGAAACACACTTCCTTTCTCGCAATTTGTTAGCGTCCAACACATTATTGTTTCTCGCCTAACTTTGTCACTTGGATTCCTTCCAAGGGATTCCACGGCCCTATCTTGGCCACTCATCTTTTGCTCCTATCCGTTGATTGTTGCACCAAACAACACCGAATCTCTGCCTCCCTCCTTGAGGTATTCTTTTGATTCCATAGCAAAGGCTCTGCTTTGCCAAAACTAGGGTGTTCACCCCTAGTAAGTCTCTTTAGCATCTTCTGCTGTGGGCTCTATCCACGGCCCAACTTTGTGACCCTCCCATGGGTCTCTTTAGAGACTACTTTCATTGGACACACTATGCCATCGCAATGACATAGCTCATTTCCCTAAAAGGCTTTTCCCACTTGGTCACCTTGACCAAACTACACCATCATCAATAGTTCAAATCAACACTTTGAACTAGGAACCTTATTCCTTAGCCCAAACAAGGACTTTGTCCTTATTTAGCCACAAGATCACCTAGTGATTTCACTTCGGCACCTTAACAGGTTTGCCAATAGGTACTAGGTCTTCCAGACCTTTAACTTGTTAACTACGACCCCAGGGGCATCCCCCACACTTGGCGGTGCGCCCAAGCTAGCCCTTCCGGCCAAGGGTCCATAGCAACTGAGACTCATCTCATTCACCATGTCCTTGGTGCCACTGGCACCAAAGTGTTCAAGTTAGATATGCTGAGCCATACTAAGCAATCTAACCGTGCATCACGACTCCGAGGCATCCCTCGCTTGGCGGTGTGCCCAAACCAGTCTCCACACTGAGAGTCCATGACCACCGAAAAATGAGTGTCCTCATATTCCAAACCATCACCACGCCCTAGTGAGTTGGGACTCGAACCCAAGCACTAGAGGGTCGGGACTCAAACCCAACCTCCGTATATGCATCTACGGACGGCATCACCCAGGATGCCTGGCGTGACTCCCCACGCCGGTGCACCAACTTATACTCAAAACGCGCTATAGATCACAGCTTAGGAACCTAGTTCCTCCACACTACCAAGTCCTCTCACTTGACAAGTCTGTGATCATGCATGGACTCCTCCATGCTTGGCCCCATGGCCCACCCTTTTTGAAGTTATCACTTTCAACTAGGGTATTTGTTCCCCTGACTTGCCAATCTCGCTTTGGCAAGTCCTCCGACCACTGTAACATGGTTCCTGCACAAGCGTGAAAGCCCTTGATCATTGACTTTCATTCAAAGCCCTCTCTTTGAACACTCGGGAACTACTTCCCTAACCTTGATAGCCTTGCCTCATGGCAAGCTTCAAGACCACGCTTCTGCTGCGCCACTCTGATTTTGCGCGTTCTTTGAACCATTTACGCTTGGCCTTTCTAGGTACCAAGCTACCTAGAATCATCTTTGGGAACCTTGAAGGAACTGTCCTTTAGCTTGCTAAGGCCTCCCTTTTTGCAAGCTTTCCAATTACCATATAGTCTAACATGGACAATTCCATATTTTAGACTCTCCATGGCATCATAGTTGCTAGCGGCAACACCCTCGAGCCCCCACTTGATTCTCCACTCCCAGCTGGCATAACCAACCTTGGTTATGCCCTTCGATTCCTATGGTTTGGTTCTACCCCCATACTTCTTGCTTTCAGCTTCACACATTTCCTTCAGTCATTCTCCTCCAGACCAGGAGGATAGCTTTGCACTTTCTATCATACCTTAGCAAGTATT
The DNA here is from genome assembly GCF_000143415.4 of Selaginella moellendorffii. Taxonomy (NCBI): domain Eukaryota; kingdom Viridiplantae; phylum Streptophyta; class Lycopodiopsida; order Selaginellales; family Selaginellaceae; genus Selaginella; species Selaginella moellendorffii. The sequence goes on along the minus strand of NW_003314304.1, from coordinate 403,892 downwards.
CTTAGGGATGAACCTACCCGATAGCCTAGGGAGTGGTTCCTCAATCCAGGTATGCTCACCCTATAATCCCATACACCGAGATTACGTTGTTGCTTATGGGCCTTTACATGCCCATCGCTAGCCTTGCCAAAATTCCATTTTTGGCTTTGTCCAATTCGAGTAGACAGTCTTCTCCTGTCTCCGCCACCTTGGACATTTGGATAGCACCTTCTATCCATCATTCGCTAGGGACTTAGTCCCTTGGGCCTTATCTATTGCCCTCACGACATCAAACACCACCTCCTGGTGTTCTACAGTGTTCAGGTGTCCCAATGATGGCTTCCTTGACAATGAGTATTTCCTTTCATGACATTGACTTACTATATCGCAACATAAGCAACTTATCCCCCCTAAGAGTATATCCAATTTCCTTATGCCATTAAGAAGGCTTGGGTAGCTACCTTCTACCCGTTTAACCAATTATTTTGCACCTCTTGCTTAGTTGCCTCATAGTTGTCAAGTCCTACAACTCATTGCTGGTGCTTCCACACCTCCATCATTATCTGAGTCACCACACTCCAACTGCATGCTTTGCAACTTAGGCTATGCCATTCCCATTTCCATTGGGATTCCTTTGGCAAGGGGTTCTCATGAACCCACCAACATAGCCTCAAGGTATCACACCTTGGCACATTTGGTGTCTCCACACCATTAGCTCCACGAGCCTACCTCTATGACACTTCTTCTTTGTGTCTAAGTCTTTGCCAAGACCAATACCACTCTTTCTCATGCCAACCATCCATTAGCACTGCACCATAAAGGTCACGCACAACTTTGTTTCAAAGTTGTTTTCTTTTTGGGAACACCCTTCCCACGACTTTAGCATGGCATATTTTGCCATCGATGAGATACCCTCTGTTCTCATCCTTGGATCCTATGATCCCCCCCATCCTTCGTGGGGCACCACACACTTCAGTCTAAATGCTTCCATCAGTCCTTTAGGACCATTCCTTGACTCTACTTGAGTCATCCAACAGTTTTGGACTTGGTTCATCCACAGACCCGTAAGGTCCTACTTGTCGGGCACTAGCTCACTGGAATACACTTCTTGCATTCATGTCCTCACTCACAAGGACTATTTTTACAAATGTTACTCTGACACTTGATTTTGTTCTCTGGGGCAACCTTTGCCCCTTAGGACTACTTGTTCATGTGATGAGAATACCAACTCATCTCTAAGTACACCCCCCAACTCCTTGGGTTGTTCCAGCATTTATTAAAGGTAGCCTCGGCTACCATTTCAAGGACTTGAGCCCTCTTCCGTATTTGACCTCCCACAGTCATTACTTCTGGTCTCACATTCATGAGCACCAACCTCAACTATATGAGGATAATCTTGTGACTCCTTTATTGCTTTGGAGTCTTTATCTTTCCCGTGATCCCAACTATAGTTGTTTATCACAACTACGTTAGCCCGTTTGTTGCGTCAAACACTCATTTGGATCACATCCTTAGCTCTCTGAGGAAACCTTATACTGTTCCCAAGATCCACAAAGTCATTCCATTATTGGCCCTTTTCTATCCACCACATTGTGCCGAAGTTCACGCATGAACTTGAGTGGAGAGCCATGTCCTCTCGACATGCTACTCCTCAAGGATAAGCCCACTCCTAGGACCTTCCGATGCCAACATCAATGGTGATATACTTGAGCACCAATAAAAGTCGGACTAAGGAACAGCTCTGATACCAAGTTGTAAGCGACTAATTTTTCCATTCTACTTTAGTCACTTAACCACACCTCCGACCATTTGGAGGAGTCTCATTCACAACCTCCATAAGTCCAATTCAGGACTTGGGACTTGCTAGCCCCAAGAATGGCATCCATGCCACTCAACCCTTGCACCTGGTCCAAGTGCTCCATGTGTCCGATCCCATCACCGACACTCAAAGGTACCACCGACATAGCAGCCTGTTACGCTAAGGCCATGCCCAATCACCTTTGCTGCACTGGTAGTCCAATACCACTTGCAACACAGTCTTGTCTCTCCAAGACTGGGCCAACCATCCATGAGTGGTCACCCCAGATCCACTCCTTAGCATCCTTAGGATGCCCACCGACAAAGGGAATAGCCTTCCCCAATATCCCTCTGTCAATCCCCACTAAATCCCTTTTTGCCTTTGGCCGTGTTTGCCAACACTGCCATTGGATCGAGGCCCACAGGCCCGACCACTAAGTCCCACGGTCTTCTGGGACTTCATCACCACATGACTGTGTCCTTGGTCACACCCCAGAGGACTGCTCCTCTTCCTTTCCACAGTCTGGGCCTTTGGGACGACATTTCGTAACACCGTGGCCTTACGCGAGCCACCTAGGTACTTTCCTGGCCTTTCGCCCTTGCGTGCTCTAGCCATAGGCTTAGAGCGAGGTTCCATTGAGCCACGCCTAGTATCCAAGTAGGTAGTGCCACCCACACTTGGACTGGGAGCATCGGCCAGTCGATCTCCCGGGGGAACTAGAACCGGCTCTTGAACACTTCACCAATCTACCCCGCTTGTCGGTCCGTGTTCACTCTAGTCTTGGACTTCCTAGTGGTCAGTTCATCACCCAACACTGGGTCTGGCCTTCCTGGGCCCAATTGGCCTTTCCTGGCCAAACTGGCTCCACTGCAGTCCTCCCCCTTACTATACTTTTGGAGCTCACCAAACCCCCCAGGGTCTGGGAGATGAACGCTTTGGGCTTTCACCCTCTCAGACTCGAACTCGGACTCGGACTCGGACTCGGACTCGGGCTCGGGCTCGGTCTCAGCCTTGGCCTCGGTCTCGGTCTCGGTCCCGGTCTCGGTCCCAGTCTCGGTCTCGGTCTTAGTCTCGGTCTCAGTCCCGGTCTCGGTCCCGGTCTCGGTCTCGACCTCGGACTCCATCTCGGGTCCTTCTCGGACTCCATCTCGGACTCCATCTCGGGCTCCGTCTCAGTCCATCTCGGACTCCATCTCGGACTCCATCTCGGACTCCATCTCGGGCTCCGTCTCGGTCCATCTCGGACTCCATCTCGGACTCCATCTCGGACTTCGTCTCGGTCTATCTCGGACTCCGTCTCGGTCCACCTCGTACTCCATCTCGGACTCCATCTCGGGTCCATCTCGGACTCCATCTCGGACTCCATCTTGGGTCCATCTCGGACTCCGTCTCGGTCCACCTCGGACTCCATCTCGGACTCCATCTCGGGTCCATCTCGAACTCCGTCTTGGTCCACCTCGGACTCCATCTTGGACTCCATCTCGGACTCCATCTCGGGTCCATCTCGGACTCCGTCTCGGTACACCTCGGACTCCACTTCAGGTCCATCTCGGACTCCATATCGGACTCCACTTCAGACTCCATATCGGACTCCACTTTGGGTCCATATCGGACTCCAACTAGGGTCTGTCTCGGACTCCATCTCGGACACTTCCACATGTCATGTGTTGGTCCTTTTTGGGTCCCTTTTTGGAGCCTTGCTTATTGCTCGCTTCGTGCTCGCTCCTTGAGCACTTTGTTGGGAGTTCCACTCCCGCTCTCGACCTTCTAAGTTAGAGCTTTTAGTCCAAACGTGTTACACTCGTTTGGCTTTCACTTCGGCCACTACCACGTGGCACCCTTTCCAGCTCCACTTTGGGGCCTAGGGATTTTGTGTCTCACAAGTGTTTGATAGACATAGTAAGTGATAATCTAGCAAATATTGAAGGACAAAGCTCAATACCACAAGGGTTTTTGTCAAGCCAGTGCAAGACAAAACAAAAGAAAACTAACAAACTAGACCAAGTATGCTTGGCTAAATAAACACTTAAGAATTCCTTCTTTATGCTTGTTCAGTCCAGTATACATGCTAAGTCAAATTTATTAACACTTGAATAAGAGGGATTGAAAAATGTTCTAGCAATACCTTTTACTGTCATAATAGTAAGAAAAGGATATTTAAAAGGATTTGCCGATAAGGAACTTTCGATACCCATAGTTACATTCGCAACAACTAATACCACAGTCTCATCTTTCCAAAATTAGGCCATCTTGTTATATATGGTCATCCCATGACCACACCTTTAACATCCCTAGGATACCCCAAGATATAGGGAACATCATCCCCTAATATCCCTCATTCGGTCCATTCTAGTCCCTCTCCATCCATAATAATGCTCACTAACACTACCACTAGGTCAAGGTCTGAAGGCCTAACGACTAAATCCTATTGATATTCGGGAGTTTTTCACCACATAACTATACCCTTAGTCTCTAAGCAAGGGGACCACTCTTCCTTTTTATGATTTAGGACTTTGGGATAATATTTTGAAAGATTACAACCCAATATAAACCTTGTGGGTACTCCTCCCATCTTCTACCACTAAGCTGCCCTAACCATATAACACACGTGGATTGAGAGCATTGTCCATTCGATCTCCTGAAGGAACTAGAGTTGGCTCTTGAACACTTCACCAAATCACCACATTTGTCCATCTATGTTCACTCTAATCTTGGACTCCTCAGTAATTATATCATCACCCACCACATAAGTGTAACCTTCTTGAGTCACACAGGTCTTTCCTTGCCAAATTGATTTCATTACAAGGACTTACCAAACCTATTAGGGTTTGGGAGAGATGATTGCCTTTGGGCTTTCATCTTTGAACTCAAACTCAAAATTGGACTCGCCTTGATCTTAATCTCAATTTCAGTCTCAAACTCAAACTCCATCTCAAACCCATTCTCGGCCTCTATCTTAGACCACATCTCATACTCCATCTCAAACCCGATTTCAAACCCCATCTTGGACCCGATCTCATACTCAATCTCAGACTTAATCTCTTAGACTCAGTCTTGGACTTGGTCTCGAACTCGATTTGGGACCCAGTCTCGCACATGGTCTTGAAATCAATCTTGGACTCAGTTTTAAACTCAATCTTGGATTCGGTCTTGTACCTAATCTCAGACTTGGTCTTAGACTTGATCTCAAACTTGGTCTCGAATTCAATCTTGGATTTAGTGTTAGACTTGATCTCAAACTTAATATAAGACTTGATCTCAGACTCGATCTTAGATTTGGTCTTGAACTTGATCTCGGACCCAGTCTCGAACTCAATCCTGACACTTTCACATATCATGACACTTGCCATGTATTGGTCCTTTTTGTGTCCCTTTTTAGAGACTCACTTATCAATTTTTTTATACTTGTTCTTTGAGCACTTTTTAAAAAGTTCTACTCTCACTCTTGACTTTCTGAGTTGAAGCTTTTAGTCCAACTGTGTTATGCTTGTTAGACTTTCATTTCAGTCACTACTATATAGCACACTTTCGGTTGGGACTTAGGGATTTGTATCTTATATTGTATACATTGAAGCTTTTTCCCAACATCTTCAATCACACATTTAGACATATTGATAACTATGGCAATGCTTTTTAGCATTGTCTTCACTAGAGGCCATTCAAGCTTATTATGCAATTTAGTGTTTGCTTCCAAAGCCCCTATAAAGAGTTGAATATGTCTAAGTAAATCAAACTAAGCATATATTATTTTGAGGCTTCTCCCCCTCTTTTTATAGTTCCTCGTGTCTCTTCCATTTCTTTCATTGTTATTCCACTTTATCCCTATACTTCAACCTTTGGATTTATCATTTTTATCTCTTTATTACTACCTATTATATTTCCTTTCTAGTCTTCTATTCCTTCTCTAGAGTTCTTATATAGTCTTTGTGTTATAGCAATTGATTAGCTCAAGAAATATGCTCATCTCTTTGACTTTGTCCTACCTTTTAGAGCCAACATTGCAATATATTATCATATGCTAGCTAGGGATATTTATCTGATCGAAATTCATGTTTAACATTAGTCATCAAACAAGATCAAGATGTTATGAAGGAAATGTTAGAGAAGAGTGTTATCTATACCCTCACTTAGAGACTTTATATTTTACTTACACCATTAAACTCTTCTTGATTCCTCTCCCTTCTAAATTAACTCCTTTGCACAATTCTCTACTTCTTTTGATCAGTTCCTTAAGTTAAAATTTTTTAGTGCATCTAAACTTAGAGTCAAACTCCAAATCTGTTACACTACAAAATGAGAGTCCAGTATGCACTCAACTTCCCCTATAAGCATCAACTCCCTAAATGTAACTTCTACATGCAAACAAATATCAAACAATGTTTGGCACAATTTTAGGATATCAGTGGCTTAAGGTAAGGAGGTTGGTACCACACTGATTAGAGTAACATGGAACTTGGGCTTAAACCTAAATTGGGTATAAACCAAATAGCAACACAACCTAATGGGAGCCAAATTAATATCTTATATAGTCAGCCATGCTTCCAACCACTATCCCTATTATACATTTGGAGCCTCCTATATCCCCAATGCATGCTTAGTCCTAAGAGTTAATATTTGATACAAATTTGAAAACTTACTAGATATGGAATGGTAGAATTAGGATACAAGGAACAACACTATGGTGTTTAGTATACTCTTTACATTTTGTAAATATGCCTCTTAGACAAATCTAAACATTTATTATAAACATATAGGGCATGATATCAAGGGTGTTTGGTAGACACGGTAAGCTATCATATAGCGTTATTGAAGGATTAGACTTAACATACGAGGGTTCTTGTCACTAACTAGTGCAAGATACAATAAGATGAAAACTCCTTACTGGACTAAGTATATTTAGATAATAACACATGAAAATTCTATCATTATGCTTGTCTAGTCTAAATACACTTGAAATGCCTAATTAACTCGACTAGCACAAGAAGGGGTAATAAAGGGATCCACCTCTTGTTGTCATAGCAATAAGGAAAGACTATCTAAAGAATTGACCAACAAGTATCTTTTGATACCTGAAGTTATATTTGCATCTGATATGTTACATCCCATGATCATCTATCTTGAGCCTTTCTCACTGCTTTAGTTGCCCTAGAGCAACTTTGGCACAATTACTCTAGTTAAGTCTTAATGGTTGGAACTAACACTTTAAATATTGATTTCAAAACAACAATCTATTAAGGCTTCACGAGCATTTTATCCAAATGCTCAACCCAGGCATGTTGGTCTGCCATAACATAGTACCATAAATAATTGTCAACTTGAGCATTCATGTGTTTAGTCTACCAATTTGTTTGAGGATGACAAGTTGTACTAAATTTAAACTTGGTACTAAATAACTAGAATAGTGTGCCCTAAAACTTTTTTGTAAATCTCAAATCCTTATCTAAGATCATTTCTTTAGAAAAACCATGAACCCACACTACTTCATAAAAAAAGAATTTTGCCACTTATTTTGCATTCACTATTTCCATAGTTGGAATAAAGTGTGCAATCTTTAACAACTGATTCAAAACCACCATCAAAATATCATAACCCTTAGACTTCAACAAATAAATGATGAAGTCAAGTGTCATACTCTAAAATAGCCATACTAGTACTAGAATGCATTACAACTTCATAACATGTTTCTCAATTCTTCTTTTACATTTTTTGGTAAGTAGGGCAAGAAGGATATAATTTGTTACATTGAAAGATCCCTTTTTCAACTAAGCAAGAGTCTTTTGTTTACCCCCATATCCTACTATTAGATGTTGGAACATTATGATGTTCTTGAATAAACTACTGTAAGTTCTTGGATAGAAGATATAATCTTTCGTACTTATAGTAAATAAGCTTGTCCTTATAAAGCTTTTTGAAACCAAAAATGTTGCAAGATACTCCTCTATTGTATAGTAGTTCATGCAATGAAATGATGTTGATTAAACACACTTTTGCTCTCTTATATTAATATACATTTGACACCAATATTATAAGAATTCATACATAAGGTAAAATGTTAAGTGTAGTTAGGATATGCTAATATTGGAGGAGTTGTCAACACCCTTTTGAGATTCTTAAATGCCCATTTGAAATTCTCAGACCAAATAAAAGATGATATTAATGATTATCAATATTTGTAATGGTATAATATGATTAAAAAGATAATCAATAAAATGACCAAGATATTTTGCCTTACCAAGGAAATGTTGCACATCGTTCACATACTTTAGAGTAGATAATTTTAGAATAACCATAAGTTTGTTAAGATTAACTTGCAAACCTTTATAAGAGATGTAATACCCAAGATAAGTTCTATCTTTGGCTTAAAACATGCACTTTGACTACTTTAGTTTCAAACAAACTTCTCACAACTAATCCAACACTGTGTCAATATCATGGATATACTCCACTCAAGTCTCATCAAAGTTAATCAAAACAATTACTAAAGTTGGTAATCACCTTTAATATATCATAAACACCATCTATTAGAAAGTCACTTAAGAATTATTCAAACTAAATGGCATCATCAAGAACCAAATGGTGTATGAAAAGAAATTTTTGGAACATCCTCCTCAAATATCAATATTTGCTAATACTTAGAAATAAAATCTAACTTGGTAAATTAATGATCAAAAAAATTAATAGTATGAGGAAAAGGGTACACATTTGGGATAGTTATATTGTTTAATGGATGATAATCAATACAAAATCAAATACTCTCATTAGGCTTTGTGATAAAATGTCGTTTATATGTTTAAGGATTCCAAAACATTTAGATAACACCCTTGCCATTTACACGTAAGATCTTAATCTCATTTGGTGATTAATACCAAATAAAAACCTTGATTGGATGAGCATTTTTAATTGGAATAAGATAACACATTGTAATTTAGGCTCTAAATAACAGGTTAAAGTTGAAGAGATTAACATTCTCTTTCTTGAGCATATCAACTATATAACATAAAGACTGTTAGAAAGATTTAGAAAGGGAAGAGAAGAGCAAAAAGTAATAGAGAGACAAAAGTGATAGAAATAAAGGTAAAAATAAAAAGACAAAGTGGAATAAAAATGAAAAGAATGGAAGATATATAAACTCCATAATTGTGAAACAAATTCCTTCTAATCAAGCTTTTTCATAATGCCTCCCAAGAATCTATGAACAATTGGTGTAAGACACTTAAAACTAGTAAAAGAAAACTTTGTCACCATAAGAAGAATATAAATAATTGAAAACAGGAAAAGAAAACAAGGAATATTTATCTTATCAAGTGTGAATGTTTGATTATAGACACCTTCGGCTAGTATGGGTTATAAACTTTCAAAATATCCTTAATGTAATTTTAAGGGAGTACGAGATAAAAGGGAGAAGTTATAAAATCACATTTGGCATGATTGCATTGCAATCAATGATAATGTCAAAATCTTGACTTAACACCACTTATAATAGTTGAACCTCAAGGTTGAGATCATCCATATGTATAACTACATCTGCCTTATCCCATTGCACATATATATATGTATGACCATTGCCAGAAAAGAGTGAATATTAGCTTTGCCACATAATGCAACTATGGATAATAGCATGTGGCAATTGGCCGTGTAATAAAAGATAAACTCTTAAAAATAACAATAGATGTCTTGTTATAAAAACGAGCTTAGAAATTAAATACTAAATGAATTGGTGTCGAATGAACTCCTTAATAGTAATCTTGAAAGAAGGATGGAAATCATTGACAAAAATCTTTTGCTACTTGCACAACTTGTCATTTCTCAAAATAATCTTTATATCAAGACTTTCTACTGTAGTACCACCAATAAAGTATTGTTCACACTAAAACCTTGACCTAAATAGGAGCATTTCCTACAAAAAGAAGACTTGAAACACATATAACTAGGGAACTAATGTTTTATAATAATATATCAATTGAAGAGCATTGTTAAGGGTGGTTGAAGCAAATGCATGCACAAGTCCTATAAGATCTTGTAAAGTGATACCCATAACATTCCCAACTGTAAGCCACAAATTTTTCCTTTCCAATTTGCCAGCTTACCTCGACTATCCGGCCAACTCTGCCTTGGCTTGTGCTAAGTTCCCTCGCCAAGGTTCTCGCCTATGGTACCAGCTCCTACTTGGTCCTACTTGGTTTCAGCTACTCACTGCACAAGCAACAAAGTATTAGCCATCCATCTACGGATTCCCAAATCTCTCCCAATCCTCCTCCCCAGGTTAGATTGGACTTAAGGTTCAGCTACACTCCCCATAGGCACAAGCAGCCAAGCACACCAAGCCTCCAGATTCCTAACACCCCTTGGTACCACAAGACTTGATCATAAGACCCCCTAAATCCCAAGCCTTGGGTGCAGCACTTGCTTCGGGACGTCGGGGTGAAACACCGTAGCCTAACGGCCCGGTATGGGTACCTCTACCCCCCCACTTCCATCCCGAAGGGAAGGCCCAAGCCCCTAGGAAGGGCGAGGACCAATGAGCCACAAGGTACTCAAGTGGGGCACCACTCCACGTGAGCCGGGAGCATTGCAGTCGGTTTCCCTTTCGGGAGTGGGAGCTGTTCTTGAGCACTTCCCTGGGTGGTTCCTCCGGCACCACCCAAGCCCATGCTCACTCCCACCCAAGGCCCCTCGGCCCCAGTCTCAACCTCAAGTCAGTTTGGAAGCACCATTGGAGAGTTCCTTCAAGACTAGGTCCTGGACCTCACTATCCATGCTATACTTTTGGAACCCCCTGCAGCCCCCCTCCCCCCTGGGAGACACACACTTTGGGCTTTCACCCCTTGAGCTGTATTAGTATTTGGACTTAGTCTCAGAATCGATCTCAGACTCGATCTTGGACTCGACTTCGGACTCGGTCTTGGACTCGATCTCGGACTCGATCTCGGACCCGATCTCGGACTCGACTTCGGACTCGACCTCGAACTCGGTCTCGAACCCGATTTGGATCTCGGACTCTGTCTCGAACTCGGTCTCGAACTTGGTCTCCGATTCGGCCTTGGCTCGATCCTGGACTCTATCTCGAACTCGGTCTCTGAGTTGATCTTGGACTCAATCTTCGACTCGGTCCCATCCGATGAACTCTTTGTCATTTTGGTCATGCTTTCGGGGATCCTTTAGCCTACAACATCTCGGGGAGTCGGTTCCTTACACCAACTTGATTTGTTTTTATATATTTGGCTTTATATGAAGCAAAAAGCTCTAGAATTGCATATACCAAATTTGCATATTTAATTTAAATTGCCCTTGATAAAGATGATGTATTTGCTAGAATGCATCATTACAGTTGTCAATATGTCCAAATGCACCCTTGAAGATGTTTGAGAAAATGCTCCAATTTGTATAAGTGGTTGCACTTAAACCATTATACTATTGCAATGTTATCCCTTGGAGAAATATAGAACACTTGCACTAATGCCAAGCATCATCCCAAGAATGATACATAGCAATCACTTTAAAATGATTGAATCAATAGTACATATCATCCCCAAGATTCCCATAGAAGAATTCAGTTGGATGTGAGGATTGACACTAAGAGCAAAAAGAGTGGCACTATGCACCTTGAACGTCATTGTCAACTTTGACTAATTATTTAGCTGTAGCTATATAGTATTAAATAACTACACCAATTCCTACTTTAGAGTCAAAGGAGGAGAAAATTGCTACAAAAAAGAAGTATACTACTTTGCTATGAAGATGATTGAAAAGAATCAAAAGCAAAAGAGAATAAATGAAAAAACTACAAGAACAAAAAAGATCTAGATGATACAAAGGTTAAATCTAAACATTCCTTAAAAAAAATCAAAGCTACCCCTCATCTCTACCAATGTGAGTGCATAAAAATGTGTGTATTTGATTAGCCCAAAAACCCTAGTTATATATAAGAGTGAGTGGTCTAAATTGAAGTCAATATAACAATTTTCAAAATCCCACTATCGTAGTGTACACTTGGACCTCACAACTTCTATAATTAAAATATCTATTTCAAATTTTTAGTCAATATTAGTTTAATTCACCTTTAGAATTCTATGATAAGTTTTAGAGAAATTTATATAAAATTCCCTTAAACTTGGCATATTTACAAATATACTCAAAATTTGGAAATTGCCAAACAAAAAGTTTAAGCGCATTTCAAAACAATATTCAATTTTAACTAAGAAAGAATAGGTATCTATGACTAAATGAATCTTGTTTAATCATGACTAGACGTTTAATCATAGCTTGCCCTCCATCTAGTGATGATTCAACAAAATTCATTTAGTCATGGATACTTACTTTTCCTTAGCCCTTTAATATCTTATGCTAATAATGAAATATGTAGTTATTTCTAGGCATTTTGAGTTAATTATGACCTGATTAGAGACAATTCAACAGAAAGACTAGGGTTGTTTATAGAGACTTCATGGGAAGCAATGAGGTGATGATGAATTAAATTATCAATCATTTCAAGTGGTGAGTAAGGGATGATATAGATGTGGCTCTAAAAAATATGATGGTTGAAATATATTATAAGTATATTGTGCCTCTATATTCTATTATATGGCTTGGAAAGGAAATTATAAAGTTATAAAGGAAAAGTCATGTGTAACTAATCAAATAAACGACTTCAAAAAACATCCATTGGGGCTTTATTGTACCCCATTTTTTAATTAGTTAAGGGTTTTTAAATATATGGAATAATTTCTCAAATCAGGTTGGAAGGTTTATTTGAGACAATGGTCTTAGGGAGAGATTGAGTGTGAGGAAAGCCATTTCCAAATCCATACCTCAAGGCATTATATATAACTTCCCATAAAGTCTAAATTCATGAATTTATATTTAGTATTTTAATAGAAGTAAATTGAACTATGCTTCACCCTATAAACTCCCGTATGGTCATAATCCACTACCAATGGAGTTGGGTTTACCTTCACGATTACCATGACCTGCCAATACTAAGTTGTGGGATTAGTATTTGACGAGTATTTTTCCACTTGTTTGAATAAAGACTGCCAAACATCTAGGCACGTACAAGTGGGACAACAATGGCATTACAACTCTCATTATTGTCCACCTATAGAGTAAAAAATGGATGATTTAGTGTTAGTTCATTTTCCCTATTTTATGATACATGGTTTATATAAGGGGCTCCTTATCCAATAGAAAGAATTATGGCAAGTTGGACCACAAATTTATGAAGTTTAGCATGATGTCCAATAGGCCGATCCTCCAGAAATTGTGCATATGTAATGATTGAACTGCTTCGTACAAAGGGATTAAAAACAACTACTACCACATACAAATCCATTGATGCCTTCTCCTAATGTTCTTCTAAATCTTAGCCCATTTATGAAAGAACCTTAATGGTCTTCTATTATTCCAAGAGGAGGGGATGATATGAGGTCCAAGTATATGGCTACAATGCCATATATTAATATTTGCATAGTGGGATTTTAGTAAATGTTAGATTGGTTTTAATCTAAATTACTCACTCTTGGGTTTTTGGGTTAATTGATATATATATTTTTTGTATTCCCTTTCCATATTCCATACACTCATATAGGGACTTTTTGCAAAATTTAAAAAGTTACAAAGGTTTTTGGTTTGTTTAAGAAAACCTATAAAAGGACTAAGATGGTAATGGATATACTTAAAATATGTTTGGATATTCTAGGATTTCTACCATCTAACGGTTGCTATTCATTTAAATTAATCATGCATTTATAATATATAAACGTGTTAATAATTTATAAACTTTTAAAAACACTTTTAGTATATTCTTTTTTATTCTACCATCTATGCAATAAGATTAGTTTTGTGTTTATAAAATACAAACATGCTTAAAATTATAAATTTTTATTAGCAAATTATTTATAATTTAAATTTTCGAAAAGATTGAAACGTTTTCTTGCAAGCCCAAAAAAGGATAGTAATTTTAAGTTATTGTTGCCCAATGAAGGGCAAGAATAATTTTATTGTAGGGCAGGAGCTCAGACAGAGAGGGCGGTGACAAATCTCTCCAGGCCGCTGCCAGGTACATTCTTCGATCGGATCTTCTCACCCAGCTCCTCGGCGCGCTCTCGGATCTGCCGTCCCTGCTCGCCGTCCATTGCCAGGCGGATGATCCTCTCCACTTCGTCACGGCTCACCATTCCATCCCTTCCTTTCGCAAATCTTATGCCTACCTTCCACTTTCTCACCAGCGAGATGGAATTCGTGTTCTGCTCGAACAGCAGCGGCCAGCAGAGGACGGGTTTGCCGCTGGCGACGGCCTCCACGGTAGAATTCCAGCCGCAGTGAGAAAGAAAAGCTCCAACCGATGGATGGGAGAGTACTTTCGTCTGGGGCGACCACGAGACTACCATTCCTTGATCCGTGCTTGGAAATCGGACCTTGGAGATTTCTGGCTGCTCGGGTCGGATCACCCACAGGAATTTCTTGCTGCTGGCTTCCAGCCCTCGCACGATTTCTTCCATCTGGTCGCCAGTCATGACCGCAAAGCTCCCGAAAGAGATGTAGAGCACGGAAGATGGCGGCTGCTCGTCGAGCCATTTGAGACAATCGGTATCGCAGACGCCAAATCCGACAGTGTGTGGCTCGTCGTTGAGAAGAAAGAGAGGACCGACTGGTAAGAACTTGTCATCCATTTGCTGCGATATGGCACTCACGATCTGGCCCTCGAGCTCCATGCAGGTGTTCACGATGGCGAGATCGGCAGCCTTGAGAGCTTGGCTGTTAAACTTGGCGATGTGATCCTGGTAAGCTTTGTCGTTGCAAAAATGCCACGGTATCTCCGACCTTCGTATTTCAGGATCTGTGAGGATCACTGCGGCGTCATCGTCGGCTAGCTCGCCTATAAGCAAAGAACAGGCAAGAAAAGAAAGGCTAGCTCGTTCTCTTGGAGCTTACCTGGTTGCGATGGCACCATTCCAGCAGCAGCAAGGCGAGCGATACTAAGCTCACACCAAGTGACAGTGGCGGATGCTGGAATGAGCACGACCCCGAGAACTCCCAGCTTCGCGGCCAGCTTTGGACACCAGTCGAAGAGATAGTCCGAGATGATGCAGCACACCTCGTCCGGGATGGCTCGGACGAGCTCCTCCATCAAGGCCAGGTAAGTTTGAGCGTACCGCAAGATTTGCGTCATGTCCGCTCGGTTCTCTGATATTGCCTCGGCAGGGAATGGGACTGTGGAGGTGAGCTCCTTGACGCTGATGTTGGTGGTGCCTGGAGGCGGCCAAGTTCCTTTGTTCTTGATGAAGCTGTAACAATCGAATGGGCCGATTGTCATGGCTGCCAAGGTGATCGAGAAGCCTTGCTGGGCGAGAAAGATGGAGAGATGCATCATGGGAGAGACATGGCCTTCGCCTGGGAATGGGAGCGCAACGATGTGTTTGGCCATTGCGAGTAACCTATGTGAGGAGGAATTTTCTTTCTGGTTTATATTTGGAGCTGGCACTTGGATCATTTAGACGCAATGAGGATCCGGCCATTTTCTCTTGGGTGGGATCGCATGTTTGGTGTAGTTTTGTGATTTATACACTAGCAAAACATCAATAATGGTGAAATTATTAAACTTTATCATGTTTAAATATTAAATTTTAAAAGTTTAAATATAGAAACCTTAATCTATTAGAATAATGTAATATTATAAAATATCTATTGATATGGATACAATGCGACATGAAATACTTTCATTTTATTTTTTAGATCTTAATATTTTCTATTTAGAAAATTGTCATAATTAAATTTTAAAATATTACCTTTCACCAACTGTGATTTCTAGTATTTTTACTTTATTACAATTTTTGTATTATGTTCTTAAGTGTTTTTAGTAGTATATTATATTAATAAAACAATCTTTTTTTTCTTAAATCAATAATCTCACTTTTTTTTATGTTACACAATTATATTCTATATATGAAAAGATATTATGTGAAAAGAACTTAGCAAAAGGAAAGTTTTTTACAAATATGGGTATTTGTGATCATGGGATGAGATTTAGATATACTGTCACCGTGGATCCTTGGAACCTTGGGGAATAAATGGGGATAAAATAGCCACTAAGAGCTCTCTCATCAAGCAATTGCCCTTTTTCCAGTTGGCTTAACGGGAGAGAGATAAGGTGCGTTACATTTAATATTGGAGCAAATGGCACGGGTTCAATTCCCATTGATTAGTGGCTATTTAAAACATAATATACCCTTGAGTAAGGTATGTTTCTACCCCTAAATTTGAAATCGTATGTATTGGGCATCCATGCGTATGTTTTTTCTTTTGTGTGGAGTATCTACGGACGAAAGGTATTGGGCATCCATGCATATGTCTTTTCTTTTGTGTGGCGTATTGGGCATCTATGCGTATGTCTTTTCTTTTGTGTGGAGTATCTACGGACGAAAAGTATTGGACATCCATGCGTATGTCTTTTCTTTTGTGTGGAGTATTTACGGACGAAAGCATCTACCGTGGGACTGTAGTACGGGTGGATGACTAATTGTTAGTCAATAGTATTTAGGGGTATGTTTCTACCCCTAAATTTGAAATCGTATGTATTAGGCATCCATGCATATGTCTTTTCTTTTGTGTGGAGTATCTACGGACGAAAGGTATTGGGCATCCATGCATATGTCTTTTCTTTTGTGTGGCGTATTGGGCATCTATGCGTATGTCTTTTCTTTTGTGTGGAGTATCTACAGACGAAAAGTATTGGACATCCATGCGTATGTCTTTTCTTTTGTGTGGAGTATCTACGGACGAAAGCATCTACCGTGGGATTGTAGTACGGGTGGATGACTAGTTGTTAGTCAATAGTCAATGAGGACAAGCTAGTCTACACAATGGAAAGATTGGTAGATTTAGTGCGGAGATGGAAATGCTACAGCCGACAACTTTAGTATATGCGAAAATGGAGGTAGATAAGGTGTGCTACAGTATTAGATATAGCATGCTTCAGCTGACAACTCTAGTATATTATAATACTCTTTGTTATAATGAGTATTCTACCTAGTGTGCATATTTAACAAAAAAGAAAAAAAAAATTTACTTACTTTAGTACTTTCTTTTTCTTAGAAATTTTCTTTAAAAGAATTTACTGTCTTTTTTGTTAGATATGCACACTACATGGTAGATTATACTTACAACAAAAAATAATGACCACCTAGTGTGCATATCTAACAAAAAAGAAAGAAAAAAAGAGTGAAGAAAGAGTAAAGAATTTACTGTAATGACTTTTACTCGTCCATCTAGGAATACCACTTATTTTCTTGTTGTCTCAAGCTTTATTATTACAAAAAGGAGTTTTATGTCTAGATTACAGAAAAGAAAACAATGCCAAGACTAAAAAAGTATAGTAAAAAACACACTTGTTGAGCAAACAAACTTTTCAATATTTATTTGGTATAACTAGTCCAAGACCAAACAAACATCTCCTACAGGTGGAAAAAAAAAGTTTAGGGTATGAATGTTGGATAATCCTAGATTAGTCACACCCTTTTAAATATAAATAATCTCATCCTATAGCTGAATGAGTTTGCTATTTTGTTAAGATGTTTACCTCTAGCTTTCATTTATTTAGATAAATGTAAGGAATAGATAGGAAGTAGTTAATTGAGAGTTAAAACATAAAGGTCATGACTTTTTCTATTAAGTTTTCACTTTTGTCATAGAAGAAGCTAAAGAAGAATGGAAAGAGGCAATGCAAAGCTTGAGAGCCAAAGGATATGAATGCAGTTGGGGTTGTGTTATTCCAGATTTAACATTTCACACCTATCTATTTATTTTACAAGGTAAATGCTTCTTCTATAACCTGCAATGTTAGCTTTCCTCCACCAACTAATAAATCATAATTATTGTGTGTTCCCTAAATATAGATGGTAGAAAATTCTAGAAAAAATAACCTTGAATGCAATTAAAATTGTAACTACACTAAAGCAGAAAAAACATATTACTTGGAATAACACGATAGCAGCTTTGCATTCCACTTGTTGCCAAGACTTTGGCATATCCATTTTGACTAGCATGAACACCAATTTCATTGGCATTTCAAATGTTGCTGGCTTTCTACTTGTTCACAAGGTACATAGCTTCAAGTTGATTGTAGAAACATTGACAACAGGTTGACATAGATTCTTAGCTTGTTGTAATTCCAAAGCCTGAGCAATTTTAAATTTTATGTCTGAATGCCTCCTCATGAACAGTCTGCACCATTTACAACCAGGATTCTAGGTGATATCTTTTGCTGATACAATGCTTGCTGTTGCATCTTTGAGCTCACTTTGCATTATAGGGTAGCCAACTTTTGCTCGAACTTTCAACACAACAATGAGTGTCTCTTCTTCAGATGTAGAGAGCATTGTTGATGGACTAGGTCTCATACCCTTCCTCTTCTCAGCCACCCAAGCATTTAGTGTAGAAAGAGGTATCCCAAAGTTTATAGCAGCCTTTCTCTCTGATAGCTGACCACTGTTTATAAGCTGTGTGTTGGTCCATGTTCGTACATCTGTACCCTTTCTAGAATTTACTCACTTTTGCTTCAGGACTTGGTCTACTCTCAGTTTCAGGCTGCTCTTGTTCTTCATGTTCAAATTGATCCTCATTGTTGGGAACCTCTTGATCGTTGCAACTAGGAGCCATGCATACATGCTATAAGTAAAAGAAGTGTAAGTTTAATTGCCTTTAATTGTAACTTTGATAATACCTTGGCATTATAGGTACATTGAGTGGCAGCCTTTCTCTTTACTCCTTGCTTGGCACCATTGGTACTTTGTGGTAGGGCTTTGTTATACATTGTCAAATAAAAATAAGAACCATTATAGAATCTTCAACTCTACCTCTTGGATCTTGGCTTTGAGACGAGCAGACTGTCTAGTGACTTGTACTGTTGCTCTGGACAACCCTTCTGGCTGCATGTATAGTTGTAAATAAAACTGTTTCTTTTACAGAGAATTCTTTTATATCTCTTCCAACAATGACCATCCAGTATGGAAATGTAATGAGTGCTCTCTAAACTGCTCTTTGAATTCTGAAGCCCTCTGGTATGCTAGCAGGTTGCGGTACATTGCTGACCATCACATGAAGTGTTGTGCAAGTTTCTTTTCAATTTCCTGCTTGGATATGCTCCTCTTTTGTAAGTTCAAGTAAGCTCCATAAAGCAACCTCTTTAAGCTTTTCTGTGAAAACTCACCTAAAAACCTTTGATCAAAAAGCTAATCTTAGAAGACCAAACTTTGCAAGTTTTTTTCCTATGCTGGAAAGCACTCTGATGTATAGCCTCTTTCAATAGCTCTTGTCCATCCACTCTACTCTTAAGTTATCGATGAAAATCAAGAATGCAATTGAAGCAATGGAATAAATTCTCTTAACTCTAGATTTGAAGATTTTCTAGAATAAACATCAATAATAATAGACAATCACTAAGGAGAGCCCTAGACATACAACTGGAAATGGAAAAAGAGCAGGCCATTTTGTAAAAATGTGGGAACTCTAATTGATACATAACTGACCTCTAATAAGACCCCGAGCCAGTAATTGGGCCCCTTACTTTAATGGTTTTAGTTTTTATGTATGAAGCAGGATCCAATATTTGTAACGCATTCCGCTTTTGTTTTCCAGAAACCATAGGTAATTCACATAGGTGATGCTCTCATTCTCGATCGATTTTCTCCTAGGCCAGTTTAATCCATGTGATTGCTGTAGGAAGATTTCTATGCCTGGAGCAGGACAAATTGTCCACCTCCATTTTAATTCTCGTGGCCAGCGCGATTTGAGCTGAAGCGATTTACTCAACGCTCCAGCCGTTTAAAAGATTTATTCGTGCACGCACACACAAGTTCGAGCGAGACTAAGAAGCAATGTCGAGGACGATGAGAAGCTCTCTAGCAGCGATAACAAGTAAGCGTGCTCTCGATGGTCATGTTTCTTGGATAACCGGGATGGCTCTAGTCCTCTTGTTCATCCTTGGGACGATCCGAGCGCTGTATAGCAGCAGTCCGGTAGTAGCAGCGAGTTCTTCTCAAGTTCGTGCTACCAGGAGGCCTCTCTCCGCCGAGCAGCAGCAGCAGCAACAGCCAGAGATCTTTAGCTTCGATCCAGGCTCGCTGGATCCGATCGAGCAGTCCAAGCCGAGGATGGAAGCGCTGATGAACAGGACAATGAGCTTGGGTCCGAAGATCAGCGACTGGGACTCGCGGAGGAGCTCACGGAGGAGGAAGATCAAGCAGTGTGAGAAGAGGATGATGTTGGTGACGAGCTCGCATCCAAAGCCGTGTGAGAATCCTTTGGGCGATCACATCATGCTCAAGTCCGCCAAGAACAAGATGGACTACTGCCGGCTCCACGGCATAGACATGTTCTACAACGTTGCAAAGCTCGAGCGTTCCCTGCCGGGATTCTGGATCAAAATCCCGCTCTTGAGGGCGGTGATGCTTTCCCATCCGGAATTCGAGTGGATCCTGTGGATGGACGGCGATGCGCTCTTCACGGACATGACTTTCCGGATTCCGATCCGGAAGTACGAGGGCTACAACCTGGTGATGAACGGCTGGGATCACCTCGTGTACGGCAACCGCAGCTGGACGGGCCTCAACATGGGCATCTTTCTGATCCGGAATTGCCAGTGGTCGCTCGATCTGCTGGACATTCTGGCACAGATGGGATCCGACGGTCCCGGCAGTGTCGGAATTGGGAAGATCCTCCACGTGACGCTCTTTGGCCGTCCAGATCTGGAATCCGACGACCAGGGCGCGCTGCTGTGGCTGATGAACGCCCAGAGGGAGAGATGGGGCGCGAAGATTTTTCTCGAGCACTCGTACGCATTGAGTGGGTTTTGGGTGCCTCTGGTGAGGGAGTTGGAAGACAAGATGCGAAGATTTGAGCCTGGGCTGGGCGACGATCGGTGGCCATTTGTGACGCATTTTGCTGGGTGTGAGTTTTGTGAGGGATGGGCAAATTACTCGCCACAAGATTGCCGCAGGCAAATGGAGAGGGCTTTTAATTTTGGAGACAACCAGGTGTTGGAGATGTATGGGTTTAGACATCCTAGCTTGAATGTGGCAGACGTTGATCGAACGTAAGCAAATTCAGGGTTTGCAGAGTTTATAGATCATGAAAAGGTTAAAGCATCATTTAGAAATAACAATCATATAGAAAGCAAATTTAGGGTTTGTAATAGAGTGCATAAGCTCACTGGCTGTACAAGGCTCCACCAATTTGATGAGCTTCCTCCTAAAACCCTCACAACTGCCATGGTTTGCCCTCCAGATCCTGTTTGGGCACAGCTGTAGAGTCCAAATGCTTCCACTAGCAAAAACTCCGACAACATCAAGACAAGGAGTACAGCTTGAGCTTCCTTGTTCTGATGCTAATTGTTGTGGCCATCTGTTTCTTGTGCTTGATTGCTAGAAGAACCTCGTTGCTGCTGAACGTAGTGAGCTATCCTCGAGCTTGAACACATCCGCAATGAGCACTCCATGGAGAACAGAGCATTGCAGCTCCTTGATGGCCACTTGAGCTCCTCTTGGATTCGTCAGTGGCTTTCCATCACACCACTTATTTGCTCATGTGCTTTGGCTTTCCCAAAGGATTATGTTTAGTATAAACAAAGAAACAAACATCTTGGTCTCGGTCACAAGCAGACTTTAGCCCTTAGACACGTTGCTCCATATGTCCATTTTCACTTCACTAAGTTCATCTGTACCTCCCATTCATTGACGGCTTCATCTATCATCCTCTAATCTGACACACTTGACAAAAAAATTGATGTAACAGATATTGGTTAAGGAGCCATTTTAGAATGTTTGTTTTACCGTACCTTCTATTTCTTTTGCGTCACCATTTAGCAATCTGGCTGCCTAAGGCACATTGAGCAAGTTGTCTAGTCTGAAAAAGGTGACAGCCATATTGAATGGGCTCTTCCTAGGTTTCCATTTCAACCCCACTCCGAGGTGCCACAAAGAGTCATTGTGCTTCAGCTGGAGTGAGAACTATGAGTCTTTCAATAGTGAGACAACAATTGCAGGAGGAAACAGTGGAGGAACCACAAGTAGATACTAAGGGGCTGCTGGAGAACTTGGAGGAAGACATGTGGCCAGATGCTTGTCTTCAAGATAGTGGAGGTGCCATGCTTCTTGCTTCCCTAGTGACAATTGCAGGTGTTGATCTAGAGGCACTTTTAGACTTAGGCTCAGTCATAAATATTCTCTCCTCCACACTAGCTTAACAAATAGGCCTTTAGCTTCAAGATTATTCCAAGGTCTTGCTAAGAACCTTTACAGATTATATAGTTGCTTCTACTAGAATTTGTTGAGATGTCCATATTCTTATTCATAGGCACGAGTCAACAGTGGACTTCTTCATTGTTGATTACATTGCTTTAGGAGCCTCTACATAGGAGAAGTCAGTCATTTTGTGGGGGTCATGGCTAGATGTGGTGTCTTGCTTTTTAGACTCCAAGAATGACCAATTGTAGATTAAATAAGGAGTTAGCAAAGTGACAGCTTTCAATGCCCAAAGCCCAAGAACTTAGGATGTGGCTCAGGTTAAAATAGCAAAATTAAGCTCCTATTCACAATGATCTAGCACTTGCTTATCACGTACTGACATAACAAAGGAGTTTTACCCTTTGCAATGCAACATAATCATTTTTATTCACACAGATTGGACAATCTTGCCCCTCAACTTTTCCTATATCCATTGTGCATCACCATGTTTAGGAAGGAGGTAAATGATCTAGATGAAATTTTCAAGATCCTTAAAATGTCTAACTTAAAGGAGAATATAATTTTTTTATGGTACCTTTGGAAAGTGACTTTCTTACAATAGCTCATAATGAAGGGACACAAAAGAATGCTCTACAATTCCTCCTCATACAACTAAAGATGCCAAATCCAATTCTTTCTAATTCAAAGATTCCATATGACTCTATTGATATCCACATGAGTTTTCTAATAGAAAAAGTGGCTCTTGAGCTCATAGAGCACCAGGATACAATTGAGCCATAGCCACCACTTCACTCAAGCTTTGACCAACATCAATCACATTCAGGATTGTAACTTTGTTACTTGTATCTATGATTTTAGCTTTGCCATCCATATATAATTGTTGCCACAGATGTTCAAAGATGATGGGTCTTTAAGAGTTGTAGTACCAAGATCCAAATGGTCCACCACTAGATAATTGACTATGCCTTCCACTGAAATCTGGATGTCTCACAAATGCACTATTCCACAAATGTCCACTACTACTACTACTACTACATATATATATATATATATATATATATATATATATATATATATATATATATATATATATATATCTGTGTGTGTGTGTGATAAAAATTTATATAATTAACTAAGAAATAATAATTGATGGTAATGATAATTTTCTGGGTATGTAATTAAGTGATATCTAAGAATGATCTAAATTATCTAAAACAAAAAAATCTATACATATAGCATCCTTTTAGATTAAGATTGATATTCATTTTATTTAATTTTACCTGATTTTTTTACAAATTGGTTTATCTTTAAGACTTATAAATTATAAGAGCAATCTAGTGGTAGCAATAACTTTTATTGTTTAGGTTTTAACATGCTTTAATATGATTTCACATATAAAATTTATAATTAGAAAAAATAATAAGAAGTTAAATGCAATATCAATGTTTTCATTACACCAAAAATTCAAGCCTTTTAAAAATTCCCAAGTAAAGTAATAGTTTTAGATTTGAACAAAACTCCATGTAACAATTACCTAAAGTCTAGCGCTTTCAAATTCTTACAAAACTAGTTCAAGCTTTTAATTTGATTTAAAAACTCAACCATACATGCTTGTCAAATTTAGAGAATCTTTATTTATAGAAAAAGAAATTTTTTAGTAGGTATAAAGAAATATAAAAAACTGGACATACTTCGAAAGACATTAAAATGATTCTAAATATTGCAAGCACAATAACTTGATGCTATAGTAGGAATGGAGAGCTTAATAGCAATATTTACAATGTGGAAGAAATAGGCTTTTATATTTTACTTATACTTTTATAACTAATGTTTTCTTTTATCTAGGATTGTGGTGGACTTGGAATATGCATAAATATTAGAATGAATACTTAGTGGGATGATAAGTTTGAGGCAACTACACAAACACTAAATGATTGCAAATGATGATAGAAATTTTATAGGGGTTAAAAAGGGCTGCTTCTTAAGAAAACCATCTGTTGATGGAACTGTTGTAAATGTAGAATGCACCAAAAATGATAAAACTATGAACAATGATTTAAACCAAACTATGATAGCAAATATTTAATCCATTTAGCTTCAAATTCAGAACTATGGAAGCACAAGATTTTGAATGCAAAATGTCCATCAATAAGTGCATTGTGGATTATAAATTTTAAAAGTAAAATAAAATAAATAAATTGTGTTTAAGTATTTTTTATTTTAATAAATCCTTACGCAGGTTTTAGGGTTCACGGGTTTAGGGCTTTTCTTGTTGTGTGGGAGCATGGTGTGGTTCCAGTGTGACGATTGCGACGACAATCTCAAGAAGCCCAGCCTCCCCAATCACTTTCGACGCTGCCGCGCCTCCGGATTCTCTTGCATTGACTGCGGGGCAAAATTCGATCGCCAATCGGTCCAGCAGCACACACAATGCGTGAGTGAGGTAGAAAAATACGGTCCCAAGGGCGTGGCGGCGGCGGCGAAGAAGAATGGGAAGAACAGGGATGGCGGAGCAGTGGCGGAGGAGATTGTCAACATGGGGCTGTCAACCCGGCCGCCATGGTCGTGTAGCTTGTGTCACATCAAGGCCACAGGTAGGGAAGTGTTGCTCGTCCATGGCCAGAGCAAGCGCCATGGATCCAAGGCCAGGGCCGCCATCGCCGCCAGGAACCCACCCGCCGCCCCAGCCGTAATCGAGCAAGAGTCCAAGGATCCAGAGGAGGAGCGCCCGATCCAGCAAGAACTCTCGAAAGATCCGGCAGAGATGC
This sequence comes from Selaginella moellendorffii, assembly GCF_000143415.4. Taxonomy (NCBI): domain Eukaryota; kingdom Viridiplantae; phylum Streptophyta; class Lycopodiopsida; order Selaginellales; family Selaginellaceae; genus Selaginella; species Selaginella moellendorffii. The sequence continues at coordinate 379,110 of NW_003314304.1, read as the reverse complement.
CAGCGAGGAAGAAGAAGCGCGAGAGGGAGGGCAAAGAGAATGAGAATTCTTCCAGGGAGAAGGGCGCGATCAAACAAGAACCCAAGGAGCCAGTGAAAGAAGAGGGCAAGATTTCCATGGATTTCTCGAAGGTTGTGAGGTGGCGGAAGCTCATCTCTCGGGAGATCAAGAAGAGCTCGGATGGGAGCGTGAAGAGGAGGAAGCTGGAGAAGGCAGTGATCCCCGCGGCAATCGATGTGGTCAAGGCGGCGGGGATGGAAGCCGACGCTACCGTGCTCAAGCCACTGCTGGAGAATTACCTCGCTTCCACCAAGAAGTTCTCGCTCCAGGGCAAGTCTGTGCACAAGGTCGCCAAGCACGAATGAAGATCAAGCAATAGCTCGAAATTTTGTTCTTGCTAGAAGATCGTCCGGTGGATCAATCTTACACGGGTTTATTGTTCTTCACGATTTGTGCTCCTCCTCTTCCTTGCCGCCTGCTCCCTTGGCCGCTGCTTCTTTCTCCTGGCGCTGCCGCTCCTTGTCAATCCGGTACCACCGCTTGAGCTGGAAGAACAATTCAATAGCAAGAGCCCTAGAAATCTAGAGCAGGGGCACGGACCTCCTTGGCGTGGTGCAGGCACTCGTAGTAATCCTCGCGGAGCTCCGTGCAGTCTTGCGGGATCGTGCAATGCGTCATACACTCTCGAAAATCCATGAAGAGATCGTAGCAACGCCCACGAAAACCACGGATCCCAAAACCCGACGCCATACCCAAACGCCCACAAATTTCTAGGGTTCTAATGAGGGTGCTTAGCTCGTCATTGTCGCGCGCGGATTTTCCTGTGGAGCAAGCTCGATGCAATTCAAGCTCCCTTGGCGACTGGATTGCCGCATTACGGCCACATCGTTACCAGGTACCAGAGCGCTGTGGGGATTGCCACGGTTTGCCTGTGGAGCACGAAGTGGATGGTATACTTGGGATCAAACGGATCCAGGGATGGGAATTGCCGAGTATATAGCTGGGAATTGAGAATGAGGCGATGGACGATAGCCATCGGAGGAAGTCCAACTGACCTAATCCATCTCTTCGCGTTGATCATAGTCCCAGCAACTGATTCATACCCGGAAGTTCATGGTAACAAGTGGCTACTAACATGTCTTTGGCAGGAAACCATGACTTTGCGAGAACGTTTCACAGATAACCACGGATCAAGAGATTGCCAAGCAGTTGGTGTCACCGATCTGACGCATGCTTGTACACAATCGCTAGTCGCTGTTCACAGATAGCAAACAATTTTGCAACTGGTTTCAATGCACATTATACTTGGTGCAAGCTTGTGCTTACGAGAGCATTTTCTGGTTAACTCACCATATGAATGCCTGGCTGTAATTCAAATTAAATCCGAGCCGTTCATCGTTTTTAATCTTGCTTGTGCAACCTTAGGAAATGGGTTCTCTGACCCTTGACCACTTGCCCCTTACGCAGTAGTGCTCGTATGGCCAACCCAACATTTCTTTCTTATTTCGGTGTGAACTTTCGTACCATCCAGATTAATAAATTAATAACAACTTACAGTATTAAACAGTTTTTATTAAATTTTTATAATTCAATGCAAAATTTTATTTATTTCTCATGAACAGTTTCAACTCCAGAATTAAAATTAATTAGCAGTCACAAAAGCGTAATGAATAACTATTTGCTGTCATAATTTGATCCTTTTTTGCTGCTTAGGGAACATTGAGGAGCCACCCCACTCTTATAGAGATTTTATAAGAGAATGCATAGAGCATAAATTTATTGATTTAAGTATGTAAAATTTATATTAACTTTAAATTATCAAATGAATAAAAGAGGAAAAAAATAATAATTATAAACAACTAAAGAGAACAATTTGAGAGACAGTCTATAAAAGTTCAAATATAAAGAAAAAGGGCTCAAGAACAAAAGTGTGTCCTTAAATTTGAATAGTATTGAATTGGATAACCTTTATGGAAGTCCAAATCAAAGAATTTATAATAGTAATAAAGAAATTAAAATGATAAAGAACTATGCGTATAAAAGTAAAAGTAAATGGATGAAATGGAATAAAAGTGAAATGAATAAAAAAGATATAAGGAAATGGAAAGAAACCTCAAAATCACACATATTTAATTTGATCTACTAACATATTTAACTTCACAGGAAGCAAGAAGCTTTAAAAAAGAAGACTAAATAAGGGTTAAATTTTTTTTCTTGGGATTCCTAGAGATATTGTGTAGTTAGATTGGTTATAGTGGTATAATAGTTTGAATGCAACCATTTATATAGATTGGAACTTTCTCCCAAATATCTTAAAGTGCATATTTGGATATATTGATAATTATGGATATATTGTCTTTATCATAAACCATTTAAAAGTGTGAGAATTGGCAGTAAGAACAAGACAAACTTCACATACATAGTGAATGTAATAATCAATTGAGTCTGATTATTCAATTGTAACCACATATTATTAAGTAACTAAATCAATTACTATTTTAGAGTTAGAGAAAGAGGAGGATGCAATACATTACTCTACCATAAAGATGAATAAAAAAACAAAAAAAAAAAAACAAACTGTGAAGACAAGAGAAATTTAAATGATGCAAAAGTTAGATTTAAACATAAAACATAAATTCAAGCACTCCTCAAAAGACAATAAGAGCTACCCCTCACTGCCATATAGAATAATAATATCAGCCCAAAACCTTAAATTATATATAGAAGTTGGATTGTATTCAATCTGATAGCTCTGGAATCCCACTCTGTTAATATCATAAATGGCTTTTTATTGAACCTTACACCACTCTGTTAATATCACATATAGCATCTTACTAAACCTTACACCATTAAATTTAAAATATGGCAAACCATAATTGTTGCAAAGTAAAATAATTCTTTATGCCCACTTAAGAAAGATATTTGCTAGATAGTAAGTGAAAGTTCTAAAAATGATCAAAAATTTTCCAAAGTAAAGATCACTACCAATATTTTTAATTTAAAATATTCTTCAAGTATACATAGTTCATTTATTTATATAAAATAACTATTAATTATATAAATTATAGATGTTATAATATGTTATACCTTGTGTTATTTTATATTATAGTTATTTAATATAAAGTTTGTATAAATCATTTTTTATAATTTATAGTCAACATCAATGTCAACTAAGTAAGACTTTAATATATTTAAAACAGAGTTTATAATTGGTTAAATTTAAGAAAGAAGTAAATATGACCAGATTGTTTTTTAAAATTTTCTAATTAAAGTATTGGTTTTAGATTGATGAAAACTCCGATTCCAACAGGTAACTAACTTTTAAATTTTTCCAAAACTATTTTCAAGCTTTCAATTCAATTTAGAATATAATAAATGAGAATCTTCAACTATCTGTCTATAAATAAATAAATATTGGACATAAAAATGACTAAAAATTTTACAAACACAATAGCTAAATGCTATAGTAAGGAATGGAGAGTTTAATTATGATACTTTCAATAATTGTTTTGGCTCTACAAATGATTAATGTGGAATCAGTGTGATACTTATACTTTTACAACTAATGTTCTCTTTTATCTAAGATTGTGGTGGATTGGGAATGTGAAAAAAATCTTAGGATGAATACTCAGAATGATGATACATTTGAAGCTGGGTAAATTAAAAATAAAAACACTAATGGCAATCTTGTGGCTGCTAAAAATGACAGTTACCCGTATTCTTGTGGAAAGCCATCAGTTAATGGAACTGTTATAAGTGTAGAATGCACCAAAAAAGATAGGACTAAACCATTAATCCTTGAACTGTTAGATTGACTAATAAAAGTGAAACTCCCTTCTTAAAGTGCAATGGTGGTCAGTACTTCAACTCAAAGGATTGTGCATCCCTAGGGTTGACTAGTAAATGGGATCGGTGACACCAGTATTCCATCTTCTTTCATAAAAAGAGAGGTGAATATTTGAGAACTGTAATTTTCTAGACAACAAAAATCACCGCAAAATCCACCTACTTAAAAAGCCATGGTGATGTTTTACCACTGAAGGAATGGAACAAGCAAGGACCCCACCCTACCACATGAGATTCCGATTCCATGACAAACCCCACAGAACTTTCAAAGTGACAAAGTTTCAACCCCCGTTGGTTAAGAGGACCATGTTGAAAGTGGCAAATAGTTTCTCTGATTGTGATCTCGTCTTGTTGGATGTTGGATGCGACAAAAACTCTTATCCTTTTTGCTGGCAATCAGAGACACCACTGATTTACAAAGCTCTTCCAAGCTGGTAAAGTTTGTATATAGATTTCTGGCGTAAGTAAAGAGTTTTATTTTCCAGGTTTGTGAATCCGAGACTGATTGCTGCAAAATACTGCTGAAACGTACTGGGTTCCAGATTTTGTGAAAGTAAGTTCCTTAGGATTATATAACTTTTACTGACCTTGGCTTTTCAGGAAAAACATTTTCATAATTGGCTTGACAATGCTAGAGATTGGGGGGTCAGTAGGAGTAGGTTCTGGAGAACACCATAGAGCAATCTCAGCTTAGCATCCCCAGCTTCTCCAGCGATGCGTCTTTCTTGGAAAATCTAATGACACACCTTTACCAATTTGGGCTAGCAGTGATGGTGAGGAATTGGTGGTGGTAGGTTCCAGAAAGGAATTGGAGGAACAGTCATAAGGTATGTCTGTTTCATCTTTCTTTATTTTTCTCAACTGATATTTATTGGCATTTTATTGATGATATAACTATTCCTTCTAAAACTGGCGGTGTTTTGCACTAAGTTGACATTGTTCCATCTGTTGTGTAATGTTTATTCTTTCTTCTTTTATAGGTTTTTGACTGTTGGTTTGAAAGTGGCTCACGCTTATATTCATTATCCTTTTGAAAATCGCAATCTTTTCGATAAAACTTTCCTTTTGTTGCTGAAGGCCTTGATCAAACTCGTGGATGGTACAAGGCGCTACACAATATGCTTCTGATCACTTATTATTCTTTTTGCTAATGGTCTTGTTGACTGCTTTGTTTGACAAGCTTGCCTTCAAATATCTAATTTGCAATGGTCTTGTTCTTGCTGAAGATGGAAAGAAGATGAGTAAAAAGTTGAAAAACTATCCACCTCCCATAGACGTTGTACACGACTATGGAGCAGTAAGTGTTACTTCAACATACATGAGCGTTTATCAGTCATAATGTTTCTTGATAGTTCGTGCAAAGCCTCTTAAATTCCGAAAGGAGGGGTGCATGCTGTGGTAATGTAATCGTTTCATTTCTATCATCAAGAACAAACATGTATTTTTCAGGTGATAGATGTTTTCCTTCCGTGGTACAACGCGCTGGATCGGTGAATTATTCTTCTACTCAAAGTCTTGTCAATTTATCAGGGGACTATACACCGGAAGTAAAGTTTTGTATATATGGAGTTCACCTAATAAAACAGGTGGTTCCTTATCTGCTCAAGTTTATTGATAATTTTACAAACATTTACGTTCGTTTCAATCGCAAGAGGTTGACAGGACGTACTGGAGACCAAGACTGTCGTGTCGCATTGTCAACGCTGTACAGTGTAAGTGCTCTTTTCTCTAAGTTGTATCGGATCAATGACTTCGAGCTGTCCAGGTTCTTTTGACAACATGCAGTGTTATGGCTCCATTTACTCTTTTTTTTACTGAAGTCTTATACCAAAATTTCTTGAAGTTTCCAGCAAGAGCATTCACTACTGTGATTTTCCGCACCACAGAGTTAATGATTTAAAGCTAACCTAAAGTTTACACGCTTAAATCAATTTTTCATGAAATCTCTATAAGGGTCCTCAATATTTGGAGTTGAAGTGAATGACTATTTCATATTTTAAAATTTGGGAGAGGCTTTTGGAATGGATCTAGAGTTGACTGTCATGAAGGTTGATTATCACCCTATAAAATATGCCATCCAGCTTTTCACTGATAGAGCTAGAGTTAATGAGTATTAAGTTCTGCTTTTTGGCAGATTTGAAAATTTAAGAATGGATCTATAGCTGGTTGTTGCAAAGGGTGATGACCACCTTATAAAAGACACCATCCAGCTTCTCACCCTATAATCATGTTATGGTCTGCTCATATATTGGAGTTGCTCTAACTCATTCTCTAATTCATCCATCAACTTTGACAATGGCATTTTATTCTTGCTTGTTTAGCAAGAGTGTACTTGAGATCTTCTTGTACAAGTAAATTAAACCTTGATTACAAATGAGGTTAATTTCAACTATATATAAGCCAAACTTCCTTCTGCCTGGAAAGAATGCTCTTCTGTGATTGCTAAGGTGCAATGGTGGTCAGTACTTCTAGTCAAATGATTGTGCCTCGGGTTGACTAGTAAATGGGGTCGCTGACCCTTGACCACATGCTAGACAACAAGAATCACCGCAAAATCCACTCGCTTAAAAAGCCATGGCGATGTTTACCAATGAAGAAAGGAAAAACCAAGGACCCCACCCTTCCACATGCGATTCCGTGACAAACCCCACAGAACTTTTCAAAGTGACAAAGTTTCAACCCCCGTTAGTTAAGAGGACCTGTTGAAAGTGGCAAATAGTTGTTCCCTCGTCTCGTTGGATGTTGGATGCGACAAAGACTGTGTCAGGGAGCAGGAGCAAGCTCTGCCTCGCAGGCATGCTTTCACGTCGGTTGAGGGGATGGTTTCAAGTGTACCAACTTTTCTCTCTCCTGTTCCTCAGTCTGAAAAGGTTGCTGCAGTGGAAGTGCTTCACGGACGTTTTGTGCTTCCCAGCAGCAACACAGTAGCATTCATCCCGAACTCCGCTAAAAGTTGCTCAGGAAATTCTTTTTTTCAATTTTATTTTGGCGCTTTGTCTTGTCAAATACTGTAGCTATTCGTTTTTTCTCGAAATAACTAAATAAATAATCTGAAAATCTGGGAATCTGACGAAAAGTCGTCAGTTTTCAGCTCAGAACCCGGCATGTTCCAAACGGCTTGTGTCAAACTGCGGCTCATTTGATTTTTCTTCTTTTTCTCGAAATATGGTCCGTAACTTTGAGGCCAAGGAAGTTGCGATCTTGTTCGCGAGTATAAATAACTGATACCAGGTTGGAGAAGCTCCAAGAGAAGAACACTTCTTCCGTTTTATTTGTTTCAAATCTAGTGATCAGCGATCATGGAAATTTTTTCCCGGGTCACTGGCCTTCTTCTCTCCATTTTCTTCCTTGGAGCTCGCCAAATCCGTGGCGATGAAGGATGGACCGATGGAGCTCACGCAACTTACTATGGAGGAAGTGATGCATCAGGAACAAATAGTAAGTTCTTACGTGAAGTCTCAACAGTAAGTTCCAATGATTTTGATCTCTCGTTTTTTTCTTCCGTGATAGATGGCGCGTGTGGCTATGGAAACCAGCTGAGCGCTGGCTATGGAGTTCTCACCACTGCTTTGAGCGCTCCACTGTTTAACGATGGTCACGTTTGCGGAGCTTGCTTCGAAGTGAAGTGTTCTTGGGGCGACTCTGGCTGCCTCGCCGGGAATCCTTCCATTGTTGTCACTGCCACGAATCTGTGCCCGCAAGGAAGCAATGGAGGATGGTGTGATTCTCCCAAGCAACACTTTGATCTCGCGCAGCCGGCGTTCGCTCTCATCGCCGTGACTCTCAATGGTCACGTCCCAATCCAATACCGGAGGTAGTCAATCCATCCTCTCCATGGTTCTTGCCAGATCTCTCTCGAATTTGTCACTGACTTCTCTCGATTTCTTCCAGAGTGAGCTGCAAGCGCGATGGAGGCCTTCGATTCACGATCAATGGTCACGTCTACTTCAATCTGGTGCTCATCGAGAACGTTGGCGGCACCGGGGACGTGAGCGCGGTGTCGATCAAGGGATCCAAGACCGGGTGGCGGCCGATGACGAGGAACTGGGGCCAAAACTGGCAAGATGGCGGGGATCTCACTGGCCAGAGCTTGTCCTTCGAGGTCACCACCAGCGATGGAAGCAAGATCACGGCCTACGATGTCGCTCCAGACTACTGGCAGTTTGGACAGACCTTTAGCGGCGGCCAGTTCTAGATTCTAGAGCCCCTGGATCGATCGATCGATCGATCGGAAAAACCAAAACTTTCGATCGATAGAGGAGCAGAGGTGTGATTTGTGCCCGCTCCTATGGCCATTCTATAAGGAAAACCTATGATCTCTGGAGAGAGCTAGAGCTGGACGTGTCTATCTCTCAATCAGGGAAGAAGGAGCTAGTGAGTGAAAACTTTAGATCGATAAATGGATGAATGAAAAAGATGCAGGGATTTTTATCTATCAATGTGGGCTAGAGAGTGCTAGCAACGCTGGCTGGAGGAAGAAGAAGAGGTAGCCTTGCCAAAGATCGCTAGCTATGATCGTCCTCCACATCCCAGCGCCATCAATCTACCACTACACAGGGCGCTACAATCCCCCCAAGAAAGCGCGAGGAATTTCTAGGGTTTTAATTAGGGTTCTTAGCTCGGCTGCGTCGTCACCGTCGCGCGGCGCGATGGAGTCTGTGCCGGAGGGCAAGGATTTCTCGTTTCCCAAGAAGGAGGAGGAGATTTTGCAGCTGTGGAGCAAGCTCGATGCGTTCCAGACGCAGCTCAAGCGCAGCGAGGGGCGGCCGGAGTATGTGTTCTACGATGGGCCTCCTTTCGCGACGGGATTGCCGCATTACGGCCACATCCTCGCCGGGACGATCAAGGACATCGTTACCAGGTACCAGAGCGCGGTGGGATTTCACGTCACGAGGAGGTTTGGATGGGATTGCCACGGTTTGCCTGTGGAGCACGAAGTGGATGGTTTGCTTGGGATCAAGCGGAGGGAGGATGTGATCCAGGGGATGGGAATTGCCGAGTATAACGAGCAGTGCCGGAGCATCGTGATGAGATATAGCAGGGAATGGGAGAAGACGGTGGTGAGAATGGGACGATGGATTGATTTCGAGAAGGACTATAAGACGATGGATCCGGAGTTTATGGAGTCAGTCTGGTGGGTGTTCAAGCAATTGTTTGAGAAAGGCCTTGTTTATCGTGGCTTCAAGGTGAGAACTATTTCTCTTTCTTTGGTCTGTTGTTAAGATTTCTTTTGTAGGTGATGCCATACAGCACAGCGTGCACGACGCCGCTATCAAACTTTGAAGCAAACCAAAACTATAAGGTTCGTCAAGTGAAGTTTCTAAGATCGTCACTAACTTAGTGGTGCACGGCAGGAAGTTGACGATCCAGCGATCATGGTGGCGTTCCCTCTCCTGGATGATAGCGAGAATGCCGCTTTGGTTGCCTGGACGACGACTCCCTGGACGCTTCCCAGTAACATCGCACTTTGCGTGAATGCAAGCTTAAACTACGTCAAAGTAAGCCCAGACTATATGTTATTGACTTGTTCTAGATTCTCTTTGTCTTGCTTTTTTCAGGTGAGAAGCAAATCAACCTCGGCTGTCTATATAGTGGCCGAGCCACTGCTTTCTTCTCTGCCCACCGTGAAAGTTAAAGCGGATAAGGGTAGCAAGAAAGAAAGTCAAAGCGATTATGAGATTCTGAGCAAATTCCCAGGATCAGCGTTAGTTGGAAAACGGTATGCCTTTTTTTTTTCTCCCAGTTTTACTCGTTTCTTGAACACAATCTTCATGCAGATACAAACCTTTGTTTAACTATTTTTTGGAGCTGTCAGATACTGCATTCCGTGTGGTTGCAGATGACTACGTAACTGCAAGCAGTGGCACAGGCGTCGTGCACTGTGCTCCCGCTTTTGGAGAGGACGATTACCGTGTCTGCATGGAGGCTGGTATTATAGCTAAGGTCTGCGACTTCGATTTAGATCCTGGTTTTATACTCACGTTCTTACGTTTTCAGGGGGGCGACTTGCCAGATCCCGTCGATTTGAATGGCAACTTCACCGACAAAGTGACGCATTTTAGTGGATGTCATGTAAAATCTGCTGACAAGGACATCATTGCCATGATCAAGGTAAAAATGTTTGCCTTGTGCTTTCACTGTAAATTTCTAATGCTGCTAATGCTGCTAATGCTGAGTAGGCGATGGGAAGGCTCGTAAATTCGGGAAGTATAAGGCACTCTTATCCTTTTTGCTGGCGATCAGAGACACCGCTGATTTACAAAGCTGTTCCAAGCTGGTAAAGTTCGTATATAGATTTGTGGCGGAAGTAAGGAGTTTTATTTTCCAGGTTTGTGAAGGTCGAGGAGCTCAGAGACCGATTGCTGCAAAATACTGCTGAAACGTACTGGGTTCCAGATTTTGTGAAAGTAAGAAGTTCCTTAGGATTTTATAACTTTTACTGACCTTGGCTTTTCAGGAAAAACGTTTTCATAATTGGCTTGAGAATGCTAGAGATTGGGCGGTCAGCAGGAGTAGGTTCTGGGGAACACCTTTACCAATTTGGGCTAGCAGCGATGGCGAGGAATTGGTGGTGGTAGGTTCCAGAAAGGAATTGGAGGAACTATCCGGTCATAAGGTATACCTGTTTCATCTTTCTTTTACTCTGCTTTATTTTTCTCAAAGCAGGCAACTGATATTCATCGGCATTTTATTGATGAAATAACGATTCCTTCTAAAACTGGCCGTGGTGTTTTGCACCGAGTTGACGATGTGAGTAGTTCCATCTGTTGTGTAATGTTTTATTTTCTTTCTTCTTTTATAGGTTTTTGACTGCTGGTTTGAAAGTGGCTCAATGCCTTACGCTTATATTCATTATCCTTTCGAAAATCGCGAGCTTTTCGATAAGAACTTTCCTGGTCATTTCGTCGCTGAAGGCCTTGATCAAACTCGTGGATGGTACAAGTCGATACACAATATGCTTCCGATCTCTTATTATTGCTTCTTTTTGCAGGTTTTACACCTTAATGGTCTTGTCGACTGCTTTGTTTGACAAGCCTGCCTTCAGAAATCTAATTTGCAATGGCCTTGTTCTTGCTGAAGACGGAAAGAAGATGAGTAAAAAGTTGAAAAACTATCCACCTCCCATGGACGTTGTACACGACTATGGAGCAGTAAGTGTTACTTCAACGTACGTGTGGGTTTATCAGTCGTAATGTTTCAGGATGCTCTTCGATTGTATCTCATAAACTCGCCGGTAGTTCGTGCAGAGCCTCTTAAATTCCGAAAGGAGGGGGTGCATGCTGTGGTAAGATAATCGTTTCGATTCTATCATCAAGAACAAACGTGTATTTTTCAGGTGAGAGATGTTTTCCTTCCTTGGTACAACGCATATCGTTTCCTTGTTCAAAACGCCTTAAGACTGCAAGTGGAGGGTTTTGATGCTTTTATTCCACTTGATGAAAGTAAACTGGATGGATCGACAAATGTGCTGGATCGGTGGATAAATTCTTCTACTCAAAGTCTTGTGAAATTCGTCAGGGAGGAGATGGGAGCCTATCGACTATACACCGTAAGTAAATTTTTTATATATGGAGTTAACTTAATATTTTCTTATTTGTAAACAGGTGGTTCCTTATCTGCTCAAGTTTATTGATAATCTTACAAACATTTACGTTCGTTTTAATCGCAAGAGGTTGAAAGGACGTACTGGAGACCATGACTGTCGTGTCGCATTGTCAACGCTGTACAGTGTAAGTGCTCTTTTCTCTAAGTTGTATCGGGTCAATGACCTCGAGCTGTCCAGGTTCTTTTGACAACATGCAGAGTTATGGCTCCATTTACTCCTTTTTTTACTGAAGTCTTGTACCAAAATCTGAAAAGAGTTCTTGAAGTTTCCAGCGAGAGCATTCACTACTGTGATTTTCCGCAAGTTCAAGGCGAGGTCAGATCTGTGGTACTTTAACTTGGATGATGCTTATGCTTATCCTTTAGACTGATGAGCGCATTGAACAAAGTGTATCCCGTATGATGACAGTTATTGAGCTTGCTCGCAATATACGCGAGAAACACAAGCTACCTCTGAAGGCCCCTCTCAGGTAATCTACCACTTTAACATTGTACGCCTGACACCGGAATCCAGGAAAATGATCATTGTGCATCCGGATGGGGAGTTCCTTGAGGACTTGACAGAGAAGCTGGGTGAAGTACGTGGTGTATTTCTTTCTGTGCTAGATGCTAAAACTTATCTTGCAGTACGTTCGCGAGGAAATGAACGTGAAGGAGCTTGAGCCTTGCGATGATCCTTTCAAGTATGCGTGCTTGCGAGCAATTCCAAATTTCAGGTTTGTTGTTGATTCGTTTGAACTGGATGCTTGAAGCCGTGTACGCTCTTGTAGTGCTCTTGGCAAAAGGGTTGGAAAAGCCATGGGCGAAATCACGGCGGCAGTAAAACATTTGAGCCAGGATGACATTCTCGAATTTGAAAAGCGCGGAGAAGCTGTATTGGCCGGTCAGACTCTTGTGACTGGAGATTTGAAGGTAAAGTTGATCTGAAGCATTGTTGCCTACTAGGACTATCGTTTCTGCGGTGCAGATAGTCAGGGACTTCAAATTTCCTGATGGTATTGCTAAGGAGGATATCGATGCTGGTGGAGATGGTACGTATTCCAGTAGGCTGGTGCTTGTCTCTGATCTTCCTTTTACTGCAGGCGATGTTGTCGTCATTCTGGATCTCCGTGGTGATGATACCCTCAACGAGGAGGGAATTGCTCGAGAGGTATAATAATTGCACGCTTTCATAAAATTCTATATCTTAAATGTATGTTTTCGCAAGGTCGTGAACCGCATCCAAAAATTGCGAAAGAAAGCAAAACTGGAGCCGACTGATGCGGTGGAAGTTTTTATCAAGATGGCAGCCGATTCGGCACTAAGTGGAGTGGTTAAATCTCAGGTTTGTTGCTTCATTCTTACCACATTCTTGAAGTCAATTGCGGGAACAAATCGGTATTGCAGGCCTCCTACATTCAGGAGTCACTGGGCTTTCCTCTGCTATTCTTCGAGCAACTGCCGTCGAAACCAGTAAGCAAATTCTTGTGGTGATTACTTGAACATAAGCTAACGAGTTCTAAGCAGGTTGTCATAGCCGAGGAAGAATTTTCTGGTGTATCTGATGTCGATTTCAAGCTTGTCATTTGCACTACAAGATTGGCATTCGATGACACCGCTCTGATGAGACTTTGTTCCGGTAACTGATGCACTCTTATACGGCTTCTCATTTCTTTTCTTTCCAGACAATCCTGAGCTCGTCGAGAACGTAAAAGCTGTGCTGTTGTCCAGGGACATGACTCGTCTCAAGGCAGAGCTTCAAGCCAATAAAAGCAAGGTAATAGATTTCCATACTTTGTCGAAACCATGCGAACTTATCAGTCACTGGTTACTGCAGCTCCAAGTCCGATTCGACGGGCAGGAATACGATGTGATTCGAGGCAAGCACTTCCACCTCTCCGTCAGCGAGAGTTTATCTTCCTAGCGTAAGCGTCGAATTCAGCACGAAAGTTTTGGCGGAAGCTCACAATTTTGAGTAGCTCCTATTTTGTCTTCTCCATGATATTTTGGAGCTTTGCAGGCTCTAAACATCGATCGGTTCGAAAAGCTTGACAGTGAAATGGAAGAAAAAACGATCGATCGAAAAATTTGCTATCCTTGAATTTGTGTTAGAAAAAACTGATTCATCCAATAATCTAGTGCTGGTCTCCCATTGGCTGGTTTTGGATAGCCTGCAATCTCCACGAATTATTCCCGCCACACAAACTCAAAATCTACCAGCCGTTGGATGCGGCGCATCTGGGCCGTCGGATTGGGGATACGAGTGTGGAGATCGCGGGTTGTGGAGAGAGACGTAGTAGAGGGGAGAAACAAAGCTTTGATTTCTTGAGCTGGCAATGGCGGCTTTGGCGAGGCCCGAGATTCTGGGACGAGCAGTGGTAGCGGGCGCCTTGCCAGTCGCCGGAAGGAGCAGTAGATCATCCACAGTCCAGGCACTGCTAAAGAAGAAGAAGGCCGCCAAGCCCAAGGCCAAAGCGCCAGCTCCAGCCAACGATGAGCTCGCGAAGTGGTATGGTGAGTTCCTTCCAAGAGCCCTAACATCTACATTGCTGGAAATCTCTTCTCTCCATTGCCCAAGTCCATCGCAATTCTTGGGAGATTTAAATCTTTGGCATTGGATTTTCCAGGGGAGTCGAGAAGGATCTATCTCCCCGAGGGAATTCTCGATCGATCGGACGTGCCAGAGTACTTGACAGGAGAAGTTCCTGGAGAGTAAGTTCTTCTTTGCGTTCCATGAAAGGCTTGAGATCCAAACGTAGCTCTTTCTTCTCGCAGCTATGGCTTTGATCCATTTGGACTGAGCAAGAAGCCAGCGGACTTCGACAAGTAAGAAACATCCATGCAAATCGTTCCTTCTTTTCGATTGATCTTTGTTCTTCTAGATATCAAGCCTACGAACTCATCCACGCTCGATGGGCGATGCTCGGCGCTGCTGGATTTGTTATTCCCGAGGCTTTCAACAAGTTTGGAGCACAGTGTGGCCCCGAGGCAGTGTGGTTCAAGGTTTGTTCTAGCAAACTTTCTCGAGAGCTTTTAGATCTTTGCTTTTATCCTCTAGACTGGAGCACTGCTTCTCGACGGTGGCACGCTGAATTACTTCGGAGCAAACATTCCAATCAACCTCGTCCTGGCTGTCCTTGCCGAGGTGATCCTTGTTGGAGGAGCTGAGTACTACAGATCGATAAACAACCTGGTAAGAAACCAAAGTTCTTTAGAAAGTTTTTGAAACAACTTGGGAGAACCTGGCAGGGATTGGACAGGCTCCACCCGGGAGGTCCATTCGATCCTTTGGGCCTCGCAAAGGACCCAGACAACTTCGCTCTACTCAAAGTAAAGGAGATTAAAAACGGGAGATTGGCAATGTTTGCAATGCTGGGATTTTTCATCCAAGCTTACGCGACTGGCGAGGGTCCCGTGGAGAACTTGACGACTCATCTCAGTGATCCTTTCGGCAACAATCTGCTGTCCGTGATCGCTGGAGGAATCGAGAAATGAGAGACCGAAAAAGAGCCAAGAAAAAAAAAGGAAAGAGCTTACGCACGGAGCTTTAGCTTGTAACCTCTACTGTGTCACGGCCTTCGAGGAAGAAAAATTGTCCGGGCTCACAACCCTCCCAAAAACTCGCAAAGATCGAAATGCCGCGCTGATTGAGGACTCCGCCAAGTTCCCAGAGCTCACGCTCTGGCTCGTCGATCCTCCGGAAGAAGAAGGAAGGACCGCCGACAAGTTCTCCAAGAACTCTGGAACCTTGACCGCTCCCGTGAGCATGAGCCACACAGCCTGCATCTTTGGACGCAGCGCCGCCGAGCGTTGCGTGCAAAGGATGGCGATGCTGGCCATGTCCCTGGCTTCCTCCGCCACAAAGTCCCCATGTAGCTTCCTGTCCACGATGTCCAGCAAGTTATCTGGGATCTCGGCCTCCTTGTGAGCCCAGTCCACAAGAACGATCTGTTCCGAGGGAGCCGAGAGCTCCACTGCACGCCTCCCGCTCAAGAGCTCCAGCAACACCACCCCAAAGCTGTATACGTCAACTTTGTCCGAGAGCTGGAGGTGCATGGCGTATTCTACGAGAAGATCAAAACAGAAATATCAAGCACAATCCAAAGAGAAGAGAAACTCAAGCTTACCTGGTGCTAGATATCCGGCCGTGCCTTTCAATCTCGTCGCCGTAACATGAGACTCCTTCTCGTCGTACAGCCTTGCTAGCCCAAAGTCTGCGAGCCGGGGATTGAAATCCTCGTCGAGAAGGATGTTGCCGGGCTTCACGTCCAAGTGTATGATACTCGGCTTGGACTCGTCGTGCAAGTAGGCAAGCCCACAAGCAACTCCAATCGCGACCGCTCTTCTAGCCTCCCAGCTCAGAGCATTCTCACGCCGACGAAACAGCCACTTATCCAAGCTCCCATTGGGAATAAACTCGCAGACGAGCATCGGGACGTCCGACTCAAGAGAGTAGCCAATCACTGCCAGCAAGTTCCGGTGGCGGACTTTGCTGATGATGGAAATCTCTCGCTTGAAATCATCCTCAATCTGTTGAGTGTGCTTGACCAGCTGTTTCACAGCGATAACAGTCCCGCTTGGGAGTGTCCCCTTGTACACAGCTCCAAATCCTCCTTCCCCGAGCTTGTCACTGAAACCTTGAGTAGCATCATGGAGCTCCTGGTACGTAAAAATGCCAGCATCCAGGAAAGAGGCTTGCTGGTCTGTAGAACGCCTTGATGTAGTCGAAGCTGCTCTGCCAGCCCGCTTGCCTTTGCCTCTACGGGATATATACACAAGGAACCCTATGAGGACGAGTAAGGCTACTCCACTTCCAAGTGCTATACCCGCTATCTGGCCCGAGCTCAAAGACGTTGAGTTTCCTACCTCGCCCCTGTAGTCGACCGAAACGACTGAGATTGCCGAGACAATCGGGCCGGAGTTTCTCAACGTCCATGGACCAATATCCAAGTACCTGTCCCGACCCCTGTAAACCAGCTCGACCGAAACACTGCCACTGTTGTTGATGGTGATGTTACGACTCATCACGTACGCTGCTCGAGCTCCAGCTTCTCTCGCAATGTCCAGGTTCTCCAACACAACTCTTCCTTGGAGGACAACGTCGAAGATCCTGTATCCCGGCTCCGTGAACACGAGCTCGGCAAAGTAGAGCATCACTGTATAGTTCCCTGGTCTTAGAGAATACCCGTGATATGCGATGTACGAGGAAGACCAACGCATGCTTCGGTAGAGCTCCTGCTCTGTATTCCCAGCACCGGTCATATTGATGAAGCCTTGGAACGGAAGTGTACCACCTTCACTTCCGGAAACCTCTAAAGCCCATAAACCTGGTCCCGATCCATAGAAAAATCCCACGCTCTGATTGTTTGGATTTGCGTCCGAATCGAATGCTACCTGGACCGTGCTGCCTGTAGTGCTGCTTAAACCATTGCCACCAGCATTGACAGCGAAGAAAAGCCTTTCACCAGGAGGCGAGCTGGAGCAAGTCCCAGACGAACCAGAAGGGACGCAGTTGAAGTAAGCGTTCGAGCCGAGATTTGGCTGCTGCGGAACGGGTGTTGGAGCGCTAGAGATGTTGAAAAAATTGAAGGAAACATCCAACTGTGTGAGCTGAGTGTTCCCTCCTAGAGACTGTAAGGACCCGGCGAGCATGTTGTGTGAGATATCCAGTTGAGCCAACGCAGGAAAAGAACCAAAGTTGTCCGGAATGCTGCCATTGAGCCTGTTGTGACCGATGAACAAGCTTGTCAAGGAAGAAAGACCTCCAAGAGAACCCGGCAATGGCCCCGAGAATTCATTGAATCCCAAGTCGACCGTGCTCAACCTCGAGTCGAGGCCAAAGTCCGGGACAGGACCGCTAAACCTGTTGTGCCTCAAGTTCAAATCCGTGAGAGAAGTCATGCCTTGCAAGACTGACGAGCTGACACCTCCAGAGAGCTCATTGTTGAAAAGCCTGAAGGTTTGCAAGTTGGTAAGGTCGCCATAGCTATCAGGAATACTTCCAGTAAGCCTGTTTACCTGAAGCGAGAGCTCGACTAAGTTACTCAGCTGGCCTATCTCTTCGGGAAGATCACCCTCGAGCGCATTGCTCCGGAGGTTGAGATTCGTGAGGTTGCTCAGCCTTCCCAGAGACGCAGGAATGGGACCCGAGATGTTTGTGGTATCCAAAAAAAGCTGCTGGAGACTTCTCAATTCGCCTAGCTCTTCGGGAATGCTCCCGTTGAATCTGTTGTCGCCAATCCTGAGGATTTGCAGGCCGCTCAATCTGCTGCCAATGCATCCTGGAATTTGACCACTCAGACGCTGCAAGCCCAGGTCCAAAATCCTCAGAGACGTAAGGTTGCACAGAGCTTCCGGAAGAGTGCCATTGAGCAGCTGGTTGCCAAAGAGATCAGACCGGAGGATCAAAGCCGAGACTTGAGCGTCTGCTGTCCGCTCGCACGGTGTCAGCGGTGGTGTCGGCGGATAGATTTGCGGGAATGCGCAGCATAGAGCGTCTGAGTTGTTCCTGCAGCAGCCTACGCCTGTCCATCCCCCTACACACG
Source organism: Selaginella moellendorffii (assembly GCF_000143415.4). Lineage (NCBI taxonomy): Eukaryota > Viridiplantae > Streptophyta > Lycopodiopsida > Selaginellales > Selaginellaceae > Selaginella > Selaginella moellendorffii. The sequence goes on along the minus strand of NW_003314304.1, from coordinate 361,135 downwards.
GATCCGTGGAGAAGTTCCATGTCCCTGGAGCAATGCCCAGCACTGAAGCTGCTGCAATCAAGCTTGTAGTCTCCAAAACACTTGCCCCGTCCGTGATGCGAAGAAACCAGATGGGCAGAATCGTCGAAAGCCATGATACGCTTCTCCACATCGCTCTTGGCAGAACATCTCTTCTGCTACTAAGTTGATCCCGATCTTGCGCTTATCTCTGCTTCAATCTTTACACGGTACTTTTGTCCGCTGCCATTGTCTTCCATACACATCAGCAAGGGCCAGCGTGACGGTCTTCGCTGGCGTCCTCGAATTACACTGGAAAACACAATCAATTAACGTGATAGAATAGGACTCACTGACCTGTGTGTTTCTTGACTCGCAAATCAGACCCCACAAGAGCTGCTTATCCTATACGTTGTTGGCCGGTCCCTTTCCTCAGTGCCAGTAGAAATTGCAAGAGCTCTCGCTGGCTGACGGACTTGACTTCTACGTTCTCGGCTGCTGAGCTCAAAACGTGTGAAACTTTTCATTGATATCCTTGTCCCTTTCGAAATCCCGAGACGAGCAACTTCTGTCGGCGGAGTCCATAGCGAGCTCCTGCAAAGTCCACCAGATATGGTCCCCAGGAATAACTACGCCAAGAGTTCATACCTTTTGCATTGACACCGTATTTTCGGCAAGGAGAGACGAGTTGATAGCTTGTGCTTGCCCATGCTTGGAACCTTCTTCTGATCGCAAGCTGATAGCGAGTATTGTACCATCCAATCAATCGCTTCTCATGGAAACTGGCGTGAGAAATAACACTTCCTGCTTGATCCATGGACTTCTATCGAGGGCTAAACCCTTAGCTTGTAGCCTCTACTGTGTCACGGCCTTCGAGGAAGAAAAGCTCTCCGGACTCGCAACCCTCCCAAAGACTCGCAAAGATCTAAATGCCGCGATTGACGTCTCCGACAAGTTCCCAGAACTCAAGGTCTGGCTCGTCGATCCTCCGGAAGAAGAAGGGATGACTGCCGTCAAGTTCTCCAAGAACTCTGGAACCTTGACCGCGCCCGTGAGCATGAGCCACACTGCCTGCATCTTTGGACGCAGCGCCGGCGAGCGTTGCGTGCAAAGGATGGCGATGCTGGCCATGTCCCTGGCCTCCTGCTCCACAAAGCCCCCCTGGAGCTTCCTGTCCACGATGTCCAGCAAGTTCGCTGGGATCTCGGCCTCCTTGTGAGCCCAGTCCACAAGAACGATCTGTTCCGAGGGAGCCGAGAGCTCCACAGCGCGCCTCCCGCTCAAGAGCTCCAGCAACACCACCCCAAAGCTGTATACGTCAACTTTGTCCGAGAGCTGGAGTTGCATGGCGTATTCTACGAGAACATGAAAAGAAAAAAATCAAGTACAATCCAAAGAGAAGAGAAACTCAAGCTTACCTGGTGCTAGATAGCCTGCCGTGCCTTTCAATCTCGTCGCTGTGACATGAGACTCCCTCTCGTCGTACAGCCTTGCCAGTCCAAAGTCTGCGAGCCGGGGATTGAAATCCTCGTCGAGAAGGATGTTGGCGGGCTTCACATCGCAGTGTATGATCCTCAGGTTGGACTCGTCATGCAAGTAGGCAAGCCCACAAGAAACTCCGATCGCGATCGCTCTTCTAGCCTCCCAGCTCAAAGCACTCTCACGCAGACGAAATAGCCACTTATCCAAGCTCCCATTGGGAATAAACTCGCAGACGAGCATCGGGACGTCCGACTCAAGAGAGTAGCCAATCACTGCCAGCAAGTTCCGGTGGCGGACTTTGCTGATGATGGAAATTTCTCGCTTGAAATCCTCCTCAACCTGTTGAGAGTGCTTGACGAGCTGTTTCACAGCGATAACAGTCCCGTTTGGGAGTGTCCCCTTGTACACAGCTCCAAATCCTCCTTCTCCGAGCTTATCACTGAAGCCTCCTGTAGCGTCATGGAGCTTTTGGTATGTGAAAATGCCCCCAGCATCCAGGAGAGAGGCTTGCTGGTTTGTAGGACCATTCGTTGTAGTCGAAGCTGCTACCCCAGCACGCTTGCCTTTGCATATATACACTAGCAACGCTACGAGAATGAGCAAGGCTGCTCCACTTCCAAGTGCTGTTCCGGCTATCTGGCCCGAGCTCAAAGATGCCGAGTTCCCTCCCTCGCCCCTGTAGTCGACTGAAACGACTGAGATTGCCGAGACAATCGGGCCGGGGTTTCTCACTGCCCAGGGACCGAGATTTAATGAGAATCTGTCTCGACCCTTGTAAACCAGCTCGACCGAAACGCTGCCACTGTTGTTAATGGTGATGTTACGACTCATCACGTACGCTGCTCGAGCTCCAGCTTCTCTAGCAATGTCCAGGTTCTCCCACACAACTCTTCCTTGGAGGACAACGTCGAAGATCCTGTATCCCGGCTCCGTGAACACAAGCTCGGCAAAGTAGAGCATCACTGTATAGTTCCCTGGTCTTAGAGAATAACCGTGATATGCGATGTAAGAGGAAGACCAACGCATGCTTCGGTAGAGCCCCTCCTCCGTACCCCCAGCACCGGTCACATTGATGAAGCCTTCGAACGCAAGTGGACCACCTTCACTGCCCGAAACTTCTAAAGCCCATAAACCTGGTCCTGATCCATAGAAAAATCCCACGCTCTGATTGTTTGAATTTGCGTCCGAATCGAATGCTACCTGGACCCTGCTGCCTGTAGTGCTGCTTAAAGCATTGCCACCGGCATTGACAGCGAAGAAAGGCCTTCCACCGGGAGGCGAGCTGGAGCAAGTGCCAGAAGAACCGGAAGGGACGCAGTTGAAGTAAGCGTTGAGGTTTGGCTGCTGCGGGACGGATGCTGGAGCGCTAGAGATGTTGAAAAAGTTGAAGGAAACATCTAACTGTGTGAGCTGAGTGTTCCCTCCTAGAGACTGTAAGGACCCGGTGAGCATGTTGTGTGAGATATCCAGTTGAGCCAACGCAGGTAAAGAACCAAAGCTGTCCGGAATACTGCCATTGAGCCTGTTGTGATCGATGAACAAGCTTGTCAAGGAAGAAAGACCTCCAAGAGAACCCGGCAGTGGCCCCGAGAATTCATTGAATCCCAAGTCGACCGTGCTCAAGCTGAACCCGACGCCAAAATCCGGGATAGGACCGCTGAACCTGTTGTGTCTCAAGCTCACATACGTGAGAGAAGTCATGCCTTGGAAGACCGACGAGCTGATACCTCCAGAGAGCTCATTGTTGAAAAGCCTCAAGGTTCGCAAGTTGGCAAGGTTGCCATAGCTGTCAGGAATACGTCCAGTAAGCCTGTTTCCCTGAAGCGAGAGCGCGACTAAGTTACTCAGCTGGCCGATCTCCTCGGGAAGATCACCTTCAAGCGCATTGTTCCAGAGGTTGAGACTGGTGAGGTTGCTCAGCCTTCCCAGAGACGCAGGAATGGGACCCGAGATATTTGTTGTATCCAAAAAAAGCTGCTGAAGACTTCTCAATTCGCCTAGCTCTTCGGGAATGCTGCCACTGAATCTGTTCTCACCCATACGGAGGATTTGCAGGCTGCTCAATCTGCTGCCAATGCATCCTGGAACTTGTCCACGCAGACGTTGGAAGCCCAGGTCCAGAATCCTCAGAGACGTAAGGTTGCACAGAGCTTCCGGAAGTGTTCCGTTGAGGAGCTGGTTGCCGAAGAGATCAGACCGGAGGATCAAAGCCGAGACTTGAGCGTCTGCTGTCCGCTCGCACGGTGTCAGCGGTGGTGTCGCTGGATAGATTTGCGGGAATGCGCAGCACAGAGCCCGTGAGTTGTTCCTGCAGCAGCCTACACCTGTCCATCCCCCTACACACGGATCCGTGGAGAAGTTCCATGTCCCTGGAGCAATGCCCAGCACTGAAGCTGCTGCAATCAAGCTTGTAGTCTCCAAAACACTTGCCGCGTCTGTGATTCGAAGAAACCAAATGGACACAATCGTCCATGATACGCTTCCCCACATCGCTGATTACATCCATCTTCTTCTGCTAAGTTGATCCTCCTTTTTACGCTCATCTCTGCTGCTACTGTTAATTTTTGCGGTACGTCAGCAAAGGCCCCTGTGACGTTCGTTGCTCGCTTACTCGGATTTCCACCTGAAAGACGAATCAATTAACGTGATTGAGTAGAACTCCAAGCACTCACCTGTATTTCTTGACTCGCAAATCAAACACTGCTTATCCTGGTTGGCTGATACAGCGCACAGGTTGCTGGCTGGTTCCTGTTCCGAATACCAGTAGAAAATGGAAGAGCTCGCCGGGATTGACTTCTATTCGGCTGCTGTGCTCAAAAAGAGTGCCTTTTCAGGTCCCTTTGAGACAACTTATCCATTTTCTATATGTCCTTCTGTTGCGGCGGAGTCCCACAGCGTCGTTGCACGGAAACTCCTGAAAGAGAGTCGAGTAAATCGATGGTCCCAACTACACTAAGTAGAACTAGTTCATACCTTCTGCAACTTTTCGGCAGCGTTGATAGCTTGTCATGCTTGGAAACTTCTTCTGATCGTTCACATCCAGTAGCTTGCGAAACTTCTGGTTTCATTGTGTCAAAAACTATCAATCAAATCGCTTCTCAAGACTGAACAAGGTAAGTGAGAACTCCTGTTTGATCCATACCACTTCTATCGCGGGCTGAGAAGAACAGCCTCAGCGCAATCACTCGTTGCTTGCGATCGCTCGTAAGCACTCATGAGCGCCCTGACGGCATTATACCTGGTGTCCAGCATCGCGGGAATGTCTGGAATCTCCATCGTGCCCTTGAGCATGAGCCACACGGCCCGCATTCTCGGCCGCAGCGATGGATTCTCGAGCGTGCACAGCACAGCGACCCTAGCCATATCTACAACCTCTGCCACGCTAATCTCCCCTCCCTCCCCCTCCAGCTTCTTATCCAGCAGCGTCACAAGCTCCAGCGTCGAGATCGACGCCAAGCTCTGCGCAAAATCCACCAAAACCACCTCCTCGCGAGGCGCCGCGCTATCGATCGCCCGCCGGCCGCTGATAATCTCCAGCAGCACCACGCCATAGCTGTAGACATCCGCCTTGTCGGAGAGCTGGTAGTGCATCGCGTACTCTGCGAGAGAAGAATTATCAATAAACCCTAGCTCAAGAATCCTACAAATCAGTTCTTTCTTCTTACCTGGGGCGAGGTAGCCGATCGTCCCTCCCATTTTTGTGGCCGTGACGTGCGATTTCCCCTCCTCGTACAGCCTCGCCATGCCGAAATCCGCGATGCGCGGCATCATATCGTCGTCCAGGAGGATGTTTGGCGGTTTGAGGTCGCAGTGGATGATCCGGTGCTTGGATTCATCGTGGAGGTACGCCAGGCCAAATGCGGTGTCGATCGCGATCTTCCGGCGCTGATTCCAGGTGAGAAATCCCCTGCTCCCGTGTAGGAACTGGTCTAGGCTTCCATTGCGCATGTAGTCGCATACCAGCATTGGATGCTCGGCCTCGAGGCAGTATCCTCTCACTGCCACGAGATTCCTGTGCTGGACGCTGCTTAGAATCCGGATTTCTTTCCGGAAAGCCTCCCGGCCTTGCTGGGTTTGATGGAGGAGTTGCTTGACTGCCACGAGAGTTTGGTCTTGCAAGTTCCCCACGTAGACGCTGCCGAATCCTCCTTGCCCGAGCTTCTTCGTTGGATTGAATCCATCGGTTGCCTCGTAGAGTTCCTTGTAGCTGTAGACTTTGATCCCAACGGTGTCACTGTAGATAGAAAAACTCTTTGCCCGAAAGTTCTTCCTGGATCTCTTGCAAAAGAAGATGGCGACGATGATGATAACTGCGATGGCAGCAGCTGCTGCGGAGACTGACGCTGCTACTGCTACCTTCCAGGTTCTCGAGGAATTACTGCCCAGAGAGTCTACGTGATCGAAGGATCTTACCGAGATAGCAGACACCATTGCTCCAGATTGTGGCGCGAGTCGGAAGATGTTTGGATTGATGTAGCGGTCGGGCCCGGTGAAGATGAACTCGATGGACAAGCTTCCATCAGTGACCGTGGCGTTCCTGGTGATCTTGTACGCTGTCCGGGGTCCAACTTCTCTCACAACGTCGAGCTGCCTAGCGATCACTTCACCTTGAACCACGACGTCCATGGCTCGATAGCTCGCGTTGGTGAAGACAGTCTCGCAAAAGTACAGTGAGACGCTGTAAGTTCCAGGAGCCAGGTTGCCACCATGGTAGGCAAGATAGGAAGATGACCACCTCATGGTTTGATAAAGAGAGGGATCGTCCTCGGGAGGTACTCCACTGATCGTTGCTGGGACTGTCACCGTGCTGCTGAATTCACTCGAGAGTTCCAGCGCCCAGTTTCTGTCAGCTTCCAAGTAGTGGAGACCTGTGGAGTTTCGTGCAAAACCGTCACTGCGAAAGAGAGTACCGTCCCTGTTCGTCAAGTTCTGGGAGCTACCTACGCGAACCGCGAATGAAGTGGATCTTCCAGGCAGTGACCGGTTGCATGATAGTCCGGGAGCGATGCAGTTGAAGTATCCTTGCCCGTTTCCACCAGCTGAAGAAGAGACCGAGTTCAGGGAATTGAAGGAGAAGTCGACTTGCAGCTGCTGTGGTAGATTCGGCAAGGAGCCACTGAGAGAATTGTGGGAGACATCCAGAACCTGGAGAGCCGGCGGAGGTGAAGAAGGAATGGCTCCCGAAAGATTGTTGTGGCCGAGGAAGAGATGTGTGAGAGAAGGGAGTCTAACCAGGGAGCCTGGAATGCCGCGGGAGAGCTGGTTGAAGCTCAAGTCGAGATGAGTTAGATTGACAAATCTTTCATCGAGCTCAGGTATGCCACCCGTGAAGTTGTTTAACTTGAGATTCAACACCCTGAGGCTGGACAGGTTCCGGAAGATGGACAGGCTCAAGTTCCCGGAAAAATGGTTGTTAAAGGCTGTCAAAATCTCGAGGCGTGTCAAGCTGGCCACGGCCTCGATGCCACCTTCCAAGCTGTTCACTTGAATTCCCAGCTCCACGAGGTTAGTCAACCTTCCCAGCTCCAATGGAATCCTTCCTGATAATCTATTGTATCTAATATCCAGCTGCTGGAGGCTTGTCATACCTCCGAAAGAGCTTGGGATTGGCCCTGTCAAGTTGGTGTTATCCAGATAAAGCTGCTCCAAGCTGCTCAAGCTCCCGAGCTCCTCCGGAATGGTTCCGAGGTTCCCTGCACCTCCAGCCATCCCGAGCCTCTTGAGCCGTGTCAGCCGGATTCCGATGCAGCGAGGAATCGGGCCTTGTAAGTTGTTGTTGTTGAGATCCAGAGTAACCAATGACGTCAAATTACAGACGGAATCGGGGAGAGAACCACTCAACACTCGCATGATGAAATTGGAGTCGAGAGACACTCCGACGATGGTGGACGAGTTTGCGGAGGAGGAGTCTGGACAAGGGGTGCTTACAGGCGGAAACGGATTGTAGATGGAGGAACAGCAGGTAGAGTTCAGTCGTTGTGCGTTGCAGCAGCTGATTCCCCTCCATCTTCCACTGCAGGGATCCGTGCTCGTGTTCCAGACCGTGGCCGGCACTCCTAGGGCGGAGGCAATGTCTCTGATAGCCGAGATCTCCGCTGTAGACGCTGCCAGAAGCGAATCCAGGAACATCCACTGTAAGGCGACAAACATCAAAGCTCTTGCCATGGGAAAGAGTGAGAATGGATGAGGAAGAAGGAAGAGGTGAGTGCCTATCATTTCTAGAATCCGCGTTCCATTACTCTACTCTGAACTGTAGCAGGAAGACTGTCAAACTTGACGTCGCCAAAACCTTTGTCAAGATAATGAAACGTCATTGGAAGACAAAGAGGAATATTCAGCCAAGGATTTGGTGACATAAAGAAGGCTACTGCTACTGTTCATACAGGTAACAAAAACTTTTTCTTCTCGCTTATCAACGATTATAAGGGTGTCGAGGTATGATGGATCGGCGATGTTTCGGCTTGTAAGGAAGATTTCGAGCTCTGGCGCTGGAAGTATGGACATAGAAGGCAAGAAACTCGACATGCCTCGACGTTCACAGGGCGGACTGAAAACTCCACGACGCTCTTGGGCTGTTTTGAGGCCTCCCGAAGTTTGATCGCTTGTCCAGATCGCCTTGGACTTGAAGAATGGCAGGGAGCCATCGTTATCTTCCATTGAATGAGCAGAGCTCCAAGCAACCTGCACCAGTCGATCTTCTAGACAGAGTCACTTGGAAGAAGCCAAGATAATGGTCACAAGAATCGGATCGAAACTTGTTCCAGAGATCGGACACTTGACAGCGCTGAGGTCGACGAGAAAGCGGACGTCCTTGTGGAGCGGAGGGATTTTCCAAAAGACAGCATCGGCACTGGGCAGTGATCACTCACACCTCGCAAACATCTGAGCAAGAGCGGTGGCAAGCTTTTGACTTCGCTTCTCAAATTTGCGTGCTAAAAAGGAGGATTGGTCATGAAACTTTTTAAGGGTGATGAAAGTCTTTCTCTTCCACTAGAGTGTAGGAAAGAGGAACAAAATGGAGTTGAGCAGAAGAGGCAGAAAAGCACAATTAAATTGCAATCCATTCAAGCCACTCTCTAGGTTTGAGGTATTTACAGTTGTGAGTTTCTACGATGCAGATAGAGTTGTGATAAAGGACGTACGGAGTAAGACCGTACGGGAATAAAAGGAGAGAGAGAGAGACTAGTATTGCCCAGGCTGAAAGATAGATCAGAGCTTGCATGCACTTGCATGCGTACAGGACTTCATGAACTGCCCTGGGACGCTGAGGGGGAGGGCGTGATTTCCTGTACTGGCGTCAACTCGCTCCAAAACCGACCATATCTCTAACAGACAGTTTCAAGAAATTTGCTCTTTGCCGCTTGCAAGGAAACGAAAGACAAGAGCGATGCCGGCCCCAAGACAACGGAATGCTCTTGATGCGCACATAGTAGCAATCCTCCCAACATTCAGAGGAGACTTGGTGCATGTGGAAAGTGTAAAATCCTTTCTAGCAGCGATGGCGATTCCTAAGGACTCACAGATGGCATATTTCTGTTTGTCACTTTCTGGTTAGGCTCTCTTGTGGCAACTCACCAGGCAGTCCTTTCACAAAGCTTTTCCTCACTCTTTTGAGATACTAGAGAGCAAAGATCATGTGATAGCAGAGGACCTTGATCTCATCCGCCAACAACCCCAAGAGTTTCTTAGGCAATTCAACCAGCGGTTCTAGACGTATATCTGAAAATGCAAGGATAAGGGTGTTGATGCAATTACAGTTGCATCCTGATCTGGCTCGGAAAGTACGTCGCAAGGAAGTACGATGGTGGAGGCTGCAATATTGGAGGAAACTCAGGGGCAGAAGTACTTGATTGAGATGGGATCATCTTCCTCTACCTTTGCATTTTCAGTGCAGCAGAAATCGACATCATCATTGGAAACCTGCATGCAAGACATCACAAGGATAATGGCCACTATTCTCACTACCATCAACAAAGGCAAGAGAAGTTGTTAGCTCGATTGGTATCACCATCATTTGGACAGGAACACATTGAACACAGTCTTGGACCCAGCCACAAAAATGTCCATGCAGATGGTGGATAGCTCGTCTCCAGAATTTTTTCCAGCTTATCAGGTGAACAGTTACTCAGGACCAAGCACCCTACCAATACAAAACAAAAGATGGCAAAAAAGACAAAAAAAAGAAAAGAAGCAAGCACAAACTAAACAAGGAAAGGGTTTTACTTTGAACTAAAAGATTGAATAGAGCCTGAAAAAATGTTGCAATTGGACATAAACCATTCTAGGGGTGAGACCTTTGCAATAGCAAACTACTTTTTACATGTTTGACATGTCCATTAACCAAACACTCTTAGAATCAGTATCAACTTTTTGCATCAAAAGGACAATCATGCACTTTGTGATTTGTATCACCACAACCAAAACATATGTTATATATCACTACCACCCTTCTTTTGTTTACACAAGGTTTCTTCTTATCCCTTTCTCATGTGCCTTAGATTTTAAGGTAGGTTTTCTTCTCTCCACTGATAATTTACAATTTTTTCAGGCCAATCCGTGAATTGAGACATCAAAATACTGTAACTACCCAGCTTCCCTCTTCTCATCATATTGTAAAGTAAACTCACAAAAACTTGTTCTTGACTTTCTCCCATATATACTTGTTTTGCATTTGCATTCACCAAGTGTTGGCATCCCCTAGAAAGCCATAGTAAATCTCCCTTGAGCTCTCTCTTAAACAATTGTTCTATCTTCAAGCATCCAAATTTAATCAAAGGCACACTAGATCCAAAGTTGCTACCTGCCCTCCCTTGCTTCGAGCTTCTAAGTCTTCATGCAAATCTGTTAATCTCCTTTTATATTACAGATATCATGATGAACACAATTGAACTCTTTGAGATACATAAACCATGTTATCATTTTCACATAGTCATCATCCCATGCTTCAGCAACCATTGCAAACCCTCCTGTTTAATATAAATCATTGTTAAACTTCGTATTCAAAATATTAAACACAAAAATCTATCATCATTGCTTTGGTCGCCCATAGAAACATTCGCCCCAATAGAAGGCCAAACATCGTATGAACGTGGATGTGGATGCAGTTCATTGATGATATTCACGTTCGCATTTTAGGATCATAGCACTTCCTGCAGCTCAAACCAGGTTACAGTTAGGTTACACTTCAAATGCTCTGACTTGAATGGGACAGGCTTGGACTTGCCTATGGACCGCTCAGATTCCTGGGCCTAGTATCACTCTAGATTGCTGCTGGGAGAAAATACCTTGGGGAACTGCTCTTAAGTCTTGACAGTCAGATTGGGAAAATCCACTCGCTACTAAGATTCATTGTAGCGGGACGCCAGAATTACAAACAGGTTACCACCTCTATGTGCGAAATTGAAAAGAACTTCACAGGATGGGCCTCTTGCTTTTGACACAAGAACGAAACAAACAACTGATCATCTTTGTCCACAATAGCGCTCCATGTGATATTGCCTGGACCTAGTAAGTACTTAATGGATGCTAAGCCTTACCTTGGTTGAAGTTGGGAAGAAACACCTCATTGAGTGACAGCAGCTGAATGCCACGCACTGCCCAGCATTTGATGGGTCTTACATAAAAGAGTAAATGCTAAATAATCCTATCTGTAGCAAGGGTAAATTTGGTGTTAAAACTGATGCAATGCCATGCCAAAGGAAAAGCATGTGGGATTTTTTATCTTCCACAAAAAAGGAGCACAATAAATCTAGTTTATCTGGATTGGAAATGATCTCAAAATGTGTCACTTCCAAACTTAAAAGGAAATGTAAGAAATTGTGGCTTTCAAACTCTCAAATAATTGGTAAGAGTGTTGGATAAGGACGTAAGGAAGACAACAAGGTGCATGCAAATTTTCAACCCAGGACGGTCAAGGAAGGTTCATCTAAACCTTCTTTGCATCATCATAGCAGTGAGCCAAGCGAAAGAGTGGAAAAAAAACAAGTCAATGCTTATAACGAGTTCAGCTCCGCCAAATGAGGATCTGTTTCTAGTTTAACTTGATGTTTTTGATCGTCGATCGACTCTTTGTTGTTTACAAGGGCGAAGAATGGTGGTGGCGGCAGCAAGGGTGGCGATGGTATTCTTGGTGCTTGTCGCGGCGCAAGCATGCCGCCCTGATTACTGCTCTCTCCGCCAGGCGCGCGGCTGCGGGACCGCCTCCAACGGCACGGTTGAGGTCGAGCACGCTATGAGCGCACACAAGTGCTTCATAGCTGCTGCCTCCCGCACTCGTATCTCATCCTTTTGGAGATGCCGGGCGTGAGCGATGTCAAGGTGGAGGTCTCGGGCTCTCAATTCCGTCGACTCGTGACCATCGTTGGGATCTCTCACGAGGCGAAAGAGCGTCGCATCCTCCTTCACCAAGATGTTTGCGCGAGAGTTTGTGCTCCCCGATGCAGTGGACGCGGAAAGGATAAGCTACCGGCTTGACAGTAGTCTCTTGCGGGTGACGCTGCCGCTTGTCCCAGGGCTGGAGCAAACAGGGCGAGAGCAGCGACAACAAGTTGTGGAGGAGGAGTACCTTTCGGTGCCTGCCGCGCGTGTTCCTCCGGCCTCGTGCACCGTTTCAGACGCGGCCGGGCTCTTTCGGCCTGAAGCTCTCGCCTCCAACGACGCAGATGATTGTGGTGACGACTTCGTCACCGTCTCCCCCTTGGTGGACATCTTGGATCATCCAGGCTCGTACGTGGTCGTCGCGTATTACTATACACATACACAGGCGTCGTTTGATACCATATGAAAAGAAATGATACCTTTATACCTTGATCAAATGGCACTATTACTTTTGCCAGCTTTTCCTATGGTAGAGGGTCTTGTGAGCTTCTTTGTAGTACTTCCTCGTCCTTGATACGAGCAGTGACGTACAAACGCAGCCCAAGAGGCAGACTCCAGCGAGCACGAGAAAGGTGAGCCTGAAACATGCTGGACCGTGGCAAGAATTTGGCGGAGAATGGATCGAGCTACCATGGATAAGGCTTTGTTGCCTCTGCGCTTCCCTGTCATAGAAGTAGCCCGCCACTCTCACTGAGAGAATGTAAGCTCCCAGTGGGCTTGCCACGGCGATGGTGTTGAAGAGCGTCCCAAACTCTTTCATGCCGAAGATCTCCGACACTGTTGCTGGCATGAGCGACCACTGCGAGCCGTAGCACAGCCCAACGACGAGAGTTCCCACGTACAAAGCACCCGGGAACGCTGCCGCCAGTACAAGGTGCCCGGCTGCCATGACTCCCAGAGTGATCGAGTTGAAAGCCGGCCTTGGAACACCTCTCGCCCTGAGGAAGAAGTCCGAGAGTGCTCCAGCTCCAAACCGGCCCAGGAAGTTCCAGATGCTAACCAGCGACACCACCACTGCTATGTTATGTGTGGAGTAGCCCAGTGAGGATCCAAGCTGGTTCACGTTGTCGATCACTGTGGCTCCCGATCCCATCCCACAGGCCATTGCTGTGACCAGTAGCCAAAACTCGAGCGATGCAAAAGCCTGTGAGAGTGTAAAGTCTTGGCTGCGAAGAACTAAAGTTCCTCTTTTCTCGTTCTCGGGCTTTTCCTGAAAGTTGGCGCCGCTGCTAGATTCTCCAAGGAGTATCGCGACGGTCTCTTGTCCCTGTTCTTTGGAATCCACCGTCTTTGTGAGCCTGCTTGCCTTGAATGCCACCAGTAGTGGCGATGCGAGCGCTAGAAGCAGTAGAACGCACAGCAAAATCCTCGCGACTCGGCCCACTGGAGTGAGAAGCGTGAGAGGAATGAGACCAAACGCGAGTGCCACGATGATCCCAGAGATCCTGGAGATGTTCGTGTTCTCGTGTGGATCATGCGTGATGGTCGACGGTGCCACTGGTCTAATGAAAAGCATAAGCAAAACACATACCACTGTCGGGACTACCGCCGCAAAGAGCGTGTAGTGAATCTGGGTGCCACCATCTTCCCCGCATAGCGATCGATAGAAGAAAGTTAGAATGGCTCCACTCAATCCCAAGCATCCCTGGAGCAAGCATTTAGAACTAGAACTATGAGTAGCTTTGATGGAGCTTTGATCAAATGGAACTTACTTTCATCAAGCCAATCACAGTGCCACGACTTGTGGGGAAATTCGTCACAGATGTCACGACCACGGCGGTGTTGGAATACGTCTGCGAATTCGCAGCGACGAGCATGAAGGCGCACATCTGCCAGAGCTGGACGCCCCGGATCCTGTGCGTTCCAGCGAGCCAGATCATGAAATAGCCCAGAAAACCTTGGCCCGCCCCCAGCGCCAGGATAATCCACGGCGGCAGCGCCAGCGAGAGCAGCAATCCTGTGTGAATCCCCACATTGGCGCCGATCCCCTTGAAGAACCCTAGCGTGTCGAGCTGCGATTGATCGAATCCCAGCTCGCGCTTGAGGCTCTCCGAGTACAATCCAAAGACGTAGGTGGATCCCATCGTGATCTGGATCCAAATGCCCGCCACTAGCATCAGCCAGCGGCTCCTCAGCAGATCCACCATCGCTTGGATCAAACCCTAGCTCCTGGCGCCAGTAGAGACAGTTTGAAAATAAAGTTTATTTGCTTTTCGGGAGATCTCCCAAGGTCTTGTAGAACTGGCCATCGTAGAAGACTGGCATTTGCGAGAATCCCACGTCCTTGCGATCCATGAAGAATCTCCCGTGAGGAAGTGGTTCTTCCGGAGTTCCCGGAGGAAGCAAAGCGATCCACACCGCGGTGTCGGCTCCAATCTCGACCGAGTGACCCTTGAATCCCGACATGGCCGTGCTGGTCGAGCCGGGACACATCGAGTTGAAGAAGATCTCCTTCTCCCTCGCGAGCTTCTCCGCGATGATCCTCGCGTAGGCGTTGAGAGCGATCTTGGAGAGGGAGTAGCCGGCGAGTATCTCTGGTGGCGCTAGCGGGATCTCCTCGCCCATGCACGGCCAGCCGCGGGCTTTGATCTCTTTGGCTTCCACTGCTCGGAAGAACTCCTGGATCATCTCGTCGATCGAGCTGGGCGTGAGAGTGGCGATATCTTCCAGCTTTGCATTCCATTCGTTCTTTAGATACTGCGGTGGAAAAATCATAAGAATCTCCAAGGTTTCTCATCGATATTCGCGAGGAACTTACTGAGAAATCACCAACTTTGGAGCTGACGTTAACGATTCGAGCTCCAGGTTTGAGAAGAGGGACCATAGCCTCGATCACTCTCTTCGTGCCGTAGTAATTCGTTTCCACCACGTACTTCGCTTGCTCCAAGTCCGGCACTCCAATTGAGTTCACGCCGGCATTGTTAATCTGGAAGAACACCAAGGAAGAAAACAAAGAACTATCTGCTGGACGGCTAGAGAAATAGTGAAATTCGAGCTCTAGCTCTCTACTCACAAGAATTTCGATGCGACCGTAGGAGCGAGAGACCCAATCCGCCAGCGCGTCGACCGAATCGGGGCTAGTGATGTCGAGCTGGTGATACACGAGCCTTTCTCGATCGATGCCCTCTTCCAGCAGCGATTCGATAGCCTTCCTGCCGCTGGATTCGTCTCTAGACGTGAGTATCGTCGTCAATCCTCGCCTGGCGAGCTCGCGCGCCAACTGCAAGCCAATACCCTTGTTCGCGCCGGTGACGAGCGCGATTGTGTCCTTGGACCACCACATTCTGGAAAGAAACACGAGAAGGATCCATCGATTGCTTGGAAACGATGGCGCGAGCTTGAGATTACCTCTCTGGATTGCCCGTCGACACCATAGCTGCCAGCGCTGAGTGGCGACAAAAACCTAAACGAAAGAACGTGTGGTCTAGTTTTGCGTTTCGATTCCCGCCAAACCCCAGATTTTAGGGCGAGGGTTTTCGATGGTGGAGCGCGAAGGCGGCAGCTAAGATCCGAGGTTTGTGCCGATCGAGGGCAACGATTTCGAGCGGAGCTTTGTGATCGGCGATGCGATGCAGTCTATGGAGGAAGGCGAGGCATCCGGCAAGGTTTCCATGGCCGCATTGTCGGCTACGTTCACCCGGCTTAAGAAGCAAGTGGCATTCGAGCGACAAGCTTATGTCAAGGTACTGTTTTCCTCCTCTTTGGAGATTTCTCAAGCGCTAGAGCTGATTTCTTCGCGGATTTTCTAGGCAAGGATGGATGCAAACTCGGAGAGATTGCAAGGATTTTGTACGCACTTACTGGCGCTGTCCAGCTCCCGCGCTGTGAATAACAGGAATCACGCCGACAACGATATGCTCAACACACGGATCCAAAAGGCGCTCAACAAGCTTGGGACTGATCCAGCAGCCGCGGATCAGCAGTGTGGCTCGCAAGATGACTCCTCGGCTCCTATTCTTTTCAACAATTCCGGTGGGAAGAGCATTGTGAAGCCCGTCAGGCTGCAAACCGTGCAAAAGACGCCGCCATATACAACTTGGATCTTCTTGGACAGGTAGAGAAACAAAGATGCGGGTGCTAGTTCACTGACCTTTTGTTTTCCAGGAATCAGCGGATGGCCGAAGATCAATCCGTCGTTGGTCGAAGAAGGATCTATTATGACTCTGCTGAAAATGAAGCGTTGATATGCAGTGACAGTGAGGAAGAACAAGTCGAGGAGGAAGAAGAGAAACGTGACTTTAGCAAAGGTGACGATTTTCTCATCAGGTTCGTAGTACTGATTCTAATTTTTTTTTTCTTTACTTATTGAATGCCTGTAGAGCCACTGTCCAAGAACATGGATCGAGTAAAATGGTGTTCAAGGCGCTAGCTGACTGTCTTGATGCAAAACCGAGCGAGATAGAGGTACGGGCCTTGCCTGATGGGCTGCTTGATTTTTTTAAGAGGAAAAACAGATAGGAAACGTGGATATGCATATTCATGTTATGCTCTTTACAGAATTATGAATCAAACTCAAACGTCTGCTACAGGCACGGTATGAAATACTAGCGAAGGACGGGGACAAACTCAAAAGCGAGGAAAAGCATGATCTTCTATCTGCAATGGACTCCTTCGATAATCTTTTCTGTCGACGTTGTTTGGTAAGCTGGGACGCTCTTTCTATTCTCATACTAAACTTCCCGCATTATTAAAGGTGTTCGACTGTCGGCTTCATGGTTGCTCGCAGCCGGTGATAATTCCTGTAAGCTTGCCGGTCATGTGCTTGATGAGCTACTGATTGAAATGGAAGCTTGCAGTTCGATAAGCAGACTCCACTTAACAAGACGGGGGAACTGCCGTCAGTACCATGCGGTCCCTGCTGTTTCCATTTGGTATGATATCCTATGACGCCATTTCATCATAGTTCTTACGCCGCCTTGGCAGCCACGCCTTTCAAGCCACCACGATGCCACTTCTTCAGGCGTAGAGTCCAAACCCGTTCCTGTAGAAAGCACAGCACCTGCTATTGAGAAGAGCTGGCAAGTTCCGGATTCCAAAGACAAGGGCGTCGCTACGGAACCAGTCGCCAAAACTGTGGACAAGCCTCCTGAGGCTCCTAAGAAGAGCTTCAAAGATAAAAGTGTGACCGCTCTCAGAAGGTTGCTACTAAAGAGGAAAGCGACGAGACATACAGACGATGACACAAATGAGGCGCGTAAGAAACACCATGTGGAAGGATCGCATGCTGAGGTGGGAGATGGCAGTGGCAATGCGACTCGCGGCGAGAATACTGGGGCCAGCATGTACTTGAAAAAACTGGTTAGCAAGAAGCTTTACGCTCAGAGAAAATGGAAAGGAAGCCAGATCACCACTGTGAAGCGGCCGCCACCTGTAATCAAGGAATCAGAGGATGTGATGCAGAGCATATCCAAGAACCTTACGCTATATGACAGTAACTGGAACACTTTGGAGAAGGACCTTTACGAAACAGGGCTGCAAATCTTTGGTAGAGACAGGTACGGAAAATCCTGCCTGTTTATCAGTTCACTGAAAGCTTTTGTGTGATTTTTATCAGCTGTCTTATTTCAAGGAATTTGCTAAGGGGAATGAAGAGCTGTGCCGAGGTTGGGGAATTCATGCAGCTTGAGGCAGCCGTGAACTGGAAGCTGAATGAAGAAACAAAGCTCCAACAGGATGGAAACACAGTCATTGAGGATGCGACGGTAAGGCTCCACAGTTTTTTGACTCCTCTTAAAACCATCTTTTGTAGGAGATTGACCGTTCGCGGTCCAGGTTGTACAACGGACGCAGGAGGGGACGTGTACGTAGGCTAAAGTACACATGGAAATCCGTGGGCTATCCAGCTATCAGGAAAAGACTCGTGGATGGGAAGGATGGCTGTAGACAATACACACCCTGCTCTTGCTCGGAGTCGTGCGGAAAGCAGTGTTCTTGCCATCGAAATGGGACGTGCTGCGAGAAATATTGCGGGTACGTGTTATGCTACATTTGCTTAAAGCGACGTTTTTGTCTTATCAGGTGCTCCAAGAACTGCAAAAACCGCTTCAGGGGCTGCCATTGCGCTAAAAGCCAGTGTTCCAGTCGGCAATGCCCGTGTTTTGCAGCTGGACGGGAATGTGATCCTGATGTCTGTAGAAATTGCTGGATTGGGTATGCAACGGTGTACAATTGCAAAGCTCGTGTGCTGATGTGATTTTCCTCTTTTGTGCCTTTGTTTCAGGTGCGGGGATGGATCGCAAGGCGGACCACCGGCACGGGGTGACAGCTACGAATGTCGAAACATGAAACTTCTTCTAAAGCAACAACAGCGGGTAAAATCTCTTCTTTCAAACATTCCTTTAGCTTTTCTTAAACAAACTTGTGCAGGTTTTACTTGGAAGATCTGATGTCGCTGGCTGGGGTGCATTTTTAAAGGTAATAGTATGTTGCTCTTACAGAAAGAAGTAGCTATTAGCTTCCTTGTCTTCTAGACGCCGGTAAATAAGCATGACTACCTTGGAGAATACACGGGAGAGCTTATATCACATCGTGAAGCTGACAAGCGTGGCAAGATTTACGACCGCGAGAACTCGTCCTTCTTATTTAATTTGAATGATCAGGTATGGTTTGGTTGATCTGAATTTACATGGTTTCCTTTTTCTACCTGTTCTTTCTCTAGTACGTACTGGATGCCTGCCGCAAGGGTGACAAGCTCAAATTTGCAAATCACTCGCCAAATCCAAACTGCTATGCAAAGGTGAGGTGTTCTCCATAAAGCTGCTGGAAACTCAACATGAATGTGTAGGTGATAATGGTTGCTGGGGATCACAGAGTTGGCATATTTGCAAAGGAACGTATATCAGCCGGTGAGGAACTGTTCTACGACTACAGGTACGAAGCCGATAGAGCTCCTCCGTGGGCTAGAAAACCCGAAGACGGCCAGAAGAATGACGAAGCCGCAAGTGGATCCGGTCGGGCTCAGAAGACAGCCTGAAGCAGGCTGCTAGGTGACAGTTTTGGAGAGTTCTGCTTGGAGTAAACTACGTCCTGAAGTTCAGGAATGAGATTTGATTCATTTGTGAGCAACATAGTGCTAGACGAAGAGCTTCGATCAAGAGAGTCATGAACGTCGAGATCCTGTAAGTCACCATGTTTGGCTTGTACTCTTTAACTCCCTTCTACAGCCAAATGCTTCGAACCCCCATCTTCATTTGTTCCGGAATCGTTGGAATCTTCATGCCTCGGTGGTGATTTCCTTGCAAGCCTAGGAACTATGAAATGTCTTGAAGTTGGATAATGTGCGCTTTATTTTAAATTTGTTCCGACAATCCAAACAAATTTGAATGATTATAATTTTTGCAATATCGTGATTTTTTGGAAACCCATCTATTGATGGAACTGTTTGTAACTGCAAAGTGCACAAGAAACGGTGGAACAAAAAGCATGGTTTTTAAAAGTATGAATGCTGATAAATTCAATTAATAAAAATTATTTGAAAATTAGCTTTATCTAATGTTGTGCTTGTATTTATAGTTATACTTTTTGCTATGATGGATCGTGTAATGTGATCAATTAACAATATTGATTATATGTTTATTCAATAATAATTGTTGTTCTTTGTATTAAAATTTATTTGCTATGGGTTGCATGTAGCAATACTTGGTTTGCTTATTCTTCTTACTTATTAATCCAAAATAAAATTTTATAATTATAAACATGTTTATAATTTATAAACACAAAATTAATCTTGTTCCATATCAACCATTAGATGGTAGAATAAAAAAGAATATACTAGAAAGTGTTTAAGAAAGCTTATAACTTATAACCTTGTTTATAAATTAAATACAAGATTAATCTAAATAATAGAATATCCTAGAATATCCAAGCACATTCTAGGTATATTCACTACCACCTACTATGTGCTATTTTAAAGTTTTATTATATTCCTTTTCTGTCTGACAGGAAATTATCCATTTATTAAAAACATACTACTTGTTTGTTAGTGACATTACGTGAAAATGCATGTTATTTTGTAGGCACCAATCAAATTAATCTAATGCTTTGTGATCCTTTTTATAAAGTCATTTTCTTTGTAATAATCAAATGTGCATATTTATTATCAAAATATATTGAAAAATAACCAGCTGTTTCTTGATTAAAATGTAAAACAAGCTTACTCTAAAATGCAATTTGTGGCATGACAGAATTTTTATGGATAATTTACTCTGTCACAGAGAGAGAGAGAGAGAGAGCTAGCTTTTCTTGAGAAGATCTTGAGCTCTTCGCCAGTCAAATGTGAAAAACAAACAGGAGACGGCAATAAGTGGCGGCTGCCGTCAGTCAGATTTCGTATCCTTATGACCGTAGGCGTACACGTATGTGTAAGGTGGCTGGATTTAGCTCCAAGATCTTGAAGCTTCCATAAGAAAGATACATTTCGTACATTATAAATGGTGGTAAAGTGTGATGCTCTGGTTCCAAGATCGAGTGATATAGTTTATGGTTTCCAAGATCCAAGGGATTATATTGGATTTTTTGAGAGTTTGATGTGGAGGCCGTTGGCCGGAGCTGCGAGTGGAGCCATTTGGATGTGCTCGTTTGGATCGAGGAGCGACCACTGCAACTGGGTGAGTAGATGATGCAAGAACACGCGGAGGAGCATCTTTGCGAGCTCATTCCCGGGGCAAATGCGAGGGCCTCCACCAAATGGAACGTACGTGTATGGGATCAAGCCCGAGCTCCCGTTGAATCGCTCCGGATCAAACTTGTCCGGCTCAGGGAAGAACGCGCTCCTCCTGTTGCTCTGGAAGACGCTCCACATGAACTGGCCATCAATCAAAGAAGGATTTTACGTGATCATAAGAGAATTTCTTGAGATGATCGAGTGAAGGAACTTACTCGCCAATCTTTTGGAACTGTGAAGCCCTCGATGGTCATGTGTGTGATCGCTATCCGCGTGTTTCCCAGCGCTGGAGGGACCAGACGCATGGCTTCCTGGACAACTTTCCAGGTGTAGTTCATCTTTTGGAGATCTTCTAGACGGAGTGGCTCGCTCGAATCCTTCGCAGCAGCTATGGCAAGATGCTCTGGTCATGAAACTTTGAGAGTTAGATCATAGAGGTTGATGGTAAAAACCTTGTCGAAGTCGATCGTAGCACCAGGGATTCTCAGCGATGCATTTCATGGAGACCGCCAGAGTGCTAGCAGTGGTGTCGTGCCCGGCCAGTACCATCATGAGGATGTTTTGCTTTACCTCTTCCTCGCTCATGAGCTCTCCATCTTCTCCCCTCGTTGTCAAAAGAACGCTGAGCAAATCTTGCTCAGCCGACGCCTTCCCTTCCTGGAGCTCCACCTTTCTCTTATTTATAAACTTGTCCAGCTTCCCAGAGATCTTGCGCGTCGCAAGCTTTGCCTGCCGAAACTTGGTCCCGGGAAAGTTGATGGGCAGCTCGAGTAACCCGTGCAAAAACTCCTCAAATGGAACCAAGAGCTCTCTCTCCTCCTCGTCGTCTTGTATGCTCAAGAACAAGTTAAACACCACCGAGAACAAGGCCTTCTTAACAAGAAAATATGCTCGAACTTCCGATCCATCCAACCAAAACTTCTCGATGTGTGCCTGGGCGATGGAGCTGGCCCTTGCGACATACCTTCGCATTGCCTCGGGGCCAAGGAACGCCATAAGTATGTGACGGAAGCTCTTGGCTCTCTGGCCCTCCATGAAGAACAAGCTCTTGTCACCCATGAGCATCTTCATTGGCGCTGGCCAGGAGCTCTCCACGAGCTTGCCATGGTTGGAGAACAAAAACTTGAATCCAAGAGGAGGGCTTACCACTACCGTGGGGTGGCCAAACAGGTGTGTCTTGAAAACAGGACCATACCTTCGCTCGCGAGACTCGAAGAATTCCGATAGACTGTTTGCTTTCATGCTGTACAAGACATGGAGAGTTTCTCCCAGGAATGGGAGCCCAAAACTCCCCGGAGGCGTCGGGGGATCATAGGATTTCTGCGAGAAAGCCCTCCATATCCATAGGCCGGCCAATACTAAGCTCACCACTGCTACTAGAAACTCTAGCATCTTTTCTCTCTTTCTCTAGCCCTTGTTCTTGAAATTGAGGTTACCTGTGAAGGATCGAGAGAAGACAATGCCGCCTTGCACGTCCTGACTGTAGCATCGAATCTTTATTTGACCTTACTTGACTGTTCTTGAGTTTATTCCTCTTACGAACTATGACGATCAAAACCTGATTTTTACTGAACCGAGTCTTACGCCCATGCGATTGACGGGGAGAGCGGGTGGGTCATGGCCTCGTTTGGATCCAGTAGCGTCCAAACCTTGTGACACGGTGGTATAGAATAATGCGGTCTTGCATCTTGGCGACCTTGTATCCGAAACAAACGCGAGGGCCCCCGCTAAATGGAACGTAGGTGTTTGAAAGCAATGGGCGATTTAATCGATCTGGATTAAAGTTTTGAACGTGACTCGAACCCGGACGTGTGTTACGAACGCGTTTTTCACCCGAACGCGTTAATTGGTAACTATGCCGGGAGTAATAGCGGTGGTGAGCTTAGTACTGGCCGGGATATGGATCTGGAGGGCTTTCTCACAGAAATCCTATGACCCAACTATGCCGTTCCTGGAAGAAACTCTCCATCTCTTGTACAGCATGAAAGCAAACAATCTATCAGTAAACTTTGCCAGTCCTTTGGAACTGTGAATCCATCCATGGTAAATTCATTTGTTTCAGAGGTTTTTCCGCTGCAGGGGGAGCCAAGCGCATGGCTTCCTGGACGATCTTCCAAGTGTAGTCCATCTTTTGCAAATTGCTGTGATTTAGTGGCTCATTTAGAGATTTGGCAAGTTTCCATTGCTGAAAATGTCAAAATTTATTCTTCATGTCATTAAAGGGCAAAACATAAATGAAAAGCAAATTTAAAATTTATTTATGAGCCATTAAAACTTCTATATTTAAAATTACTTTACACAAAAGTTGAAATTTTGAATTGATCTAGATGTTATGATATATACCATGCATAACTATGTTAACACACTATGGCGGTACTCCAAATAAGACTTCCTTACATCTCCTCTTGCATTTTTTACTGATTTTTAATAAAGGTTTATAACTCATGAACAACATCATAAATAATTCAAACTTTCTTAATTTTATGACACCACGATCGGCATTAGGATTCTAATAATTTCAATGTTTATCTTTGCAACTACCTCCTCAACAAGGACAAAGTCAATTATTCCCCCAATTAATATATCTTTGAATTTCCTTTTGACCTATGTTGACTACGTTATCAAAGCTAATGCTTAATCTGAACAAGAACCACAAAACACTTAACAGCAGGAAGGAGAAGGGGATTAATTCCCCATACACCAAATAAATAAGCTTAAGGCACTTTAAAAATGTCTATCTATCGATATATAATTTTACATTAAGAAATTCAATAATATTACATATATATATCTAACTTCTAGACTTCCAAAGGCCTCATCTCCAAACGCTTCCACTCCACCTTGGAGTCCGAGCGCTTCTTCCACACACTCAGAAGAATCGTCGCCGCGAAGAAGCCTCCCACAGCAAACCACAAGCTCGCAGTGAAGAAATAATTCGCACCACTCCCAGCGCGATCGATGGACCTCACCGCGTTTTGCTGGGACGAAGACAGTAGCATTGAGGAGGAAGCTGGAATCTCGACGTAGTCGTGGACTTCACCATCGCCATTCCCCACGTAAGACAGCCGGAGGAGCTCTTTTGTGGCGTGGAGCCTCACGTAGCCAAACTCCTCACTTCTAAACACGGACCACTCGGGCTGCGGGAAGATTGGATACTCTGGATGATCACTGCGAGGCTCCCACTGCGGCTGCCAGTCCTGTCCGCCCATCCCAATCACCACATGAACCGGAGCAAAGCTTGATCCATCCGCGGCTGCGCAGCTGAAGTTCTTCACGGCACAGGTCCTCTCGTACTTGTGGACGTGTCCCCAGAGCGCAACGTCCACTCGGTTCTTCACCAACACCGGCTCGAGGTGCTCCAGCATTCTCGATCTCACTGGACCATCTCGGACCTCGTGGTTGCTCGTGTACATCGGCCTGTGACCGAGCACCACCACGAACGGCACCTTGCTCCTGTCTACGGCCTCGAGATCCCGGACGATGAACTCGTACTGTCTGCTTCCGGGGAGAAAGTCCGTCTCGGTTGAGAAGTAGAGGAAGTGTACCACGCCGAAGTCGAGCGAGAAGTAGAGGTTCTTCGTCGCTGGTGCCTTGGTCCCGGTCAGGAGCGTCGAATTCCCAGGCATCTGGAACTTGAGACTGTAAGGGACGCCGCACTCGCCACCTCCATCGGTTCCATAGACTCTCAGCGCCCAGTCCGGCTTCCAGGGTTGCAAAGGCCAGTCGTACTCGTGGTTGCCGATGCAAACGGTGTAGGGAGCTCTCGCTGCTACTGGCTGGATGCGGTGAAAGAACTCGTCCCAAAGCCAAGCGTATCCTCGAGCGTAGCTTATGTCTCCAATGTGAGAGATAAACGTTGGCTTGTCCTCGAGTTCGTCTAAGTCGCGCTCCAGCCACTTGAGAGTGCTAGCGCTCTGGGCTTGCGTCCAAAGGAACGTTTTGTAAGGTACTGTGGTTCCCAAATCTCCGAAAAGAAGAGCGTTTGTCTCGTCACCTTCTTCCGGGGACGAGACGAAGCTGTACGTTTTGCTCCATCCTCCCTCCTTGCTTCCCACCTGGAAAAATTGATCGATCAACAACGATGGTGTTCTTGAAAGCTTCTGAAGAACATACCTGGTAAAAGTATCGCTTGCTGGGCTTGAGCTTTCCAAGAACACCATCGTGAATATATCCAGGATTTCTCCACCCCAGAGTAGTGTTTGCCGGCTCGTCACACATATCACCTTGCTGGTAAGTGATCGACTTCGTCGCCACTGTCAAATCGAGAGAGTCCTGCTCTGTTCCATAGAGTATAAAACACTCTAGCGCGTCTCTGGTCACAAACATCACACGAACTTCCCCGAAATTCGATGTCAAAGAGAGATGGATCTGCGTTGGCTCGTTGAAGCTCGCGAACTGGACATCATCCGACACTGCCAGTCGGGAATCTGTGCTTGGAAGAGGATTTCCATCCTCGTCGAATCGCGAGCTCTTGGATGGAGGAATCCCTCGAAAGAGCCGGAGCTGATAGGCCGCTCGCATGTTTACCAGTGGGAGCTGGAGCGATCCTTTGCCCTCTCGCCAAGCCGCGGAGGAAGAAGAGAGGAGAAGATACCCGATGAAATTACCATCGAGACTGTCCGGTGGCGTGTAGATCCCGATCCAGTCCAATGGCGACGGCGACTCCAGACCCGACCATTCCACCGTGATAATCTCGCCAGAGCGGTCAAGAACCTTTGGAGAGACATCCAGAGTGACCGAATCTACCCTGCCGCCGATCGCTGCGGCTGTGAGAAGAATCGCGAGCGCAATTCGCATCCTTGCTTGCGATTCTCTCATGGATCGATGAGATCGGTGAAGAGAAGAAGAGAAAACCCTGCGTGCATTCTCGTGGAACCCTAGACTCCCCAAGTCGCGCAAGATATTCCTTTTTCAAATGCTTTGATCCCTCCCTCGGTCCGACGGTCCATAGCATAGTTTGTCTTACTTGATCCGACGGTCCATAGCAATCCTTTTCCTTAAACCCTTTCTGCCCAGAGCCATATAAATAGGAGTTTTAGGGTTCTCCCAAGAACAGCCGATGGAAGAAAGCAATCCAACAGGCGATGAAGCGCCGCCATCGCGATCCGGAGACAGGACGCTGTCCAGGTATGATTCTTTGGAGCGCATCGCGAGCAAGGTCTCCGGGCTCGCGAATGTCAAGGTTATGACCACGGCGCTGCTGCTGCGCCTAGCTTTTCAATCGATCGGGGTCGTCTATGGCGATCTAGGGACGAGCCCTCTCTACGTGTTTAGCAGCACATTCCCGAATGGGATCGATCCACAGCACGTCGAGGCGAACGTTTTGGGGGTTCTATCGCTCATCATCTACACGCTCACACTCAGCCCTCTCCTCAAGTACGTTCTAGTGGTGCTCCAGGCCAGTGACAACAACGAAGGCGGGACCTTCGCGGTCTATACTTTGCTGTGCCGAAGCATCAACGTGGGAGTTTTCGGTCGAAAGGCTCATCCAGATGATCGAGCTCTCTCCGGCTACGACGTCGTTCCCAGGATCACTGGCAGGTTTCGAGAAGGGATCCGGAACTTCATGGAGGGTCGCAAGGCAGTGCATATGATCCTGCTGCTCGTGACTTTGCTGGGGACTTGCATGGTGATTGGCGATGGTACTCTTACTCCGGCCATCTCAGTGATCTCGGCTGTTCAGGGGATCCAGGTCCAGGTGAGCTCTCTCGGACAGAACATCATCGTGGCCATCTCGGTCGTGATCTTGGTGCTGCTCTTCAACCTCCAGAGGTTTGGCACGGACAAAGTTGGCTTCATGTTCGCGCCGGTTCTCACCGTCTGGTTCGTGGCTATCGGCGTCATCGGTCTCTACAACATCGGAGCTCACGACTTGAGCGTGCTCAGAGCTTTCAACCCGAAGTTCATCCTCGACTACTTTCTCCTCCGCAAGCTGGACGGTTTTATCTCGCTGGGAGGGGTGGTGCTGTGCATCACCGGCACGGAAGCCATGTTTGCGGACGTTGGCCACTTCAGTGCGCGCTCCATCCAGATCGCCTTCGTGCCTTTTGTTTATCCGACGCTCTTGCTGGCTTACTGCGGGCAGGCAGCCTACCTGATGAAGCATCCGGAAGACGTTGCCAACGCTTTCTACAAGTCGGTGCCAGCGGCGGTCTACTGGCCGATGTTCGTGGTGGCGGTCTTGTCTGCGATCATCGCGAGCCAGGCCATGATCTCGGCGGTTTTTCAGATCATCAAGCAGTCGCAGGCGATGAGCTGCTTCCCGCGGGTCAAGGTTGTCCACACCTCGAAGCGTTTCCCCGGGCAAGTCTACATCCCCGAGATGAACTGGTTCCTCATGCTGGCCTGCGTCGTGATCACCATCATCTTCAAGAATACGACCACCATCGGGAACGCCTACGGCATCTGCGTCGTCTCGGTGATGTCGGTGACGACGTTCTTGACCGCGATCATAATGCTCCTGGTGTGGAAGACGAATATCCTGCTCATCCTGGCCTACTTTGCGATCTACGCGATGCTGGAGCTCACATACTTTTCGTCGGTGCTCGTCAAGTTCACGGAAGGTGGCTGGCTTCCGATGCTGTTCGCGGCAATCTTCATGAGTATCATGTTCACGTGGTTCTTCGGGAGCTCCAGGAGGAACAAGTACGAGCTCGAGAACAAGATGTCGGTGGAGTGGATCACGGGTCTCGTGACAAACAACAGCATTCTGCGAGTTCGTGGAGTGGGATTGATCTACACCCGCCTCTCACAGGGAGTCCCGGCCATGCTCTCGCACTACGTGAGCAACGTTCCAGCGATCCACTCGGTGCTCGTGTTCGTGACGATCAAGAATCTCCCAGTGAGCAGCGTGGTTTCAGAGGAGCGCTTCCTCTTCAAGCGAGTTGGAAGCAAGGAGCTCCGAATTTACAGGTGCATTGCTAGGTATGGCTACCGGGATCATCACAGGGGGGACAACGAGTTTGAGAACTCACTGTTCCAGAGCCTGGAACGATTCATCCGGCTGGATGAAGCACCATCATCAACACCAGCAGCAGCAGAAGCAAATCATCGAGAAGAAGTCGAGGAGACGACGAACTTGAGCAGCGATGGTCCTCAGAGTGATGGCACCACAAGGATCGAAGTTTTCCCAGTCGTGGGTGGAGATCTAAACGGTGGTGGATCCGCGGTGGAGCAGGAGATAATCTCGTCGCCGCAAGAGGAGGACGAGGAGGAGATCGAGTTCCTGAGGAACTCGAGGAGAGCCGGCGTTGTCTACGTGCTGGGCCACACCGAGGTGGTGGCGCGCAAGGATTCCAGCGTCATGACCAAGTTCTTCATCAACACGCTCTACGCGATCCTCCGCAAGAACTTCCGCGAGAGCCGCCTCATCCTCGAAGTCCCTCACGAGAGGCTCTTAAAGATTGGCAACGTAGCTTACATCTAGAAAGAGCTTGTATGACCGGTCAACGAAACGTTGACTTGGTTCAACCTTAAATTTCGAAAAAAGTTTATGTACGGACTAGAAGAGTGTACGGATATGACGTAGTAACGGTAGATTGTCTCTTGGCCTTCGTTATTTTCCTAGGGTAAGATCTCTCGAGAGGAGGGAGAGCAATGCCGCGGCGCCCAATCGATCGGCAGCATTCCCAGGTACGCGCCACGGATTTCTGGAGCTCGATCCTGCCGCGCGGTTTGATTCGGGGGATCGGGAGAGGCCGCAGCTACGATATTTCGGAGACTTTCCATGAAGGATGAAGTTCCCGGAGGAATGCCTGCGCTCTTGCTTGCAAGTCTGCCGGGGATTTTCGGATGCTGAGCGGCCAGCTTGGATCGTGCCGTCGCTGGTCGCCACAGCTGCGCTGGTGGGGTTTTTGGTGGGGCGGTTTGATGTCACGGCTCTGATCGGCAAGCTAGAGCGGGTTTTGCGAAATGGAGAGCCTAGAGCGATCCTTTCGCAGCTTTCAGGGATTCTTTGGGGGACAGGAGGGAGCTTTAGACATCACGTAGCTTCACAGGTTAGAACGAAGCATAGCTGCTTGATCAGGACGATTAGCATTGAGGAAGGCAAGAGAGCGGTGACTTTGAACCAGAAAAGCATAGAGGTGGTGAAGGAGCACAAGAGCGATGATTCGCCGCAGCCATCTCCTCAATCGACAAACTCTAGCTCCAACTCTGGGTCCGGATCTTTCAAAAAGGAGAACCTGTCTCCGTTGCTGGTTGGATCGAAGAAGTCCACTCCGGCGAGCTCGATCTCAAGCCTGGAAAACAGTCCCGTGGGTACGCTACGAAGGAGGAGGGAATTGGAACTGGACGCTATGGAGGATAGTGGATGTTACAACCAAAGCACTTCCTCTGGGAAGCCAAGGCCGCTATCCATCCCGACATCAAACACTACACTCTCAGATTGCGGGACTCCAAGTCTTTCTTCGCTCGAGTATGAAAGGCTACAAGATCTGCCGGACGATGGAACTATTCCTGCCGCTGCGTGGATGTGTGGCAAAGATGTGGTCTCCATGGACCTTTCATGCAGCAGCATGAAGTGGCTGAATCTCATTGAGATTGATCTGGACACTGTTTATGGTGAGGACTGGTCCCAGCGTGTTCATCCGGACGACTTACTGCGCTCCAAGGAGGTTATTGCTCGGGCTGTAGGCTCGAAAGTGCCATTCCAGATGGAATATCGCCTACAGGTACTTGGGAAACCAGCTCGTTTATCTTTGCTTACTTCTCTCGGTTCAGGTAGGCCAAGACCATTTTAGATGGGTTCTGGATATTGGCAAGCCAAGGTTCTCTTCCTCTTTGACTACTGCGGAGTTTCTCGGTTTCGTTGGCTGGAGGATTGATATACACGAGCGGAAGACTATTGAGAATAACTACTGGAAGTACTGGACACTGCCACACGAGTTCTTGGTGACATGGAGTGGTGACGGTCAGTTCTTTGACAATGTTAGTACGAGTTTACCATCTTTCCTCGGGTATGTTTCGTATTTTTTTTTTGGGCATATCCAATTCAACTCTTTTACAGATATACCATGGAGGAATTTAAAGCTGTTCCTTGGATTGAATGGCTGCACGAGGAAGATAAGGCGACTGCAAGCGATGCGTTCTCAAAGCTTAAAGATGGGAAAGCAGTCGTCAATCTGGTTAATCGCTATCGTTGCAGGGATGGCATGGTATGAATGCTATTGAACTCTCTGTTTTTTCGTGACACATTTGTAACTCTCAGGTAGCCTCTCCTTTGTACATAGACGGGACTGGGACTTACAAGTGGCTTAATTGGACGGCAAATGACATGTTTGCAGCTTGTCGTGATATAACTGCGGACAAGCTAGCTCAGGTGGAGCTTCAAAGATCACAGCAGGAACTGCAGAGGTATTTCTGAGAATATTTCTGGTACATATGACAACACGCTCTTTTTTTTTACGCAGACTCACGGACGTGATTCCAGGTACTGTGTGCTTGAAAGATTTGGACCATATAAAAAACTGTTTCTTTCATTTAGGTGGCGTTTTCCTTTGCCGAGTTGCCAAAGAAGGGACAGAGTGTTTTCCTTACATGAGCAAAGGCGCAAAGAATCTATTTAATTGTGAAATGAAAGGTGCATCTGTGACTTAAGTTTGCAGTTGTAACTTCTGCTTTCACTTTCTTTTTCAGAAACATGTGATCATGGAGGAAATCTGAATAGAGTGTTCGGTAAGCTCTCTTCTGTTTCTTGAGCTACCTTTGAGCTTTTTCTTCACAGGTTTGAACGTGCATCCGGATGATTGGCCAAGGTTAGAAGCCGAAATGAAATTGGCAGTCAGCACCCAAGCTCCTTTAGACCATGACTACCGGTATGCTATTTACTTTGGATTGAGCAACTCTAAGTCCAGTGATTTTACACAGTGTGCTGATGGACCGAAACACTAGATGGGTTAGAGTTCATGCAGTTCCGAGGTTTGATTCTATAAGTGGATCAACCGAATGGTCTGGAATTGCATGGGACATAACTGAGCAGCACCAGGTGGTTGCTGCACTTAAGGAAGCACGAGACAGCGCTGAAAGAGCTGCTCAAGCGAATAGAAAGTTCCTGGTAATAAAGTATTTCATCACAACTTATATCTGGTACTTGTCTACAGGCTCATATGTCACATGAAATTCGTACTCCTATGAATGCTGTGATTGGCATGGGAGCTCTAATCCTTGAAACGGACTTAACGGATGAGCAACGCGAGTATGCCTCTACGATTCGGAGCAGTGGAGAGGCATTGCTGGGGATTATCAATGATATCCTTGATTACAGGTAAGAAGCCGATCTAAGTTCACGTCATGCTGAGCTTGGTTGTGACAGCAAAATTGAAGCGGGTAAGATGGAGCTTGAGTTGCAACCTACAGAGATCCTGCAATGTGTTGAAGAATCATTTGATCTTGTCGCTCCTCAAGCAGCCGTGAAGGGTCTCGAGCTGACTTATAACGTAACGGATTCTGTTCCTAGCGTTTTGCTCGGGGACTCGGCTCGAATCCGCCAAATCTTGGTCAGTTGACTCTCGCAGCCGGCGGTTTACTCGCATCTGACTCTAATCTGCAGGTAAATCTTCTTAGCAACGCCGTCAAATTCACCGAGAAAGGATACATATCAGTGAATGTCACTGCACGCCAATTAGAAGATCCTGGGAGACTGCCGTTTAAGAAGTTCAACCGGAGCCTCTGGGAAGTTGAGTTTTCTGTGGCCGATTCCGGTATAGGAATCCCCGATGACCGAAAGTGCTCGCTCTTTCAAGTAAAGTTTCTTCATCCACCGATTTAAAGAACTAAAGAAGGTATGACGTTCTTATATGACTATTGGACTGATGTGTGTGTGTGCGCGCGCGCAGGCTTTCACACAAGGAGACACTTCAACTACCCGAAGATATGGTGGCACTGGGCTCGGTCTTGCAATTTGTGCGCGCCTATGCGGTCTCCACGGTGGTCGCATTTGGTAAGTATTACATGGCGTTGGGAAAGCAACTAACAGGACGGTGCAGGGAAGCAAACGACCGCAAAGAAGGCTCAACATTTCACTTCACAGTTCTAGCTGAAGATATGCCGAGATACAGCCAACCGGCTAGTGACCATGGAGATCTTCCAGGACTGAAGAACAAGCGAGTATTGATTGTCGCTGGGAGCAGCAGCAGCACACAGACAATGTGCTCTCGTCTGCTCAAGAGGTATAGAACTGTTTAGTTCTCTTCAGAGTGTTGGTTAATTGTTGTTTCTTTCTTTGCAGTTGGCATATGAGACCTGTTTGTGCAAGCACCAGCGATGAGGCCCTCATGCTTCTAACGCAAATGGTCGACTCTGCTAGCATTTCCTCGGGCCGGCTGGCCCGCTTTACTGAGAGATCACCGCGTGCGTTTGACGTTGTGATTTTCGACTGCTCGCTGGTGAACTCTAAATTTTCTGCATTCGTGCTTTGCACACTTATGGCTCATAACTTTGCAGCTTGATGCAGAGGATCCTCAAGTTATGGAGTGCTTGGGAGTCTGTCATGCAACGCTGCAGACAGTACCGACGTTGCTTCTGACACCTTTTGGACGAAGGACGCGTGACTACTATAGCGTAATTTTCTTGTTTTTCAACATGCATTGTCCCGTTCATTCTTGTGCTTCCAGGGTAAACAACCTGTGCAATTCGATGCTTACGTCTCAAAGCCGATAAAGGAATCCCATCTTCTCAACGCCTTGATGAGCCTGGTGCTGGAGCCGCGTGAAGCAGAGAAAGAGGAATACTATCAGTTACCTGGCGCTGCCTCGGCTAGAAAGCCGAAAAAGGAATCCTCGTCGCTAAGTCCCGCAAACAATGTCTCGGACTTGGGAAAGCTGTATCCACTTCGCATCCTTGTGGCCGAGGACAACATCGTCAATCAAAAGGTTTGCATTCCCTTTCTCGAGTCTTTTGGTAGGAAAACACTTTTTTCTCCACAGGTTATTCTCAAGCTGCTGTTAAGACTGGGCTACACAGCCGATGTGGTTGGAAACGGACGGGAAGCACTGGACTCCGTGATGCGTCAAGTGTAAGTGTAAGTTTTTGCTGCCAAATCCAGCTTGAGCTGAGGTGGTCTGTCCACAGCTACGACGTTATTCTCATGGATTGCTTCATGCCGGAGATGGACGGGCTGGAAGCATCGAGGAGAATCCGGGAGAACATAAGACCGACTCCTGTCATCGTTGCGGTGACTGCCGCGGCGTTGAAGGAGGAGATGCAAGCGTGCTTAGAAGCGGGCATGCATATGTAAGTTCTCTCCTCCAAGTTTTCGCTTTGTGTGTGTGTGTGTGTGAGAGAGAGAGAGAGAGAGAGAGAGTGAGTGCGTGTTCTTCCATTTTATCCCTGGAGTTACTTTGGATCTAGAGTTTCTTATGCTTGTTCTTGCTGGTGGTTCTCCAATCTTTTCCAATCGCGTAATTCTTTCTTGTTTTTCGTGCGCGCGCGTGTGTGTATGTTCTTCCATTGTTTCCCTGGAGTTACTTTGGATCTAGAGTTTGTTAGTTCTTGCTGGTGGTTCTCCAATGTTTTCCAATCGTGTGCGATTCTTTCTTGGTTTTTGCGATGGCTAAACTAGCTTCCCAGCCATCGTTTCTTACCTCGTGATTCTCTTCCTATACTTTTGATTTGATCGCAGGTATATATCCAAACCGATTCAGGCCGACGAGCTCATGCAGACGTTGGGAAAGTGCTGGCGAATGAAACACACGGAACCAAGTCAATAGAAAAAGAAGGGGAAATCTTGTGCGAATATACAAGTCAAAGGATATACCTTTTAGCTGGAAAGAATATTCTGTTAGGGTTGATACGGAGAGCATGTCGGGAGGGCGACGAGAAGCGCGTACTACAGCAAATGGCGGCGTGGAGCACTACGAAGACCGCTACTCTGGAGTGGTATGGTCTCCACCTTGCAATGCTGTGGATCTCTCTCCCAGTCCATTGAATCAATGGATCAATTTCTCTCAGCAGCGCAATCGACCCAAGCGAAATCTTGGCTTTCGAGCATGGATCAAGCGAATGCTGTTCCTTTTTGACGTTACAATGGTGCCTTACATGCTGGATTGGTGGGAGAGGCTCCTTGTCAGTATCCTTTCAATCGTCTCGTTCTCGCGAAAAAAAAATCCCTCTCTTTGTTCTTTCCCTTGACTGATTCTAAGGATTGGTCGTATTGATCGCGATGTGGTATGTGTGCTACAAGAGCACCCAAGTCGCGATGTGGTGCTTCGAAGAGTGAGTCCAAATTTCGATTCGATCGCTAGCCATTTTTTTTAATTCTTTCTCTTCGATCGATCTCACTGTGCTGTGTGTAGATTCTCGAGAAGATTGGAGAGCTCCAGCTGAGAAGAGATGATCGAAAAGATCACAGGCAAAGCGGTCACCTTGGTACTGTAAATTTTGCTCTTCGTGTTGCAAATCTGCTCGCTCGATTGATGCAAATAGATATAGATTGTTTCGATCAACCCATTCTCACTTGCTCTAAGCTTGCTCGATCGATCGCGAAGAAGGAAGATCTTTGCGTTCTTCTTGGTGTGAAGACTTTGCAATCAATCGAGTGGAAAAATCTGGGTGAAGTTAAAACCGGTGGGGCGTTCGAATCGCCCACGACGTCGCGGCTCTGCCGCATGCGGCAAGGGGGCCGCCGCACGCGGCGCATTCAAAGAAAAACCACACAAGCTAAATGGGCAGCTTCTCACTAGGTAGTCGCAATGGCATGGAAATGGCCAAGCGCTCGTCCTCTAGGGTTTTGACCATTGCGCAGCGCTGCCATGGATGACGACGCCACCACCGACGATGCCTCTCGCGGCTGCTGCTGCTGCTGATGCTGCTGCTGCTAGACTAGGTAGCTCTCCTCCCGGCTCGGGATCTCTCCACGGCAATTCGGCGAATTCGCGCGATCGGGGTTTGTGCTGGAATTCTCGCAGGATTTAGGTCTCTTTTGCGAAGAATGAGAAGGATCTGGGGGGATCAGTGATGGAGGAGCGCGTTTATCAGAGCTGGCAAGGCAGCAATGTAGTAATTTCGCGTTCTTTCCCTTCTCTTCGATCGATCTGAGGTACTGATGGGCCCTCTTTCTTGGCTTGGCTTGCTGCCAGAAATTCTTGTTCCACGGGCGCCTAATTTTTGGACCAGATGTGAGATCGCTGCTCGTCACGCTGTTTCTCCTCATCGGCCCCGCGGTGATCTTTTGCGTCTTCGTCGCCAGGGACCTGCTCGATAGATTTAGCAACAATGGTGGGATCGCAATCATGGTCGTGATGGTCGTCTACACAGCCTATGTGAGTTCTTTGTTTTTTTTTCTTCTCCCTATGGATGGCTTCTTTTGGCCTTCTTGGATGAACTTACGTTTGGTGGTTCCGCTGTAGATTTTGGTGTTGCTTCTCCTGACCTCTGGAAGGGATCCGGGGATTATCCCCAGGAACGCTCACCCTCCAGAGCCAGAGGAAGACGCGGAGGATTGGACGCCCCGTCGACCCGCTAGGACGAAAGATGTCATAGTTAACGGGGTTGCGGTGAAAATAAAGTATTGTGATACGTGCATGCTCTATCGGCCTCCCCGGTGTTCTCACTGTTCCATCTGCAACAATTGCGTGGAGCGCTTTGATCACCACTGCCCCTGGGTTGGCCAGTGCATTGGACAAGTAAGCTTCTTCTCTTCTTTCGTTCTTTGCTAACTTGTTCCTCTTTTCTTTTTTCTTCGCAGAGGAACTACAGATTCTTCTTCATGTTCGTCTCGTCGGCCACGCTGATGTGTGTGTATGTTTTTGCGATGTGTGCGCTGGAGATCAAGTTTGTCATGGACGACCACCAGAGCTCGGCGTGGAAAGCCATGAGAAAGTCGCCCGCGTCCATTGCTCTCATGGCTTACACGTTCGTCGCCCTGTGGTTTGTGGGGGGCCTCACGCTCTTCCACCTTTACCTCATCGGTACAAACCAGGTATGAAAGAGAGAAGAAAAAGATCTTAAAAGTTTTTCTTCGTACAGTACTTTGATCTCGGGTTGTGCGCTGTGACTCGTGCAGACGACTTACGAGAACTTCCGCTACCGCTACGACAATAAAGTCAATCCTTACAATCTAGGCGTGGTAGACAACTTCCGCGAGATCTTCTTTTCCAAGATTGCTCCCTCCAAGAACCACTTTCGGGGTAAAGTAACGAAGGAAAGCTCAGGACAGGGACAAGGAGTGAGACAGCAAATGGCGGTTACTCCCACGGCGACGTCTTTAAAGTCTGCTGGCTCGGATTTGGAAGGAGGGGTGAAGCCGGCATGGCCAGAGCGAGTAGCTCTTCCAACCAGCAACAGCGGCGGCGAAGTTTCGTCCGATGATCCGGGAAGAGTGAGCAATGGTGGTGACATCGGTCTGGATATCAAGAACGGGACATTCTCGCGAGCTCCTCCTGCTCCTGCTCCAGCAGTGGCCGGTAGCAGCGCACTACACCCGAGAAGATCTAGCTGGGGACGGAAGAGTGGAAGCTGGGAGATCACTCCGGATATTATGGCTCTGGCTGCCGGCGTTGGCGGTAGAGACGAAGAAGGGCGAGCGAATGGAGCTGCGAGTAATCCTCAAACGACGACGAACAGATGAGACGATGGAGGAGTGAGAAGGGAGGAGGCGAGTCCCTCTCTTGTGTAAGTTATTTTCCGGTTTGCTGTTATTAACTGTCACGATTGATTTGCTATTTTTTCATAGCTTTTAGATGTGGCAGCGCGATTGTCGAGCTAAGTTTTCGTCCAAAAACTGACTCTTGATCGATCGATGATGCTTTTTATATAGCTATATTCTTTCTCTCGAGTTCTCGAAGCCTCGGGTTTTATAAAACTCTCTCGTCGTCGCGACCATCACCAGCGTGGTCAGGCACCCAAAGACGCAAACTCCAGCGAGAATGAGAAAGGTGGCCATGAAGCAGTGAGAACCATAGCAGCTGGAAGATCCTTGCTCTCGGGCCTCCTTATCGTAGAAAGAACCCGCAACTTGGACCGAGAAGACGTAAGATCCCAGCGGGCTGGCCACCGTGAGCGTGTTGAAGAGCGCTCCAAATCGTCCCAGCCCGAAGATCTCCGAGACGGTGGCGGGCATGAGCGACCAGTGCGCGCCATAGCCGAGAAGAATCGCCAGAGTTCCAACGTAGAGAGCTCCCGGAAGAGCCATGGCGACGACGAGATGGCCCAGAGACTGTGCTCCCAGAGCGATGGCGATGAAAGCCGGCCGTGGGAAGCCCTGCGAGTGGAGGAACTTGTCCGAGATCACTCCAGCTAGAAACCGGCCCAGGAAGTTCCAGACGCTCATGAGCGAGACAACGATCGAGATGTCGCGCTTGGAGTGGCCGAGCGAGAGGCCGAGCTGGTTGACGTTGTCGATGGTGGTGAGCCCGGTTCCCATGCCACAGAACGCCGAGACGAAGAGCAGCCAAAACTCCAGCGATGATAGCGCCTGGGCGAGCGTGAATTCCTGGCCGAGTTGCAAGCCAGGCTTGCGGGATGATCTTGGCGGATCCTCGGGTTCCAAGAGCCTGGCTTGCTCTTGGGTGGATTGGTCTTCCTCGGCCGTGAGCTCGGCTCGCAATGCAACGAGGAGGGGCGATGCGAGAAGGAGGAGAATGAGGAGAGCTGAGAAGTCCATCGCTAGCGCTTGGTTTGGAGAAGCTATCGAGATTGGGACGAGGAGAAACGCGATAGCCACGATGATCCCGGAGATCTTGTGTAAGTTGGTCGTTTCGAATCGATCGATTGCTACTGGAAGTGGCCGGATGAGAAACATGAGCAAGAGAGAGGCCAGAGATGGGACTAGAGCCGCGAAGAGAGTGTACGAGACTTGATCTCTTGTACGGAGTGTTCTAAACATCAGTGTAAGAACCGCGCCACTCAATCCCAGGCCACCCTGGAGGAAACAAAGATCTCGTCAAGTTTCCAAAAGTTCTTGGAAGAAACGATCTTTACCTTCATGAGGCCGACCACTGTGCCTCGGCTGCTCGGGAAATTCGCCACCGAGGTGACCACCACCGCGGTGTTGAGAAAGGTTTGCGCATTGGCGGCGAGGAGCATGAACACGCAGACTTGCCAGAAATCCACGCGCTCGAGCCTTCCAGCGGCGGCGAGCCAGATGGAGAGATAGCCGGCGAGGTTGAGGAGCGATCCAATTGCCAGGATCGCCCAGGGCGGGACAAGCAGGTAGAGCAATCCGGCATGGATGCCAACGTTGGCGCCGATTCCCTTGAAGAAGGCGATGGTGTCGAGCTGGGTTTGCGTGTAGCCGAGCGCGCGCTTGAGGGATTCGGAGTAGAGGCCGAAGACGTAGGGGGAACCAGCGGTGAATTGGATCCACAGCCCAGCTACCAGCATCACCCATCTCTTCCCCAGCATTCTCTTCTTCCTCTCTTCTTGGAACCCTAAATATGTCATCATTTTGATAAAATTACTATGAAGTTAAATAGATGTCTGTAATAAGTGATTGAATGTGAGTTTTTTATTAAAAAATAAATTAGGATTATCAAGTTAAATATATGTCTTAGTGATTGAATGTGGCTGTAGTTTAGTGGTGAGAATTCCACGTTGTGGCCGTGGAGACCTGGGCTCGAATCCCAGCAGCCACAAAGTGCAATTGTGGAAGTTTTCTAAAAAACTTTACCGGTTTTTTCTGTAAGATTCCCAAACTGTTCTCCTTCTGGGCATTTGCGGTGGGATCTCAAAAACCTGTTCTTGTGAAAAATCCTCCTTCTGGGCATTTGCTGATGATAGAATTCTTGTTCTTGTGCAAGATGGCATTTGTAGGAATCTCAAAAACTTGAGCTGTTTAGCCAAGGAACCGAGCTATCTAGGTGACGATTTCGGACAGCAGCATATGAGCGGCAGCATTCTCGGGGTCGAACTCCAAAACTTTGAGCGCTGCGTCCCTTCCCAGCTCTAGATTCCCATGAACCTTGCAAGAGCCAAGCAGGGACATCCAGGCAATCAGGTTGGGCTTAAACGGCATTCTCGCAAGCAGCATCTTGGCTTCACTCAAGTGCCCAGCTCGTCCCAGCAGATCAATCATGCAGCCGCAGTGCTCCTCAATCGGCTGGAAGCCATAGTCGCCGATCATGCTGCTGAAATACTTGCAGCCCTCGGCCACGAGCCCGACGTGACTGCATGCATGCAAGACGCTCATGAACGTGATTCGGTTGGCGGAGTAGCCCCGGTGCTGCATCTCGGTGAAGGCCTCGAGCGTTTCCACGCCATATCCGTGCTGGGCATATCCGGCAAGCAGCGAGTTCCATGTTACCTCGTCGAGCTTGGCCATCTTGTCCAGCACCGCGCGAGCTTCGAGCAGGCATCCACACTTCCCGTAGAAGTCCACGACGCCATTCGCCACCGCAACGTCGGACATGAGCCCGTTCTCGGCCGCGAATCTATGCACGGCTCGTCCTTTGGCGATGGCGCTTCCGGCAGCGCAGGCGCTGAGAACTGTGACTAGCGTGACAGTGTCCGGGACGGCGCCATCGACTTGCATTTGCTGCAAGAGCTTGAAGCTTTCTTTCCAGCGGCCGTTGAGAGAACACGCTGCGATGATCGAGTTCCAGGACGCGAGGTTCTTGTCAGGGGTGTCGTCGAAGGTTCTCCGCGCGAGGTCGCAGTTACCGTGGTAGCCATACGCTGCGACCATGGCGTTCCAGGAGGGGGTGTCTCGGTGGTGCATGCTCTCGAACACCTCCACCGCGGCGTCGAGAGTTTCGCACTTGGCGTGCATGAGAACGAGCGCGGTCTGGAACTTGACTTCGTGGTGGTAGCCGCGCTGGGTGGCGAGCTCGCGGACAATCCTCCCGGTTCTAAGAGCTGCTGGATTCGTGCATGCGTAGAGAACTGTGAGCAAGGTTGCTCGATCGGCTGGAACTCCTGCGAGCTGCATTCGATGGAAGAGAACCATGGATCGCTGGTGCTCGCCGTTCTGCGCGTGCACGGCGATCACGGTGTTCCAGGAGATCACGTTTTGGAGCCTCGGCGAGGCCTCGAACAGCCGGAGCGCGTCCTCGGCGCAGCCACACTTGCCATACATGTTCATCAGCGCGTTCCGGACGATGCTGTCCGACTCGAAGCCTTTGTCGGCGATGGCGGCGTGGATGGATCGTCCCAGCGCGAGCGAGGACGAGCCAGTGAGCGCGCTCAGGACGGACACAAAGGCCGGCTTGTCCGGAAAGAAACTCTGGCGCTGCATTTGCTCCAGGAGATCCAGCGCACGGTCGCGGCAGCCGTGCTGCGCGTAGGCCGCGATCAGTGCGTTCCACACGACGTTGTCCCGCTTCTCTACTCCATCGAAGATCTCTTGAGCTCTTCCGAGCGTTCTGGCAGACTTTCCATACATGTTGACGAGTGCAGTGGCCACCACAACGTCGGTTTCCAGCCCGCTCTCGATCACGCACCTGTGGAGAGCCTCGGCTTCTTCTTCCGGAGCCAAAGACTTCGCACAAGCTTCCATAGCCGCAAGGAACGTCACCTTGTTTGGCTTCTCCCCTTCCAGCTCCATTCTCCTGTACAGCCTGATCGCATCGTCACAGCTACCACTCTGGGCATAGGCCGCGATCATCGACGTCCACGAGATAACGTCTCGCCGAGGCATCGCATCGAACACCAGCTTGGCATTCTCGACACTGCCACAGCGGTGATACATACAAACGACCCCGTTCTGGATCGAGAGCCCCTGCTGGTTGCCACTCTGCCGGATGTGATCGTGGACGAGGCTGGCCTCTCGCAAGCTTCCCAGCTTCGTGCAAGCGCTCAAGAGCGAGAGGAAAGTGATCCTGCTCGGCGAGACTCCGTCCATGAGCATCTCCCGGTAGAGGTCGAGAGCTTGACGGGAGTGGCCAAACTGGGCGTATCCGGTGATCAGCGCGGTCCAGGAGATCAAGTCTCGCTCCTCCATCCCGCGGAAGATCGCTCCAGCGCTCTCCAGGTCGCCGCATTTGCCATAGGCGTTGAGCAGCGCAGTCGCGACGATCTTCTCGTGCTCGCAGTGGATCTCTCGAGCGCACTCGTGAACGGATCTCACCTGGTGGTCGGCGAGGCAGGAGTTGAGAGTGGCAACCAGCGCGATCTGGTTGGGAAGAACACCGTGGACGTGGAGTTTCTGGAAAAGCGCAAATGCCTGCGTGTAGTTCCCACTCTGGGCATTTGCGGTGATCATCCTGGACCAGGACTTGAGATCTCTCTCCGGCATGGAATCGAAGATCTGGGTGGCGTCATCCAGGTTGCCACAGCGGATGTACATCTCGAGCAGGAGCTCCGCGAGGATACGATTGTGATGGAGGAGGCCGTGCCGTGCGAGGAAGCCATGGATGGATTTTCCTTGCTCGTGGGCTTTGGCGTTCTTGCAGGCGATGATCAATCGCGCGCACTCTGCTGGATCAGGAGCTTGCTGCTGCTCTTGGGCGATCAGGGCAAGAATTGATTGCTCCAGAGATGTGTTGCTCGCTTGCAAATTCACGCTGCGAATGAGCCTTCCACTAGAAAGCAAGACGCCCTTCCGGTTGAATGGAAACATCCATTCTCTAGAGTTCCTGGGAGGATCTATGTGGGCGAGATCGATACCTTTCTAAGCTGGACAACGAATTCAAGCTCTTGGTCTGGATCGACTCTTCCTTGAGCTCCAAAATCTTCCCCTCGCTCGCCAAACCCTAGCGCAGGAGGCACGATCACCCTCCTCTCGCCACCGGCGTTCATCGATGCCAGCGCAAACTCCAATCCATCGCACATCCCACCAGAGTATGGCTTCGCGCCATACACGAACACCAGTGGCCTCTTGTTCCCGATCGTGTCAACGAATTTCTCTCCAGTGCTTGTCACTCTCCCCACAAGATCCACGACCACCAAATCCCCGCGCCTGGGAGAAGCCCCTCCTCCGATTACCAGGTCTGTGAATCTCACTCCATTCGGAAGCACGGTCTCTTTTCCATCTTGGATTTCCCTGCAAGAATCTCGCAAGATCTAAGCGAAAGGACGAATCTAAGCGAGGATTTCTGACCTGGAGCCTTGCTCCTCGAGGGCAACCTCCGTTCTCGTTTTGATCTGCTCGGAGATTACACCGAATGCGAGGAAGCCCACGTATCCCAGGCCTGCCCCCAGTCCAAATCTTCTTGTCAGCAACGAAGCGATCCAGTCTGTGGAGGAATCGAGCTGGATTTTGGTGCCTGGATCTTGCTTCTTTGGGGATTGCTGCTGCTGTTGCTCTTCCAGTTCACAGAGAATGCGCCTCCTGCGCGTGAGAATTCGCGATCTTGGAGTGGGAATGCGGCAGTGGAACAGAGTTGCCATGGCATGCTCTGTTTTTAGGGGAAATCCGGAGAAGATAAGATGATCCACGACCGCGATGGTGGAGAGAGCTCTTTCGTCTGGTGGGCTTTATCGCAAGCCCAGCGAATTCCTTGCACCGGATGGATCGCCCACGCAGTGGAATGGGAGCATTTTGGAATTTCCCGGGAAGGAATCGGAGAGCTCACTTTGCCAAGGCGGGCAATTGGGTAAAACGATGGAGAGCTCTCGAAAGGTCTCAAAACCCAGCGTGGTTTCGTGGAACAAAACCTTAATGGATTGCGCAAGGAATGGGAATTTGGATCAAGCAGAGAGTGTTTTTGAAAAAATCCCAAATCCAAACGTTGCATCGTTTAACATCATGATCACAGCATATGCCCAAGCTGGGCATGTCTATAAAGCGAAGAGGGTTTTTGACAGAATATCAAAACCCACCGAAGTTTCATGGAATGCAATGGTTGCGGCTTATGCTCAGGAAGGATTTCTGATGGAAGGAAGCGATATTCTGAAAAGGATGCCGAAGCTAAACTCTGTAGCTGGAATCGCGATGATGCTTGCATATGCCCGATCTGGGCATATTGACGAATCTGAAAGAATCTTTCGAGCTTTGCCAGATTCAAACGTTTTCTCGTGGAATGCGATGCTCTCGTCATACACAATCAATGGATACGTAGAAAAAGCTAGAGATTTGTTTGACAGGATGAGTGGGAGAACTGTGGTGACTTGGAATACGATGGTTTCGGCCTATGGTCAAGCTGGAAAAGTGTTAGAAGCAAAAGAGATATTTGAAGAGATGGCGGAGAGAGACCTCGTGACTTGGAACGCAGCTCTTCAAGCCTATGCCCGAAATGGGCATATCGACGAGGCAGAGAGATTGTTTGAAGAAATGCCAGTGAGAGACGTGACTTCATACACGAGCCTGATGACAGGATCACACCACAGCCTTGATCGAGCAAAGACTTTGTTTGATATGATGCCCGAGCACAACGTAGTCTCATCCACCGCAATGCTGGATCTCTATGCCCGACATGGCTATCTGGAAGAAGCAGTGGACGTGTTTGTCAAAACAAGAGAGCATAACATTCTGTCATGGAATGCTCTAATGCTAGCATACTTTAGAAACGATCTCTTTGAGGAAGCTAAGTTAGTCTTTTTTGGCATGCCTCAAAAGGACGTGGTTGCATGGAGCTCTATGCTCTCGTCATATGCCCAAAACGGGCATCTGCGCGAGGTAGGAAGCTTGTTCTACACAATGCCGGAGGAGAGAGACCAGATTGCCTGGAGCTCTATAATAGCTGCTTTTGCACAGTTTGGCCATATCCAAGATTCTATCAAGCTCTTCAAGCTCATGGTTTTGGAAGGAGTGGAGCCCGAGAAGGGCTGTGTTAGAACAGTTCTCTCGGCGTGTAGCCACATCGGACTCCTCCAGGAAGGCTGGAACTTGTTTGTGTCGATGCGAGATGACTTTGGAATAGAGCCGTCGAGAGAGCAGCTTTGTTGTGTGATTGACATACTTGGCCGGGCAGGGAAGATCAACCAAGCACAGCAAATGGTGGAGAGTTTCTCGTTCGTTCCAAATGCCGCGGAGCTGGGAACTCTCCTTGGTGCGTCGAGGCTCCACTTTGATACAAGTTGTGGAAGGCAAGCAGCCACGCAGCTCTTGCAAGGGGTCGATCCAAGTAACTCAGCAGCGTTCGTGGGATTGGCCGATCTAATCTTTGCGTCTTGACTAAAACTTGTTTCGTGCCTTGAAAGCTGCAAAGTTGGCAAAAGAACACCGTGGAAAAGCTTGCCTTTCTCGGCAAACTATGATCAAACAAGTGCGTTGTTCTCGCCTTTTGTTGGATTTGTAATCAGCCACAAGGTCCCATGACCCTGCATTATTGCTAGAGCTACGTCCTCGAATGTGAGATACAAAAGTAGATTCAAAACTATAGAAAAAAAAAGGCTCTTCTTTCTTTTCTACCAAAGAAGAAGCTTTTGAGTATATATATATACACAAAGACGCTTCTTTTCTTAAAGGAGAGTATGCATATACACCTGGATCTAGAGTAGTAGTAGTGTGAGAGATGTGAGTACTAGCAAACGCTTCTCGATGTGATGAAACGAGGAAAACGAAGAAGAGGATTGTTGAGCTGTTCCAGCATTGATCGGCGTGACTTGGTTCGAAATAATGTTCTGCGGTTCTATGATGGGCGATGAATCAGGTGTCGAGGCAGGCATGTACTGCCTGTATGTTGGAGGTGGTGATGAAACTGCCAGAGAAAAAAAACGATTATCAACGATCTCGAAACCATGAAACTTACCAGGACATGTTGATTGATTCGTGTTTTCCAAGCTGAGAAAGAAAGAGCAAATGGAAGAGTTACAAGGTTTATAGATCTATGTTTAAAGAGGAACGCTTTATATACCCAGTGAAGATGACCGAGTCGTGGAAACCATTGTACGAGCAAGACGTAACTTGACAGCCTTGGAGCGAAGCTTTGGTGGTGAATTCACCAATTTTGAGATTGCTCCCGGCGCAGCGAGGAGCTGGACATGGAAATCCGGAGCTGGATGGAGCAGGAGTGCAATCTAGCCTGGAAAAACATAGATGATCTTTCCATGATCCAAGATCTCATCATGGGTTTACCTTGGATAGTTGCAAGAACACTGGACGCATCGATCGGCAGTGATGGTATAAGTCCCGTTTGGAACCATCAATCCATAGTCCACAGCTCTCGAATCAAAGGATGACTCACAGGCTGGATTTTCCATTTTTTTTTGGAAGATGAGAGATCATTGAATTCTCAAAAAACTTGCCTGGGATTGGAACTTCGAGCACGTCTCCAGCCGCGAGGGATGATCCCTTTTGCATCCCATTGAGCTCCACGACGCTGGAAACGCTGGAATCAAACAAGCTCGCGATCTCAAACGTGGATTCCCCTCTCTGGACCATGTAAGACACGAACATCGCAGGGATCCCCTTGAAATTCCCCGCGTTGCAAGCGCAGGGGAAGGGGATCAGCAATCTCTTCCCAATTGCAACCTCCGTGCTGGAATTCAGCCCCCTCTCGCTCAAATCCCCGCCTGGATCGTTGCTGTTGGCCTGGAAGATTTGCAAGGGAGTGACCATCCCTCCGAAGACTTCATTGGAGATCG
This sequence comes from Selaginella moellendorffii, assembly GCF_000143415.4. Lineage (NCBI taxonomy): Eukaryota > Viridiplantae > Streptophyta > Lycopodiopsida > Selaginellales > Selaginellaceae > Selaginella > Selaginella moellendorffii. The sequence continues at coordinate 316,218 of NW_003314304.1, read as the reverse complement.
AGAAGAGCGTCTCGCCTTCCTGGCGGACAGAGTAGACGATGGAATCGGTGCGCCGGATGCCATTGGAGCAAGCGCACGAGACTGGGATCCGGAGGAGCTCCTGGGCCTGGATGATCACGTCGTCGGGCTCTGGAATCGCGACCTCGTAGTTGTTTGATCCCAGGATTTCATCGGTGGTGACTCCAAACATGGCCACCACGTTTGAGATCCTCGTGTCGGCAACAATTCGATAGCCCAGCAGCGATTTACACTTGTCCTCGCCCGAGCACGATTCGATGTAGAACTTGGAGACCGCTGTGCTCCAGAAGACTGACGCAAGAATCGCCATCACTGCAAAGGCATTCTCCATTCTCGAAATTCCTCTGTTTTCTCCCTTTTTGCTTGTTTCTTTTTTGGCGAGTGGCTTGGAAGGCACAAGTGTTTCACTGTTTGGGGGGTAGAAATATTTATCGGTTGATTAAAATCACGCAAGATTTGGTGGTGCTTTCACCATAGGTCTATTACTATATGCTAAACTTTTTTATTTCCTTCTCTCTTTCTCTCACATTTCTTTTTGTTCTTGGTTCCATTAGAGATCCTAGCTAGGCAAAGCGGTCCCTTCAAGAACAAAAGCAAGAAACAAAGCTAGAGAGAAATCGTTCGTCCTTGCATCGACTTTTCCTTGCAGCTTTACAACACACGCACAAAAGGAATAGGAACAATGAAAGGTGGTGGAATTGAGGCACCGGAAAGGTGGTCGTTCTAAACTTGTAAACAAGATCTAAAACGTCAAAAGAATAGAATGAATACGAGTTTATACAGACGTGGATTCTCTTGGCTCTTCTTGTGCTGCATGGTTTAGAGGTGTCTAGGAAAAATTCCCTTCTCCACTTTGGTAGTGGGAGACGCTCTTAAAAATGTGTGTCAAGGTTTGCGGGATGTCGTTTTCGTGAAATGCGAGAGACTCCAACCATGCCGCATATTGCATTTGTTCTTTTCCTCTTTTTCCATGCGTAAATTCTACTCCAGGCATCATCCAGAAAGTTGGAATATCTAAATCTTGCCAGCGTGATCTTTATTTTCTGCTCAAGAAGAACCCCTGCCGGCAGTAAAACTGGGTAATTGTCTAAAACGCAGTTAACTTGTGATAACATATCGATTAGTATTCAAAGCAGCTGAAAGAGAACTGAGCCAGTTGATGCCACTAGAATTGTCCATTGTGTAGCTATTGGGGAAGGCAATGCTCTCATCAAGGAGTTTCTTATTCAAATGACTTTGTTGCTGTTTCAAAATCATCAATTTGATTTAATTTTGAAAGTTTATATGTCAAAAAATTTAATAATTAGACTAATATCTTATTAAAGTTTTGATACTCCGGTATCTCATTAAATTTTTGTATACAACTACAAAAAACTTTCACACATGTGTAAATATATAATGCAAGCATGTGCAATCACATAATAATTATTATAATAAAATATAAATTTGTTATAATATTAAGTTATAAAAACATTATGTCCAAGCTGCTCTCATTAAATTGAATACTCATCCTCCCTAAGTAAGATGATGTTCTTATATAATTTTTAAAAATTATTTTAATTTCATTAAGTACAAGTAAATGAAATAAAGTTCTAAATTTATAAACAATTAGTGATTTAAAATATATTTTTAAAAGAAAAAGCTATTTTCTATTGCTAAATTTATTGAAAATGATATATATGATCTTTATTTAAATTTGAGTTTTACTAAAAAAAATACATGAGTGATAGAATAACTAGAAGGGTATATCATAATATAATATAAAGATATTATATAATAAATTTAAATAGTTTAGATTTTAATTTGTATAACCAATCCCAAATACATAATACTTGAATGTTTATATATTAAATATTTTTGGTAAGTTTTCATATCATCTATTAAATGATCTAAAAATAAAATTTAATAATTAATGATTGGAATATATATACTTAGTTTATAGTAACTTCAAAATCACTACTTTAACTTGATTTTAATATTACTATTTCACTATAGCTAATATTTTAATATTATCAAGGTAATAAAGAAATGATCATAAAAAATTTGGTATTTCCTTCTTCTTTCTGAACAATCCAAAAAATAATTAACAATGATAATTTCATTAAAAGGATGTAAAAAGAAACAAATTATCATGAATATGTGAAGTAAAATCACAATTTGCCTAGTTATTTAGTCAAATGTGTTAGCTTTTTAGCATTGCAGTTTCTTCATTATCTCATTACGTGAGTTTTAGAAAATTACTGGGGGATGGAATGCTTGATTCAACACTCTTTGACAGGTTTGAGGATAATCTTTAGTTTTTTTTTTATAAATTATAGATTTAAATAACAATTTTTAAACACAAAAGATTTTGAAGCACTTGAATGAGATGAATGGATTCATGTGTTTCTCCCCATGTTAAGGATGTTTTATGCAATTGAAGTAAATTATTATAGAAATAAATTATTTTTATTGTGTCTAATAAGTTTTCATTTTATTATTTTAACAATAAAGAAACAAATCTAGTATACATTATTGCACACTAAGTGTTAAACAAAAAAAAAAATTATATACTAAATAATTATAAAATTTCACATACCTAAATTCACTTTGGCAAATCATCTATAAAATTGGAAAGGCATTAATTTCAATTTAAGTTCATTTTAACAAAAAAATAAAAACTAACAAAAGCTGATTAGAATTCATTGTTTCTTATTGTGGTTTTCCAATAAGTAAAGAATGTAAAACTTATAAGTTTTATTTTTAATATTAAGCTTGCTTTTCTATATAAATGTAAACTTTATATAGAATTGTGGTGGTCTTTTATATATATATATATAGATTTGCAAGAATTAATGGCAATTTAATAATAATAAAAAATTGGCAATGTCATGTGGAAAACCAATATCAATTAGTAAATAGAACACTTCTAAGTGCAGTTGATATAAAGTAGATTATGACTGTAAATAGTTTATTAACCATGCTCTGAGCAACGTTTATATAAATCTTTAAGGATAAGTCGCAAAAAAGAGGATCCATGGATTGGGGCGTGGCAATTGCTCCTCTGTCCAGCTGCATTCCCAGATCGATACGGTATAGCAGGAGCTCTCTACATTGCGGGCGGCTGGGCGCTGCCAAAGACACTGTTAGACAGTTTTACAGCGCGATCAATCACAGGCAGCTAGAAATCGCCGGTGATTTGATTGCTAGCGACTGTGTCTACGAAGATCTTGTGTTCTCCAAGCCATTCGTTGGTAGAAAGGTGCTCTGCCTGGAACTTTTCCTTCCAAATGGTCTGATGAATTGTCTTTTCAATGTGAGCAAGCAGGCTATCATCGAATTGTTCGAGACATTTACCAGTTCCGTTGGTCCCGAGGTGAGTTTTGTGATAGACGAGATCAGTGATGGCAACCTGAGCGTTGGAGTAACTTGGCATTTGGGTGACTATACAAACCATTTCATCTTGGGATGCATGTAGGAAAGTATGAACGTTTTGCTGTTCTAAACAGATTGGAGAGGGAATGTTTTCCCGTTTAGCAAGGGGTGCAGCTTCTATCGCTGTGAAGATGTCTCTGGAGATTACAAGATTGTGTAAGTGATATCACCGTGTTGACACAGCAGTGTGTGAATTTCGGAAGAACCTTGCAGCTATGGGAGGGATATTGTGGAGCCAGCGTTTAAAATCAACAGTGTCGCTCTGGTAAAGAATGATATCTCAGAAGTATGGTATACCAATCAGCGTGATCTCGCAGAAAGCAATAGGGGCTGTTACGTGGTTGTTTGAAAGGTTTCCTGGGCTGGCACGAAGAACTTCATAAAAAAACCAATCAAGCAAACGCGAATGCCAAGCTCGAAGATCAATTTTATTTCTTAGTCGCGACGGATTGTCAGCTGGACACGAGCAATAACATTGGCTCCGCTGGTATGAACAACTTGAGACGTATAAACTCCCTCCATACGGTAAAACTCTCCAGTTCCACCCACAATTGGAACTCTTGTCACGGGTTGACGAAGCTCAAAACTTCCAGCGCAGCTCAAAGCACCATTCCTCCCGGCCAAGCTCACCGTGAAAGTTTCGTGAGCTTGGGATCCATCCAGCGAAGAAACCACGGCGGCTCCACGGACCCTCCCAACTTCCTGGGAGAAGTAGTCACTCCCTTGCGTCAACTTGTGATCAAACACGACCGCGTAGCCAAATCGTCCCGGAGTGCCGCCACCGATGGGAGTCTCGCTGAGAGTGGAGGTTGATCCATTTGCGCGGATGATGTGCTGGTAGAACTCGATCGTTCGATCCCTGTTGAAGTTATCTGGCAAGTGAACGAGAGATTCCTCGCGAGCAGTGATTTCCACTGCGAGGAGTGATCCCACGAAGAAGAAGGAAAGAAAGAAGACAATGTGGGAGAGTTCCATCGATCCAAGCGCTCTTTCTAGTTCTAGTTCTAGAGGCTATGGGGAAATCTATAAAGGGAGGCCTTTATATACTGGAGGGAATGAGAAACGCGCCCAGGTTTGATGTTTAAAACGCTTGGCCAGGGATAGGGTTTTCGGCAACCATGGCTTTGGTGGAGCGGCTCCGGGAGGCCGGCGATCGGTGCTGTCAGGTAAGAACGAGTCGCTGTCGGCGATGGCGATGGAGTAGCGCTGAAATCACTGGATTTTTTGCTTTTTCTTTTCCTCGATTGTCGCAGTGCGAAGGCGATGCGATCGGGGATTTCAAGCGTGTTCTTGAGTCCGCGGTTTTGGATGGTGCGCAGGAGTCCACTGGTGAGTGGGAAGGCGTGTGTCAGCGGCTGTTGCTTGATGTCAAGGCGATGCTCGATCCTAGCACGGAGAAGGGTCGAGTAAGTGATTGATCGTTTCTATCATTTTGGACTCGTCACTTTTCTCGTTTGCGTTAGATGCTTCTCGAGGCTGTGGGATGGGATTTGCCTGGTGCGATCGTGAATTATGCTAGAGTTTCAGAGGCTTGTCGAGAGGTTTCTCTGGATCTCATTGTGCTCTTGGCGGAGTCGTGCTCTCCCCGAGAAATTCTCGCTACTCTCCTGGAGGTAATCTACCTTTTTGTTGTGAATCCAGCATCTTCATACGTAACCTTGTAGGCTCTTCATATCTCCATCAAGCTTGAGGCTTTAGACCTTTGCCTTCTCCTGTTGGAGGGATTATCGTCTGGTACGCTGCGACTTATTTCTTAGAGATTTCGCTAAATGTTTTCTTTTAGTTCTTCCACGGATTCAGAGGCGCCGAGCAGAGTTTGCCAAGGAAACTGTCGATGTTCTTTTACCTGTTGCTGTTGTCTCTCAGTATCTTGACGACGATGAAGTTCTGCGGCTCCAGATTCTTCACAAGCTTCTGCAGCTATGCCAAGTTTTGCAAGAAATGTTTGCTGTCGAAAAGGTGGTGTACACTTATTCTCTTTAACGTCTTAACGTGTTTCTTTTCATGCATAGGCAGACAATCAGAAGGAAATGCTTCGCGGAATTCTTTCTTACTTCGCGCTTGTTCTTATGGTACTTTTGTCCAAGGCTCCTTTTCGCTCTTTCTAACTTTTCATCTCATTCAGACGGCCGTAGTGTCAGCTGACACTTCAGACACTTCAAACTCAGTCTCGCAGCTTCTTGAAATCTTGAAGTCCTGCGGCCTTACGGTGTCTAAGTTGCTGGATAGAAGCGTGATTTCATCATACACGGCTGTGCAACACAAGGAAGGTAATAAAAGGAAAAACAATTATGTCTATAATAGTAACTTGAATCTTTCCTTGACGCAGACGCTCATCTTTTATACGATTCAGAAGCAGATTGTGGGGCGGCACTGGCAGGTCTGTATCTATTTTTTAGCTTATTCTTTGTGCGTGCTTGCGTATGTTTTAACTAACAAGTAGAGGTGCAGCGTCACTTTTATTAAAGGACAAAACTGAGCCGCTCTGTACCCCACTGGAAGCTTTGGATGTATCAACATGGCTGTTCGGTTTTGTGCTCGAGAGAAATGGTTCATGGAAACTTGCAGAGAAAGGCCTGAAACTTATACAGTCGGTACTGGCTGTCAAGGGGGACGCATGCTTCACGGAGGACGATCATGTGACAACAGCCACGAAGATATGCTCTCTTTTGAAGGTTCACTTGTTTAATCCAAGTTGATGATTCTATGATTGTTGTTTCAGATTCTTCACGACGTGGTGATTCGTTCTCCTTACCCATCGTTGAGAAACTCAGCCTATGACGTTTTGCTGAAGGTGAGTTGTTTGCAAGCCTCTCTTTTTGTATTTTTATGCTTAAAATGGTCAATGTGCAGGTTTTGAGGAGGACAAGTGCTGATGCTAGGTTCCTGTGCTTGGTTTCTCTTGTCGGCGATGGATGTCATTCCGCAGTGGTAAAACAACTGTTTTGTTCTTTTGATTTTCTGATTGCCTCCCGCGTCGCTCTTCCAGGTTTCGCTGCTGCTGACTTTTGCGAAGGATGAGGTAGACAGTGCGTGGCGATCTGAAGGTCGTGAGCTCAATCCATTCGTAAGCGAGAGAGTTCTAGAACTCGTGGAAATAGTTCTCCGTCCCAAGGAGGGTGCCCCGCCAAACTTGCCGCAGAACTTGGATGCGGTAAGCTGGCCCGTGAATCCAGATTGTTGACTAATGTACAATAATTAATACTGCAGGTTGTTGGTGCCCTGAACTTGTACCGCTTCCTATTGCTGAGAGAGAAATCAGGTAGAGCACTAGACTAGAGCTCTCGGAAGAACCATCATGTCAAAAGTTTTAACTCGTTTCGACCTTGGAACAGGAGGAACAAACTATACGGGGATACTCTCGAGAGCGGAGCTCGTAAAGGCTAAGTCTCAGTGGCTGGAGCCATTGCGTGCAGCCATCTCTGCAATCCCTCCGGATGATCCAGAGATCGCCCTTCACGTCGACGCATTACAGATGACAAGATCCCGGTGCTTGGAACTGGTGGAAGCAGAACTGGGCCAGCCATAAAAAGCTCTCTTTTTCGCTACCGCTACAACGAAGCAAAGAACATCACACACACGCGATAACTTGAGGCGTACTCTTGGCAACGTGCAACGTGCTTGCTCATCTGCGAGGTACGTGAACGTCCCTCTTTTTTTTAAGCTTTTTCCTTTGTGAGTGAGGCGAGGTGAGTGTAGCATATAGTAGTATCTTTTGCGAGGGTGTCCCTAGTTTCTAGAGAGGCTACAAACATGGCAGCAACTTGTGTCCCCTAAATTCTGCGCATTCCAGGGGCTCTCCAGCTTATTAACGCGCTCCAGTCCACTCCAGTGAGCCAGTCCCATTATTAACATATACGTCTATGAGGTACTCCGCTCTAAACTATCAGGCTCCCTTTTAGAACAATCACCCCTCTCAGCTGCCTAATGCCGGCTAGAGGCTGCAGCCGTCCAGACCAGCATCTTTCCAGACGAAATTTTACTCGTTTTTTACTCGTTTTCTAACTCTTTTTCGAGCGGGCGAGCGAGCGATCGCGAGTCTTTCGCTCGCTCTCGCCTCGTCTCATCTCATCTCACTTATTCTTATTGCTTTGCTCAGGCTTTGACGACTCAAGGGTGATTTACGTGAAGATTTCACGTACAGGTTCGTATCTCTAGCCATTTTTCATTGCCATTTTTTTAACCATTTCTCCTGAATTTTCCTCACAGGATTTCAGGCTAGAAACTCTAGGAGGTTCGACTTTCTATGAGCTTTCACGGGACCATGCCAGGGGGGTGAAGTAAACTGATATGTACTTTTACTTTGGCACATTCTCTTACGGCGTGGGTGTCACTGTTGTTGTGCTCTCCTGTGGATCATTAAGGCATTATTATTAGGGTTCTATTCTAGCCCCGTGTACGTCTATGAGATACATACGACTGCTAATTACTATATGTTCACAGAGAATCACAGGTATGGGGTGGTATTTCTAACTTGGCATTGTTTACTCACGGGCTTGAGTTACTCGCAAAGAATATCCATCGTGGAAACAGTTGTAAGTGTCGTGGAAGAAAAGTCTGGTTAGATTATGTTAAAATGGAGTAAGCGTGAGAAATTCTTACCGATTCGTGTATTTGGAAGTCTTTGCATTTATGGAGGTCGTGCTTAGTGTTTGCGGTTTGCTAGACGGGTTCCGTCAACCACCCACGATCATACAAGGCAATACTTTTTAATCTCTACGCGGGCGCTCGTACGGAATCGCGGTTTTCGTGGCTGATAATCACGGGTTTTTAAAATATAAACCTTTGTAGCGAGAGGGAGAAGTGCTCTGCAAGGAAAAGCCAGGGAAGAAAAGGGGGGGAGAGATTTTCAGCAGGGAGACAAAACGAGCCAGCGCAGGAATCAAAAGCGAGCGAGCGATTCGTGTTTTGTCCAGGGATATATAACTTGGAGTCGTCCATCCAGCAAATCTTCTTTCCCTCTCGCGCTTTTGTACATATCCGGCTCGATCGATCGATCTCCTTCGGTCTGACTTTGAAAAGGAAAAGTCGAGAGGGAGGGGAGGGGTGGAAGCTGCGGGCGTGGGCTTGTTTTGTTTATAATCTCTGGGAATGGTGGTCATGGTCTCGCCGAGGAACAGCAGTGGCAGAGGAAACAGCAGCAGCAGCAGTAGCAGTAGCAGCAGTCGCGGCAGGAGTGCGTTTTCTCTTTTGGATGTGATGCTCAGCGCTAGCTGCGTGTGCTGCTCTTGCTTACTTGCATTGCATCCTTTGGTCCACTGCGCACCCACAACAGCGATGGCTGCTTTGGTGAGCTTGTAAGCAATCTCTCTCTTGTCGAGAGAGAGAAAGAGAGAGATAGAGAGCGAGAGAGAGAGAGAGAGAGATAGAGCTCTCCTCTCCTCCTCCTCCTCCTCCTCCTAGGAGCCATTCTCTATACTTTCCTCTTCTTTTCTCTCTTTGCAATTGCGGCTCTCGAGATCTCTAGGCTACCTTCTTTCGACGCAGAGCTCGAGAATTTCCACCCCAATTCTCCAAATCGAGCAGCGCCCACGTCGCCGGAGGGCGAATCGCCCCAGCCGACAGATCTGGATTTGGAAATCTCAGCAGCCAGCCGACAGCCCAGATCAGCCGTGGAGCAGAGCATCGCATCGCATCCCCTCGCCGCAACGCAACAAAAAAGACCATTAACGACAACAGTATGATCCTCGTCCTGCTCCACTGGAGGAGGAGCTTCCTCCTCCTCCTCGTCACTCTATTCGTTCTTCTCCTCTCGAGTCACAGCAGCCACGCGCGAGAAGCTCCAAGATTGTTGCCATCTTCTTCCAATCTCCTCCAGAGCCACCACCACCAAAATCGGATGGATCTCTTGGAAGTGGCGCTGCCGCCGGCACAGAGCCCCGATTCGAATCATCCAGCTGAGGATTGCGATCAGGGCAGCATAGGCGCGGAGTGTAGCCCTCCCTCGGACAGCTCCTTCACGTCCAACAAGAGGCTCGTTCCCACAGGTCCAAATCCTCTCCACAATAGATGAAAAGCGCGATAGAGTCACAGATTTTTTGCTTGATCCTTGGGGAAAGGCTAGGAATGTGGGAATAGAGTGAGGCGAATTGTCCAGATCGAGGCTGGGAGGGGATTGATTCATCCATTTTCGCTTTTTTTGTTTCTTGGTTTGGTGGTTTCTGAGAGGGAGTAGTGGAAGAACAGGGGAATTTTCTGGAGAGATCTTCAAGGCGGCCTGGAATTGAGGATAATGGGGCTCAATCGAATCATTCACTCCATCCCAGTGTCAATCAAATCAGCCAATCAAGGCTGGGATTGATCCAGAGCTTCGCAAATTTGAAAGAAGACATCGGTCAAAGTGAGAAAGGGAGCTGTTTTGGGAAGAGGCAGCCACACACAATCTGAGCGGCAGGAACAGGGCAGGGCAGGGTTTTTGAGCTTCTTGTGCTCTCCAGAGGAGCCAAAAAAGAAAAAAAAAAGAAAGAAAGAAAGAAAGAAATCGAAGGGGAGCCATCTCTGATATCACATTCGTTGATTGATCGCGACGTGAGAACGGCAGCTGCAACAGCAGCACAGGCATTTAATCGAGAGAAAGAGAGAGAGCGAGGGAAAAATTTCCATCCCTTATCTCTGATTCCTCTCATCATGATCGTGATCTCTTCTCTCAGCTCTCTCGGCTCTCCTCTTCTCTGTTCTTCTGGGCTGTGATTTCTCCTCTCCGCCCAGCACGCGATCTTATGATATGAGACTGATATCGTTTCGATTCGCTTCTTCGTGGATGGATCATTCGGCTCACAGTCGCAAGCAAGGCATCAAGCGAAGGAAAACTTCGAATTTGCGACAAGAGCGCAGATGATGTTGATTGATTGCCAGAAGAACTACAACAACGTAGGCTGTACATAGCAAGTCTTTGACACCATACAATACATTCACGTACATTTCTTTTGTCCGTATTTTATTTGTTTGCGGATTGTCGAAAACTTTGGAGAATCTGTGACTTGTTCTTGCCGATTAGCGTGCTGATCAAGCACAGAGTTGATTCTCTTCATGCTTCCATGAACATCTTAATCAAGACCGAGACAAGAAAGAAAGAAAAAAACTAACACCCGACCCGACGTGTCGATCGCCAGTCTCGCGCTCGCCAGCCGGATGAAATTCATTTCCATTTCGTTTCATCTCCTCACAATCAATTCAATTCAATCGATCGATCGAAACGACAATGCAACGCTGCAGCCAGGGGATGTGATCAATCAATCCTTCGCGTTATGGGTGGTTTTTGTCATCAATTTCCGCTTCCCGCGACTTCCCGTGCTCTGTTTAAACTTATTTTTTAGGGCTCTTCAAGTCACGAATATGCCCTACGTAACGTGTGGGGGATATTCCCGGGAGCATTGAATTTAAAGGCTAGGGACTTCTTTTAGAGGTTGTGCATTCAATGCCTGTCTTTTGGCTTGTAAGTTGCTGGAATATAGAGTTTTTTCTGCAAAACTGGTTGCGCCTTGGGTGGTGGTGCTATGCTGCAACCTGCTGAAATGTTGATTGATTGGATTGCTTGATCCTGATTGATTCAACAATGAGCTGCCTGCAACCTCTAGCTCTATGTCAATCTCCTTATTACCTATGTTACGGTTTCTTCATAAGAAACTTAGTCCCCGTACGGCGACTACACATACGGCATATTAGACAAAAAAGTTCATCCATGTTGCTCGCAAAGTCCTCGGTGATTGTGAGATCCTCACAGTTGATCAAGCCTTTGGGTCAGGTCCACGCGCTTGCACCGAATCAATGGAGTGTTCGTCAAGACGGAACCAGTCAAGTTTTGATTTCAACATTTGCGGTATTTGAATTGGAACGCAAAAGTACTTCTCTATGGTCTTTTGTCCATGCACGCAGGACGCAACATCTGCCTCAATATGTATGCTTTTTTATATGGTTTTTATGCGTCTCTTGCAACTCCATAGCCTGGCTATAGTCTGATGGAGAGAGAAGAGCAATTTTAAAGCAAAAGATCTACGGATCATTTGAAGATCCATCTTTAATCTTGATATCAGGATTCAACGACAATCAGGCTGTCTGTTCGAATGCTTTATGTCCTAGTCTTGCTTTCAGCACCTACATGGCGTATGGCGGTAGCCTCAACGTATACATGCAGGCAGCGATTTCGATACATAGAGTGAAGTCAACTCGTTATACACGAAACAATCATTCAGAGTGATTGATCTACTATTTGATCAAATAATATTAATCTACTCTTTTGGGTTGTAGACCGACAAAGGCACTGTATGAAAGACACGGTTTCGTTGACAAAAAGGTTGTATCGTATAGATATAGAGGTGTGACGAATGATGGTCACCATTGAGGGAAAACTCTTGGGAAAATGGCTAAGTCAAGTTTGCATTTGTCTTGAAAGTCAAGTAAGAACTAAGATCAGCTACATTTTCATCACTGGATGTGATAGTGGGTTCAAGGGCTTGATGATCTTTTGCTACTGGATTTTGAAGTCATCTATTATTAGTGAAGCAATTTTGACTGCCCTTGCATTTAGCACTAGTGTTTGTTTATATCTATTGAAGTCATATACAAATAGAATAATTATTGAGCACCGTAGCTTGATTGATTTACTGATTTATTACTAGTCTTATATACACTAAAAAAACAGTTTTACAATAATAATATTAACAATTTTGTAAGATGCTCCTATACATCAAAAGGAAGTTTAAGGGACTAATATTTGTAGTCTAGTTCAAGAACTTATTGTATTAATTGCAAAGCCAAGGCATCATAAAGCATTCAATATCTCTATTTCACAAAACCTGAATTATTGCTCATGGCTTGGCCAGCTTGTCTGATTAAATCAAGCTAGTTCATAAGCTCTCCAAAGTTGCTGCCTAAAAAGCCTTTAACACAAGAAAGGGCCAGAAAACTTACGACAGGCTTGCTGAACTAATGAAGAATAAAAAGATGCAAAGTTGCAGTGCAAGATTAGTAAAAATAATGAGTAGTATATCTGGTTAAACTTTACACTATTAAAAAAATCACTAGATTGTGAATCCATAGCAATGCCAAGAGGAGAGAAACAAGAGAAGTAGCATTTAATTTAGAGAAATTTCTGTTCTCAAACTGTTGGCATGGAGCCTTCTTATGCCCTATACTTCCAAGCATCCATGTTATCAGGGTGTTGGCCACACAAAAATCAAATTTAAAATTGATGTCATGAGTTTAGATAAATCTCTCAAGCTAAGGTTTTTATGATATTAGGGCATAGTAATATACCATATACCAAAGTAGATGCTCATAATTAGGTTTTCTTATTAATATCTTTTCCTAGCTAAAACTTTGAGCTGTAACTCACTCTAGGCTGTTTTACTGCCCAATTGGAGTTTGGTGAAAGAAACATTTTTGTTACTAATAAGTTGAATTTTTCTCCTTAATATATGTAATGGACTTTATCTGTCTTCACTTAAGTAAATTGGAAAGTGGAGAGCCCTTATTGACACAATTTAGCCATATTAATCACCATATGAACTTATATGGCACCATAACACAAATCCTTAAGAAAAAGTAAAGATATTTTGTACTGATTAAGTAATATAAAAAATAAATTGGTAATTGTTAAATCATCAAAAAATAAAGGCAAACTTAATCTCTAATTATATAAAGAAGGAAATTTATTTTTTAGAAAATTCTTAATCATATATATATATATATACATACATATATATATACATACACATATACATACATATACATATACATATACATATACATATACATATATATACATACATATACATACATACATACATATACATATAAATATAAGTATAATATTATTGGATTACTAGGAGAGATGACGCTGGTATAAATTTGAAGAGTGTTATATACTATATATACATGGAGAGAAAGAGGTACATACTACAGGAACAAACACAGGAAGGAAGCTTGAGCTGAGGGTGGGTTTACCTTGGGGATGATGGCATTTGGCCACTCTACTAATGCTTCTAAGTAAAGTAGAGGATACAAGCCTTTAGGTGTAATATGAAAATTTGTAATCCCTAAGGTGCCTTGTTGTAAGATAATTAGTGGTACTGAAGTGGTACCTTTTTCTAGTGCTTCTTCTTGAAGTGGTAAAAGGGTGTTTTAGTCTTTTAATACATTTTTTGCTGCCACAGAGAATTATGTAGAAATAGTAATGTGTGTAAAAGTTAAATTTTCTTTTATTCATATTCATTTTTAAATAAAAATGGTATTTTACATAAATAATTTATAATATTATTCAAATATTCATTTAAGAACTTTTATTGTTAAGTATTATATATTTTTTATTTAGAGTTAAATGTTCTTTAATATCCAGCAAGAAATTTCACAGTTTGTGTGTTTCTTCTCTCCCAATGTCCTGTAAAAGCCCAATTTTGCCATCCATACCAACCTGTTGTTTCAAATAATCCCTCGCCATTAAATGTTACACCAATAAAATAAGTGTTATGTAAATAAAAATGGCATTCTTGATAAAATGTATGATCAAAATCTTTACTTTTGAAATCATAGCTATAGCGCCATACTATAGCATTTCCATATGTATTACATGTTCTCACACCTGAAATCATATCAGGCTTCCAATCATAATCATCTAATTTATTATCTCTAGTTTTATTGAATGATTTCATATGAAAATCATGATAAACTGTAGTCTGATTTTTGAGATTATATAAATTATTTTTATCATTTGATGATATAGATATTTGACAAGTATAATTGATATTTCAAAGAATTATTAAAAAGACCCACAACATAATTCTTGAGTTCTCTTTTTTCTATCTAGGCAGTAGTTAATGAAAATATATTTCAATTTATATATTGTGTCAATAATAAAATTTTAAAAATCTAATTTACCAGTATATAAAATGTCTTTCTGAATATTATTTAATAAAGAGATTAAAGTCATACTGGAAATTCTTACTTTAACATTTTCTTTAAAATAAAAATACCATAAATAGTCTTCAAGCATAAAATAAATTAATAATATTTTGCTTCAGTTTCTTAAGGACTTTAAGTTTGGGGACTCAAATACTTTTATCCTTTCTATAAGCTTTATATGTATGTATTTGTATTCAAATTTTATATAATATTAATTAATTATTAATATATTTTATTTATTGTATCTAATATCTAATATATATTTCTCTTTCAAAATAAAAATAACATTTTATTTAATTATTTTATATATATGTATATATATAAGATATTTATTTTAGGTATCAAGAATCCTATTTCTGAATATGGTATTTCTATTTCCTATAGTCAATATATAATTTAAAGATAGGTTAAGTTATCTTTGTGCCACTAAGGAGCATTTAGAATTATGTTATGATACATACTAAGCAAGATAAAATGAAAAAAATAGAACAAGATTATTTCAAAAGAAACTTGAAATGAGAGAAGATGAAAATCAAACTATTATGACACTAAATATCTTATAATACTTTACTAGCATAACCATGTAGTAGAACTTAACCTGTGAATATATATGCTAAGGAAATATAAAAGGAAAAAGTCCATGAATAAGAATGCACCTTTTTTTTTAATCAGTTAAGAGTTTTAGGTTATCCACCTTAGAACATACCACTTGTAAAATCGCCATAACCTATATGCATTGAAATAGGGACTTTTGATTGCATGATGTAAATATAAGTAATACAATCACATCTCATTATAAATCATTTTCTGTAAGAAAGAAGATAAATTATGTGTTTCTTAGAGGAGAAAAGATGATTTATGTGCTTGATCCTTCATCTTTAATAACTCTTTTCTTAGACTTAACTTCACTAAATCTTAAATTTACGTTTGCATTGCTTTCAATGTAATCTAAGAAAAAGTTATGAGTGTAATGTACATGGTTTTCACCATACCCTATGGTGATTTGCCATAGAATAACCATAGAGTGGAACTAAACCTTTAGACACGTGCGTCAAGGGCAATAGAGTGGATCCCGAGGTTCAAGGCTTTGGGCACTGAATGAAGGTATAAAGTCAAATTCCTAAACATATAACTTATAAATGATTAAGTTTTCCATTCTATTTTACTCACTTAACCATACCTATGACCATTTGGAGGAATCTTACTCATAAACTCTAAAGGTCTTTATTTGCATTGGGGTACTTGCTTTTCCCTATATGTGATCTCAAGACCATATTAGCTTCACATTTAGTATAAATGCTCCATATGTCCAATCTCACTTCTAACATCCAAAGGAACTATTGACATCTTAACCTGTTACACTAAGGTTATATCCATTTACCCTTGATTCATTAATAATCCAAGACCATTTGCAACACGGTTCTATCTTTTTGAGATTGAGCCATTCATCTATAAGTGGTTATCCCATAACCTCATTTTAACATCCTTAGAATGCCCCAAAATATGGGGAACACAATTTTTCAATATCCATTATTTAGTCCCTACTAAGTCTGTTTTTGTCCATGGTAGTGCTTGTTGTAGCGTACCTTATCTCTCTCCCCTTAAGCCAACTGGAAAAGGGGCAATTGCTTGATGAGAGAGCCCTTAATGGCTATTTTATCCCCATTTATCTCCCAAGGTTCCAAGGATCCACGGTGACAGTATATCCAAATCTCATCCCATGATCACATGCGCTGAGTGGATCCACGGTGGCAGTATATCCAAATCTCATCCCATGATCACATGCGCTGAGTGGATCCACGGTGACAGTATATCCAAATCTCATCCCATGATCACATGCGCTACACTCACCCCCCCTTAAGAGATGTCAATGTCCTCATTGACTATTGACTAGTGTAGACTAGCTATTCCATGTGAGGCAACTAGTCATCCACCCGTACCGCAGTCCCATAGTGGATACCTTCGTCCGTAGATACTCCACACAAGAGGAAGGACGTACGCATGGATGCCCAATACGTACGATTTCAAATTTAGGGGTAGGAATATACCTTGCTCAAGGGTATATTATACTTTTAAGTAGCCACTAATCAATGGGAATCGAACCCGTGCCATTTGCTCCGATACCAACTGTAGCGCACCTTATCTCTCTCCCCTTAAGCCAACTGGAAAAGGGGCAATTGCTTGATGAGAGAGCCTTTAGTGGCTATTTTATCCCCATTTATCTCCCAATGTTCCAAGGATCCACGGTGACAGTATATCCAAATCTCATCCCATGATCACATGCATTACAGTTGCCAACACCACTATTGATCCAAGGCCTAAATGCCCATCCATTAAACCCCACTAACCTTTGAGACTTCCTCACTATGTAACATATGCTTGGTCATTAAGCCAAAGGACCACTCCTCTTTCTTTTTATGGTCCAAGACTTTAAAACAATATTTTGAAAGATTGCAGCTTAACATAAACCTCATGGGTACTCCCCCACCCTCTGCTATTATAGTGCCCCAACCCTGAGGAGGCATATATGGTATCCAAGTAGATAGTGCCACCCACACTTAGATTGGGAACATTGACTATTTGATCTTCTTGGGGAGCTAGAGTTACCTCTTGAACACTTCATTAAGTTACCTCACTTATCAATATATATTCACTCTAATCTTGGACTCCTTAATAGCTTTATTATCACTTATCATATGAGTATAACCTTCATTAGTCACATTAGCTTTTCTTGGCCAAACTAATTCCACTCTTATTATCCCATAGGGACTTATTAAACCTCTTAGGGTTTGGGAGACAATTGTTTTAGGCTTTCACTCTTAGACTTGAACTCAGACTCAAACTCGGACTCAAACTTGAACTCAGACTCAAACTCGGACTCAAACTTGAACTCGGACTTGGTGTCGGACCTAGTCTCAGTCTCAATCTCGGTCTCAATCTCAGCCTTGGTCCTAGCCTCAAACTCCCATTTTGGACTCCATCTTAGATTGATCTTAGACTCCATCTCAGACTCCTTTTTAGATTCCATCTTAAACTCCATCTCAAACTCCATCTTTGACTTCTTTTCAGACTCCATTTTAGACTTCATCTTGGACTCTTTTTTAGCCTTTTTCTTGGATTCTTTTTTAGACTTTATCACAAGCTCCTTCTCAAACTCCATCTTGGATTTGGGTTCGGTCCTAATATTTATCATGTGTTGGTCTCTTTTGTGTCCCTTTCTAGAGACTTGTTTATTATTGCTTTGTACTTGTTCCTTGAGTATTTCATTGAGAGTTCCACTCCCACTCTTGACTTTTTGAGTCAAAGCTTTTAGTCCAAATGTATTACACTTATTGAACTTCAATTTTGGCCATTACCACGTGGCACCCTTTTGGCTCCACATTGGGGGTTAAAGATTTGTGTCTTATAAAACCAAGGAGCATTAGAATAGTTATAGAGCTTCTAGAATCTTAATGCAAAAAGCAACATATAAAATAGAGTTTGGCACTATTTTAGCATATTAATGGTATAATGTAAGAATATAGGTACTCCACCAACTAATATGGTATAGAGCTTGGGTTTAAACCCAAGCCGAACACATAATAAAGATAGGCACTTAAGTAAGGAGTTAGACTATGCCTCAGGTTGGTCAGCCATTCCTGACTTACCTATTATCCCTATTATACATTTGGAATTTGCCCCTCCCTTGAGAGGAATGCGCACTTTAGGCTTTCACTTGGTCCTAGCAGTTAGTCTCTAGAACAATCACGAAAACTTACTAAATATAGAATGATATTAAACTATGAATTTTGATAAGAGAATAACACTATTATATTCAAAACAATCTCTATATTCCATAGATATGCTAATTAGCAAACCTAGACACTTCCCATAATAACCAATGGGACTAAATAGATCTAATACATGAGGGATAGCGAGAGTGTTTTGGCAAATACGGTAAGCTATCACCTAGTGAATATTGAAGGACCAAGCTCAATATTATAAAGGTTCTTAACACTAACAAGTTGTAAGCAACCAAAGGGAACAGCTCGAGAGACAATCCATGGGGTTCAAATATAGAGGGAAAGGGCCTATGAACAAGAGTGCACCCCCTTTTCCAATTGGTTAAGGGTTTTGGGATAGTTGGAGTTAAGCGTCTTTGGGTTTGAATAGTACTGGGCTGGGTGACCTCCCGGGAAGTCCAAACACAGGAGCTTACATTTGGTATCAGAGAGGTCTCGGGTCCGACTCTATTGGTTGGCTAGGGGAATCACACCACATATTGATTGACATCTGGCTAGTCCAGTTTGCTCCCACTGGGCTCGACCCGAGGGGTAGGGTGTCAAGAGAGCGAGGCTCTCAGGAGAGTTGCGGCTCTCAACTTCCGTTCACGAGGGCGTGAACTTGCAGGGAAGCGTGGTGGATTGTAAGCAACCAAAGGGAACGGCTCGAGAGACGATCCATGGGGTTCAAATATAGAGGGAAAGGGCCCATGAACAAGAGTGCACCCCCTTTTCCAATTGGTTAAGGGTTTTGGGATAGTTGGAGTTAAGCGTCTTTGGGTTTGAATAGTACTGGGTTGGGTGACCTCCCGGGAAGTCCAAACACAAGAGCTTACACAAGTGCAAGCCAACATACGAGTTTTTATATTGGGTTGAGTATGAAATATATAGACATTCTTACTTATAATTATCTAACATAAGTACATACATAATGATTATTTTCTCAACTAACTTGGGTGGAGACTAATAAAGAGTAATAAAGAGAATTAACAATATCATTGTAAATAACCAAGGAGAACAATTTGAGAAACAATTTGTTAGGGTTCAAATATAGAGGGAAAAGGCTTATAACACCTCTTTTTTCAATCGGTTAAGGGTTTTGGGATACTTAGAAATACCTTAGAAATATATTTCCTTTCCCACAATCTATTAGCATTCAATACATGAGTGTTCCTTGTGTAACATTGCCATTTGGATTCCTTTCAATGATTTTCATGGCCCATTCTTGGCCACTAGTTTTTTGCTCCTATCCTTTGATCGTTACACCAATCAATATAGGATTTACTTCCACCCTCAAAATATTATTTTGGTTCTATAATAAAGGCTTTGCTTTGCCAAGTTTAAAGGGTGTTTATCCTTAGTAAGTTTTCCCAATATTTTCAATTCTGGGCTTTATCTATGGCCCAACTTTACCACCTATTCATGGGTCCTTTTTTAAAGACTATTTTTTTGAACTCACAATACCATTGTATTGTCGTAGTTCATTTCCTTTAGATGTCCTTCTCACTTGGTCACCTTGACCAAGCCAATACTTCGAACTAAAAATATTATTCCTTAACCTCATAAGAATTTTATCCTTGCTTATCTATAAGATCACATAGTGATCTAACTTTGACACTTTAATAGGTTTGTTAATAGGTATTAAGTTTTCTAGACCTTTAAGTTGTTGACCATGACCCCAGGGGCATCCCCCACACTTAGCGGTGCACCCAAGCCAGCTCTTCTGACCGAGAGTCCATAGCAACTAATATTGGGTGTTTCTATCTCATTTATCACGTCCTTGGTGCCACTTGCACCAAAGTGTTCAAGTTAGATATACTGAGCTTTCATATTAAGTAATTTAACCTTGCATCACAACTTTGGGGCATCCCCCATTTGGTGTTGTGCCCAAGCTAGTCTCTTTACTGAGAGTCCATGACCACCAAAAAATGAGTGTCCTTATATTCCAAACCATCATTATGCCCTAGTGAGTTGAGACTCAAACCCAAACATTAAAGGGTTGACACTTAAACCCAACCTCTGTATATGCATCTACAAATGGCTTTACTTAGGATATGCCATTCTTATTTCCATTAGGCTTCTTTTGGCAAAAGGTTCTCATGAACTTGACACATTTGGTGTCTTCATACAATTGGCTCTACAAACCTACTCTTATAACACTTTCCACTTATGTTTAAGTCTTTTCCAAGACCAAAGTAGTCATTTCTTATGCCAACTATCAATTAACACTACACTATAGTATTCACACATAACTCTGTACCAAAGTTTCTTTCTTCTGAGAACATTTTTCCCACAACTTTAGTATGGCACATTTAGCCATTAATGAAATACCCACTATTCTCGTACTTGGATTTTGTAATCTTCCCCATCTTTTATAGAGTGCAACACACCTCAGTCCAAATGTTTCCACTAGTCCTTTATGACCATTCTTTGACTCCACTTAAGTTATCCAAGTTTTTGAACTTTTGTTAATTTAACAATCCGTAAGATCCTAGCTTTATAACTATTTTGAGGTGTTAGTTAACTAGAATACAACTTTTTGTATTCATGTCCTACTCACAAGGACCATCTTAACAAATGTTATTTTGATATTTGATTATTTTTCGTTCCTTGTGGGCTAGCTTTGCCCATTAAGACTATCTATCCATATGATGAGAATACCGACTCATCCTCTAAATACACCTCCAACTCCTTGGGTTGTTTCAGCATTTATTAAAGGTGGCCATGGTTACCATTTTGAGGACTTGTGTCCTCATCCGTATTCAACCTCCCACGGTCATTAATTTTAATCTTAAATTCATGAGCACCAACCTTAACTATATGATAACCTTATGACTCCTTTATCATCTAAAAGTTTCCCTCATTCTTGTGATCCTAACTGTAGTTATTTACTACAACCACATTAAATAATTTGCTAAGCCAAATGCTTATATGGATCATTGTAAGGAACCAACTCCACGAGGTGTCGTAAGCTAAAGGATCCCCGAAAGCATGACCAAAATGATAAAGAGTTCATCAGATGGGACCGAGTCTAAGATCAAGTCCAAGACCGACTCTGAGACCGAGTTCGAGACAAAGTCCGGGATCGAGTCCGAGGTTGACTCCAAGACCGAGTTCAAGTCTGAGATCCGAGATCCGAGATCGGGTTCGAGACTGAGTTTGAGGTTGAGTCCGAGGTCGAGTCCAAGATTGGGTTCGAGGTCATGTCTAAGATCGAGTCTGAGACCAAGTCCGAGGTCGAGTCCAAGATTGAGTTTGAGACCAAGTCCGAGTACTAATATAGGTCGAGGGGTGAAAGCCCAAAGCGTGTGTCTCCCAGGGGGGGGTGGCTCATTGGTCCTTGCCCTTCCTAGGGGCTTGGGCCTTCCTTTTGGGATGGGAGTGGGGGAGTAGAGGTACCCATACCAGGCCGTTAGGCCATGGTGTTTCCCCCCAATGTCCCGAAGCACATGTTGCACCCAAGGCTTGGGATTTAGAAGGTCCCATGATTAAGTTTTGTTGTACCAAGGGGTGTTAGGAACCTGGAAGCTTGATGTGCTTGGTTGCTTGTGCTTACGAGGAGTGTAGCCGAACCTTAAGTTCAGTTTAACCTGGGGAGGGGGATTGGGAGAGATTTGGGAATCCGTGGCAGGATGGCTAACACTCTATTGCTCGTGCAGTGAGTTGCTGAAACTAAGTAGAACCAAGTAGGAGCTAGTAAAATAGGCAAGAACCTTGGCGAGGGAACTTAGCAAAAGCCAAGGTCATGGTGGTTAGATAGACAAGGTAAACTAGCAAATTGGAAAGGAAAAATTTATGGCTTATAATTTTGTATCGGAGTGTTTTCCTTAGTTCTAGGGAAGGATAGAGGCAGATTGCTGGGAGATGGCAAAAGCAAGGCATAAGCAAACCAAGGCAGAGATGGAACCTCCTCCAGAGCTAAAGCCTTCAGTCGAACAACAGGCTATGGATGAGGAATCCTTGCATGAGGAGGACTCTAGTAAGGAAACTTCCAAACAAGAGTCCGGTGGTGAGGTTTAGTCATCAAAGGCTTGATTGGATGTTCTAAAAAGACAATTGGCACAAACTAATGCCCTACTGGAGACTCTCATACACAAGCTAAAACGTGATGAGAAGTAGAAGAAAAAGTGAAAGACTGCAGATGCTGGCAATGTAGAAGGTGAGGACCCTTTGGTAGGGACTGAGGCGGAACCAAACAAGGTTGAACAGACTAAATTGGAATCAGTCCCTCAAGCAGTTCCTAAGTACAAACCAAAGCCCCCACCAATCTTTAATAGAGTGAATGATTATAAGGTGGTGGAGGATTGGTTTTACGATATGAAGGACTACTTTTGAGCGTTGTGATTACCAAGCTCGGAGAAGGTTCCATGTGCAAAACCATACTTAGCAGATAATGTGAAGTCTTGGTGGAGAACAACAAAGGCCAAAAAAGGACCGATGGCCACTTGGGAAATGATGAAGGCGAGGATCCGCATGACTTACTTTCCTCTGAATGCTACTATGCACCAAAGGGATGAGCTGAGTAGGCTGAAGCAGACCAGAATCATTCAAGAGTATGTGAATGGGTTTATGGCAAAGAGGATACTTGTCATAGATATGGGTGATATGGATGCATTCCATACCTTCATATCAGGCTTGCAAACCTGGGCTCATAGTGAGGTGATGCGTTGGAACCTGACAAACTACAAAGAAGTGTTAGATGCAGTTATCAAGGTGCATTTTAATGATAACTTACAAAAGGGGAACACGACGAGGTTGGGGTCCACATTTAGCAAAGGGGCCAAACTAAGGGGGACATATAGCAAAGGGAAATTCAAGAAGAATTTCTCTAAGAATGAGTCTTCTGGGTTCCAAAAAAGGTAGATCCAGTGGCCAGCGAGCAAGTATATGGGGGAGTTAAGCAAAAATAGACAAACCCGTGAATAAGAAGGTCAAGTCTACTAGTAGCGTGGGAAATAACAATATGTGGTGAAGTGGGACACTTTTCGAGGGAATGTCCCTACCCAAAAAAGACCAAAGCCAATATGGCTATTAAGTTGGGTGAAATCTAAATTGAGGTACGTGATCTAGTCCCTAGCTCAAAGTTATTCATTACATGAGCAACTTTGGTAGAGAGTCATTCACAACATCTATTAGCTCTCCAAGGGAAGCTTGAAGGTAGCTTTGTTAAGATCTTTATTGACATAGGTGCTCAGATAATTTTGTGGTTATAGACATAATCCGGCAAGCTGGACTAACGGTGCAATGGCTGGGTGAACCAAGGACTATAGAGTTTGTTCAAGGTACCCAAAGTACCGATGAGGTACTTTGACAAGCAAGAGTTGAAGTCAGGACTTGGAAAGTAGATATGGATTTCACCGTGTTGGACATGGTAGGATTTGATGTACTCTTTGGGATGGATTGGTTCAATCGGTTCGTGGTAGCCTTGTATGGACAAGGTAGGAACCTTGTGGTACTAGCAAATGCCCGAAGAGAACGATCCAGGGTGGAGGCCCAGGATCTAAAGGTAGGGCAATGTAAGGCATAAGACTCTTGCTTGAACCTGGTGTCCACGAGAGGACAACTCACTAAAGAAACCAAGGCAGCATTTTTGTGCTTACTCTCGGTGAGGAGTGACAAAAAGACGGGAACAAAAGAAGTGTCTTTAGTGATCCAATGAGTGTTGGATTAATTCCAAGATACCATGCCGGAGGAGCTACCGGTGGAGTTACCCCCTGAATGACCAATAAAACACAAGATTGAGCTTGTTGAGGGTGCTAAGGAGGTGGTTCGTTCCCCCTATCGGTTGAACGAAAAAGAACTCAAGGAGCTCAAACGCCAACTTGAGGAGTTGGTGGAAAGATGGTATATTAAGTTGAGCAAGTCACCATATGGTGCACCGGTGTTATTTGTGAAAAAAAAAAAGATGGATCTATACATATTTGCATAGACTATCGGTTACTCAACAAGTATACAAAGAAGAGAACAAATACCCTTTACCAAGGATTGAGGACTTATTCGATAAGTTGGGAAAGGTGAAATACTTCTCGAGGATCAACCTAACGTCAGGATACTACCAGATCAAGGTAGTAAAAGAAGATGTCAAGAAGACAACCTGTCAAACTAGGTATAGAAGTTTTGAGTTCCTAGTAATGCTCTTTGGGCTGTGCAATGCACCAGCAATGTTCTTGGCGTTGATAAACCATAACTTTGTACCCTATTTGGATTATTTCATGGTTGTCTACATTGACGACATCTTGATCTATAGCAAGACCCTGGAGAAGCATGCCGAACACTTGACGAAGGTGTTTGAGAAACTAAGGGAACACCAACTGTATGCTAAAGAGAGTAAATGTGACTTTGCTCAACAAGAAGTAAAGTTTCTCCGGCATGTGGTGGGCAAGGACGAGCTCAAGGTAGACCCTAAGAAGGTCCAAGCGATCCAGAAATAGGAACAACCATCGAATATACATGAGTTAAAGGCATTCTTAGGGCTATACAACTACTACCGAAAGTTTATCAAACACTATTTGAGAGTAGCCCTACCTTTAACGGACCAAACGGGAAAAGGGAAGATGGTATGAACAGCGGAATGCGAGGCAACATTTGTCCACCTCAAAGGGAAGTTGAGGAAGGCTCCCATGCTGGCGTTACCAGACTTTGGTAAGGACTTTGAGGTAGAAACGGATGCTTCGGACTTTGTGTTGGGCACAGTGTTGAAGCAAGACAACCATCCAATAGTGTTCTTCTCGAAGAAGTTGGATAGGGCTCAGCGAAAGTGGCCTGCCCACGAGAAGGAATTGTTTGCAGTGGTCAAGGCACTCAAGGAGTGGCGACACTACCTTGGGAGACACTTCAAAGTTTACACAGATAATGTGGCAATAAAACACTTCTTGTCACAGCTCGACTTGAGAGGGAAATAAGGTTAGTGGGCTAATGCTTTAGCTGAGTTTGATTGCGAGATTCTGTATAAATCTGGGAAGAGCAACATCATGGCGGATGCTCTAAGTCAAAAAGCGAGCTTAAAGTTAGCAATATCTAACATGACAGCAACCTTTTGGGATGATATGCGGACAGCGTATGACAATGATGGTCTAGCACAAGAAGTGTTGTTGAGGAACCAAGAGGTGCGAGAAGCTCACCAGAGAGGTGAGCTACCAACGGAAGAGAGAATGGGTTATGTGGAACACAATGGACTCATCTATTATAAACAAACGAGGGTGTATGTTCCCGAAGGGGAATTAAAGAAGGTAGCATTAGAAGAGTGTCATGACAAACCTCTTGCAAGACACGGTAGAGTGCCTAAGACGACAGGTTTACTCAAAAGGAAGTATCACTGGCCAGATATAGCTAAGGATGTCCAAGACTATGTAAAGACATGTCCAACATGTTAGCAAGTCAAAGCCATGACTAAGGCTAGTGGGGGCTTATTACAAAGTATCCAAATTCTAAATCGTCCATAGAAATGTTTTATAATGGACTTCATCATGGGACTCCCTCCAAGCGAGGGGTTTAATGCAATATTCATGGTGGTGGATCGATTTTCAAAGATGGCACATTTTATACCCACCACAATGGAAGTGGATGTGGAGGGTGTGGCAAAGTTGTTCTTCGAACAACTAGTTTGAGTGCGGGGAAGGCCAGAAGAAATTATCTCAGATCGAGATAAGAACTTCACTAGTAAGTTCTGGAGAACTCTCCTGGAATAGTATCCACCGAGTTGAAATTCAGTATAACATATCACCCACAGATAGGTATTGGGTATTAAGTCAAGTTTGATGGCACTAACACTTCTTGACAAACAGACAAATAGAAAGGGTGAATAGGCAGCTGGAGGATTATTTGCAATGCTATATTTCTAGAGACTAGATTGATTGGGTAAGTCATTTGGGACTTGCAGAAATGTGTTATAACAACTCACCACACTCAAGTATCGGGGTGAGTCCTTAGGAAGTCATCAATGGGCAAGCTATTGAAGGTCCTATGGAACTCGGCGTGGCTGAGTATTATTAAGAGTTACCCACAATGGAGGCATTTACGACAGAAAGACTCAATATTTGGAATATAGTGAGGGATTCCTTGGAACGGGCTCAACAAATGCAAACCAAGTACGCGAACTAGAAGCACCGGGATGTAAAGTTCCAACCTGAGGAGAAGCTATGGTTGAACACCAAGAACCTAAAGCTACCAAGTGGGATCAGTTGGAAGTTGACCCAAAGGTAAAAATGCATGTATTCTTGGAAATGAACTGATCTTGAGTTCCTTAAGTAAGTTCGTAGGGCCTTACGAGATTGAGGCACAAATCGGTAAAGTGGCTTACCGCCTCTGACTTCCTCGAGAGATGGGGAAGATGCACCTAATGTTCCATGTGAACTTACTTAAGCCGTACTTTGAGGATCTGCTTCGCAAGGACCAAGTGAGACCTTTACCTGAGGTTATCCAAGGGGAAAAGGAATACGAAATCGAGGCCATCCTCAATGCGCACAAGAGCAAGCAACAAGGACACGAGGTGAGGGAGTTCTATGTGAAGTGGAAAGGATTTCCACACTGCGAAGCAACATGGGAACCAAAGGAGAACCTAGCGAATGTGTGAGATCTAATGGAAGAATTTATGCAAGGCAGAACTCCATGTACTTATGCAAAGTTCAATTAAAAGTATTAATTTGTGAAGTTGAGCAATGGCATATGTTGGGACCCAAAGGCGCGCTGAAGGTAAGCTAATTAGCATGGGTTAGTTAGGTTGACCAGGCATAGGGAACTACACCCGACTCTTTATAGGGATGTCGAATCCGTAGATGTATTCTATGGAGGTTCGGTTCAAGTCCCAACCCCCTAGTAAAGAAAGGCTGAGTTCAAGTCCCAATCCCATACTAGGGTGCGGTGAGGGGAGGGGTATAGGGACACTTATATTCTATTGTCATGGGCTCTTGGCTGGGGAGGCTAATTTAGGCACACTGCTAAGTGGGGGGATGCCCCCAGAGACATAGTCAACAAGTTGTAGGATTAAAAAAGAGATGTTTGATGTGGGCATTGAACTTCTTTTATGGGTGGTGGAGTCATAAGGAACTATCTCCCTGAGGTGTCGTAGGCTAAAGGATCTCCAAAAGCACAACCGAAATGATAAAGAGTTCATTAGGTAGGACCGAGTTTGAGATCGAGTCCAAGACTGACTCTGAGACTGAGTTCAAGACAATGTCCAGGATCGAGTCCAAGGCCAACTCCGAGACCGAGTTCGAGATTGAGTTCAAGATAGAGTCTGAAATCCGAGATCTAGTCTGAGACCGAGTCCGAGGTCGAGTCTGAGGTCAAGTCCGAAATCGAGTCCGAGGTCGGGTATAAAATTGAGTCTGAGATCGAGTCCGAGACTAAGTCCGAGTACTAATACAAGTCAAGGGGTGAAAGCCAGGGCTGGGTAGTTTTTTAGCTGAGCTCAAATCAATAAAAGTCAATGAAAGTCAATATAGTCCACTAAATACAAAAGTTGATGTTTAAATGATTGGTTTGGGATGAACCAACAATTCTATTCAAAAATTAAGACATATTTTCAGTCCAAGAAAAAGCTAAATAATACAAGTCTAATAAGAAAATAAATATCATAAGTTAAAGAAGAAACTCTATATTACCACTAAAAAATTCAATTAAAAAGAAAACTAAACTTAGTCTTCCTAGGCATCCACATCCATAAAAGGAGGAGTTTGTATAATATTATGCTCTCTAACTGTGGGCTCTTGTTGTATATGAGCTTGTGCCATTGCTTCTACATAACATGGCAAATTATAGCCCACATCATCGATCCACCTAATATACACAACCATGATGGAATTACTATAAGGAGAAATTTATACTTTATTATCACTTGTTATGAAATGTCCCAAGAACACCTTCAAATGCACTCTCCTTCTCTAGTGCAAAAACTGCACACCTAGTCTCTTTAGCCACTAGCACCATTGAACCAAAACTTGCTGTAACATTAAGCACAATCCCCTTAGGAGGACAAAACAACTCTAGGAGGATTTGCATGGCCTTTGGTGAATGGTGT
Organism: Selaginella moellendorffii; assembly: GCF_000143415.4. Taxonomy (NCBI): domain Eukaryota; kingdom Viridiplantae; phylum Streptophyta; class Lycopodiopsida; order Selaginellales; family Selaginellaceae; genus Selaginella; species Selaginella moellendorffii. The sequence continues at coordinate 288,108 of NW_003314304.1, read as the reverse complement.
CGATAGCTAGGGAACTCTATATGATGGTCCTCATCGATGACATTCAGGATGATATCTGTTGAGATATCATATCCCGGCAATGCCAAACCTACATGCTTATCAGCTCGTGTAATACTGTGACAGCAAGAGTAGTGGCAAAGAGCATGGTAGTTCCATACAATAAAAAGGGGCAATCAATTTAAGATATGAAAAATAAGGAAATGCAAACCTTTTGGATTCGGCCACCTACTCCTTTTGTTTCAACTGGGATGTTTAAGAGTAGGCAGCCTGATGCAAACTCAACCAATCTAGAGTCATCATTCTCTACCATTGTTGCAAGAAGACCTCCCCATAATAAAGAACGGGGAAGAATGATTAGCATAATGCCCTCGTATTGCAACACCTTAGATGCCACATCCACCGCTTGAGAAATATGGTCCGGTTGAAGGATGTTCTAGGATGGAGTGTTGCCTTGTAAAGGTGGTAACCCATCAGGTAGGTCAAAGAATGCGAGGTCAATGCCGAAAGTATTGTTCATTCCCAATCCTCACATCCATCGATGGAACATAGAAGACTCTCGGCTCACATTGTTAGAAAGCTGAAAGTAGTCCCCAAGAACTATTTCCACGTTGCCAATAGTTCCCATAGGAGAAAGAAGGCAAACCTAAATAGTGTTCAAACCCGGGAAATATTAAAGTTAATACATGTTTTTTTTCATACTTGTTTATGTGAAGCCAATGAAGATAACTCTTGGAGGTCATCCTCTGTAGCAGTGGGGAGGGATGGAAAGAATGCATTTGTACGTCGACGTGTAGAGTTCTGGCTGGTTTCTCCGACATCTATAACCAAATTACAATAAGCAAGGTCATTGGAAATCAAGTTTTTACTCTTTTGGACGTCCTCACTATGGAGCTACCTTCATACATTTTGAGTAGTTGGGGCTGGACAAGCAATGGCAATAGGATCTGGGGAATGAGCAACTGCTGTAGGATGAGATGGGACAGGAGAGTTTTCAGTCGGATTCTCCACTCATTCACCTTTTGTTTGCTTAATATGAATCTCGTCCCTGTCTTGAGGCATCTCTACTCCCTCCAAAAGTGTCTCTACAATAAAGTAGAAATATAAGTTACTACTAGGAAATTTTACTCATCAAACCTAGATGACACTTGAGGTAGAGATCAAGCTCAAAAGGTGACAATGGCATTTGCCTCCACAACTCCAAGTATCATGGACAAAGTTCTCGCTCCCGCACAGTGGAACACTGGAACTTTGGCTCATACATGCCAAGTTTCTTCCCACTAGTTAAGAGCTTGAGAAAAACACTTGCTATGTACACTAGAGCACTTGGGCAATGATTTAAATACCTACAAAAGAGCCATGATTAAATAAACAAGTCAATTTCTTGCAATATACCTATATGCCATGTGGCATGGGAAAAATGGTTGGCCCGGCTGGTTCTTGAAATCCATAGAGCTTGAGCTACCATCAGGAAGCCATCCATCCCCAAGCTCTTGAAGGGAATCTCAGACATATTCTGGAAGTGTTATGCCGATGTGGGCACTAGTAAGGAACTTTGTATCCCATACTTGAAGTAGCTCCTCAGTAGCCACAATACTCTGAGTGATATAGAACTTCTCCTTCATCATATTCTCAAGTTTGCTCTCTAACCTCTTATCATTGTTACGATGTCAAGTGTTGAGGAGTTCCAAGCAAGAGGTTTGTTCGTTGAAGGAGAGGTTACTTTATAGATCAATTCTTCATGTGCTTTACCATTTCTTGCAAGGACAAGGATTTCAAAGTGGAATGAGAAAGATAAAAGGTACTAACTTACTGCCATGAGAGCATATCTCTGCAATGCAATCCAACCAATCTTTATCCTGGTGAATGTCTGCAATTGCAAGTAGCTTCTTCACCTTTGATTTCTTCGAGTTCAAAATGTGCTACTCAATTTGTCGCAGTTCAAGGTTCTTTTGCACCTCATCCGTCACTTGCATAATCTTCAAATATGAGTTTTGCTCCACCTTGACAATTGGCTAAAAGGAAAACTTGTGAGTAGAAAACACAAGTTCATGCAAGAAAAGGATACCTTTGCCCAGACCGCAACCAAAAAATCCATAGGCACTTGATACCAAGTAAGCAACTCTTGGCCTTTACATGCTACAAGCTTTGCTTGAACCGCTTCCATAACTTCACGACTATACAGCATCTGGATTTCATCAAGAGAAAACATGCCAACATATCAAAGATGCTCGATATCATGGACCAAGGTATGTGCTTGGAAAGCAAATTGATTAAGCCTGTAACATAGTTGGTGAGAACAAAGGTTACAAGTAAAAAATTTTTACATGTTGATCTTGTGATATGCCAAATTGAGCCTCACAGCTTGGTTTCGATCCTATGGCTCCACAAGTGTCACTAGAACACAAATATGTCACTTGTCATCGTCCTGGAACTTCTCTTGGATATACCTCCAAAACGCAAACCACCAGTGGTTTCCATCAATAATGAAGAACATCCGGCCTACAAAGGCTTGTGTCTCCTTGTGGCATGCCATCAAAGTATCAAACTCTTGAGATTTCCTTTGCCATATTTGATCCCAAGTCTGCTCAATCTCATGAGTAACCATGTCTATGCGATTTGTTCCGGGGAATGATGACGATATAATAAACGATCCAGTAGTGTGCTCGAATCCAACCTTTGTGAAAGAGGTATAAATAGCCATGTTGAGGTCATAGGCTGAGTGCACTCAATGACTCTGTTTAAGATGGCAAAGTGGAATCTCAAGATGTTGGGATCCTTTCCAAGCCATTTCACCTAACACCCTGTTGATAGTTCGTTCTTGAGCCTGGACAATAGTCTCATGTACTTGCTCATTCAAGATCATGTCAGCCTCTACATAGTTACCACTTCCGCCGAACTGATCTTCTCAGCGCCAAGGGAACAAAAAAAAGAAGAAAAGTAGTTCCCTTGGCACTAGGAAGATCAGTTCGTTGCCGAACCAATCTTCTTAGCACCAAGGGAAAGAAAAAGAAGAAAAGAAGAAGTTCCTTTGGCGCTGGGAAGATTGGTTTGTCACTGAGCCGATCTTCTCAACGCCAATGGAACGACAAGAAAAAAAAAACCCAGAATCTGATGTGCTAGGAAAATTGGTTCGTTACCAAACCAATCATTCCAGTGCGAAGTAGCTGTGAGGTGCAAGTTACTTGCGAGCTAGGAGCAAAAGATGGGGAGATGGAAAAGCAGTAGAGAGAGGCATACCTTGATTGAGGAGTGTCTTTCTAGTGTCTTGAAGAGCATCTAGCATCCTGATTGAGAAGCATCTTGAAGCATTCAAGCATTTTTCTCTTGCCCTTCCTTGCTCAGAGTGGCGCAGCAGAAGCGTGGTCTTGAAGCTTGCCATGAGGCAAGGCTATCAAGGTTAGGGAAGTAGTTCCCAAGTGTTCAAAGAGAGGGCTTTGAACAAAAGTCGATGGTCAAAGACTTTCACGCTTATGCAGGAACCATGTTATGGTGGTGTGAGACACAAAACCCCTAGGCCCCAAAGTGGAGTCGAAAAGGGTGCCACGTGATAGTGGCTAAAGTGAAAGCCAAACGAGCGTAACACGTTTGGACTAAAAGCTCCGACTTGGAAGGTCGAGAGCGGGAGTGGAACTCCCAACAGAGTGCTCAAATGCTCTATTTCGTTAAAGTGGGATTTATTCAGTAAAATGGGACTAGGTACAAATTTTCAAGTATTTGAAAATGACGTGAAATTATATGTTTTTTGTCCAGGGGCTAGACATATCTGGGGCATGGTGACTAACGCGGTGACTTTGTGTCAAGACTGAGTCCATCTGGTTGTATAATAAATCTCATTGTCAAGGTGAACAAGCCGAATCTAAAGCTAAAGAAGAGCGATGGCATGCGCGCACACACTATTTGTTTGTTCATTGAGCGTGTGGTGAGCTTTCCAAGATGAACGTCATTCCTATTAGCCAGACATATAACTTAATGGTGAGAACATTTAGATATTATTCAATGTTATCTTTTTCTAACGAATCTAATTGTGAAGGTGTAGCAAGAGGCATTGCTAGTTTGGAGAAGTCATTTAACTCATTTGACCCTTAGTGTATTTTCATGAAACTAAATAACATTCATATTATTAAGGAATTTCTCTAGTACCTTTTTATTACGACATAGAGGCTTGCATTTCTTTCAAAGGTGATTTAGTAAAAGGCCTGAGGGCACATGCCATTCTATTTCTTAGACCGGTATTAAGATATACTAGTGCAAAGGGAAAAAGGTATTTGGTGATCAAGTAAATGGCATGAGGGCATACGCCATTATAAGCCTAAGCGCTAGTGGACACCTCCTTTTTGGTACTCTCAGCGGTACTATCATCCTTCTCCGGGTCAGTTGTTTTGCTTTGGATTGTTGTCTCTGACGTTACTGGGGCGTTCTCGATAGTTGTTAATGTTGCCGTTTGTTTAGAAAAATGATCACCTAGAGTATAGTACGGGGAGTTTCGAAGACTTATATATTCTACATCTTCACCTATCTCCTTCTCCGTCTCCTTTTCTGCCTCACTTACAGATTTTATGCTTGCCATGAGAACGCTCTTCACCCTAAAATATGGAGTTCGTTGTGTTATAAAAGGAAACCAACACACACGCTGCAAGGGAATGATGGTACATAAAGCACGTAAGCCCACAATATGGGTTTATGTGCCATTAATATGGGCCACACGCCATATTATTAGATTTATGCACGTGTGATTGGTAAATGCATATGTCACATCATCTTTGTTTTACCTCACACACTATATCAGGCCTAATGAACCATATCACATGTGCGCACATGCTATATATATGGAGAAGTATTATGCAAGGATAGAAAAATTCAATGCATGATTGTGGAGAGCAATGGCATGAAGCCACATGCTAAATAACATTTTAGAGAAAGAATTAAAATAAAAACATGCAAACAGTACTGAGTGGACCAAGACTTAGAAGTGCACAATTGAATGAGGTATTTCTAATAAATATTTCACTCACCTCATATAGGAATGGCTACCACTCTCAAATGGCGTATCGCCTCACGCCATCACCTCGCAATTTGTTATAACAATCCGATGAATTCATATTCGGCTTGTTCACTTTGAACTTTAAGTAAGATTTGCTAGAACAACTAAGAATTTATACTTGTTATTTGTATCATCTCACCTAGGAATGGCGTAAGGCCACATGCCATCACGCCTCCTCTGATTCAGATTCGGATTGTTCACCTTGAAATAAAATACATTAGAAACTTAGTAAAGGAATATTAATGAATCTCACCTTGAATGCTCTTGCTGCATCTCTTGCATGGTCTGGCAAGGTGATGGTGGCACTCTGCTTCCGCATCCAACCATGCACAACATTATCCACCGATATGCTCATGTTGGGATCCCTTCATCTCTTTTCTAGGCAATCCTTCATATATCCGGAATTTGGCTTGAACCACTCCACAGTTACATTGAAGGAGTTAGTTTCCGCATCCTCCTCTGCATCAGTGATGCAGCGCCCCACCCATATCATTTGTTTTTTATTACTGGGTCTGACAAGCACGACCATTCCTTTGCAGACCTATACTGGATTGAATGCTAAATCCGGCTTCTTGTTCCTCGGCCCACAATAGTGATCCTCAACATCATTATCTGTCATTGCATTTCCAAAGGACATTGTTCCGCTACTATCTGGTGCTCTGGGTTCTGGCCAAAAGGACTCTTCCAATTCTTCATATACAACCGGCCCATTTTGGATAGCAGATATAATCTTCTCCTAGTATTCGAGCAAAGGCTTGCACCTCTTAAAATAAGATTCTCCACCAAACACCAACCCCCTCTTCCAGAAGGCAATATGCTATCTAATCCCGGCCACTTTACTTTCCTAGTCTTTGAGTCCATCTGGGTGCATCGGCCATGGGGAACCCTGAGGAATCATAGGTTCCCCAGTTATGGGATCTCTCTTGAAGAGTTCAATGCCGTCCACTGACAGCCACACTATGTCCCATTCTCTCATCTTGTACCTCATCACTGAAGCACCGTCACGCATGCTGAAATGAAATTGAAGAGGCTTGGAGTGGCCAATCAGCATTTCGGATCCGTCCCTGATGTAGCCTCTTACAAACCCCTTAAAGTCTGGAACCTCTGTCACAAGTGCAGCTTCAACAGTGCCTTTGATGCAATTTTGGAATTCATCGTAGAGTTGTGGGAGGGTGAGGACATTGGATCGCCGGAGGGACACTGCCAGGTGACTGAACATGGCATCGATGTCTTCATGAGTGTGCCCAACCATGAGAAAGCCAAGTGTAACTGTTTCAAATATGCCTTTGGCAACAAGCATCGCCAAGTACGCGAAGACGTACATGTTTTTTTTCTCACTGCTAGCATTGTCTGTTTGGAGCAGAAGATGGGGTGGAAGGCCACATCGGCCGTAAGAACTTCCTTGAGATTCTGCTTCATTTGGATGAGGCTGTGCATTCACCGGGCGACCAGCCTCGTCGGAATGGCATGAGGCCTCACGTGATAACCCTACAATCTGACGGCCAACATATTCACTGGGATGGCATGGGGCCCCACGCGATATTGCAAGCCTTTGCTCCTCCTCCAGCTGAACCCTGTATGGGGTTTGATCGACAAGGGCCTTATGCAAGGGTTGGCCGTTCAACTCAGTCTGCACACTTTGCAGAGACCTTAAGTGTTTTGCTAAGGACGCAATCATCATGTTTGCACCCCCGCCACCCCATAGAGGTACAAAAAAGTTCCCATAGTTCTGGGCACCATGCCCATGAGCGATTATGCCAAACAGAGACACAGGCAGCTGCATGGATGAAGAGATTGCCTTGGGGGCAGGATTGAGTCGAGGTAAGCACGTCTTTTTCTGGTCCATTTTGTCGTGGATGATGCAGAGGTAAGAGTTAGGTCTCTCCATGGAGAGAATCCTGTTATGATAATATGCAGTCCTGCAGCTTCTCTGCTCAATGTTGTGGTTGAGCCGCCTTCTAACCAACGTCTCTCGCTCTTGAGCGATGCAAGAATTCTTCAACAAAGCCATTTTGATAGCAGTGCACTCGTCACACTTTGAAAAGCTGGAGTACTTTCCTATACTCACATCCCTGAACCTGTTGCTCCACAATCTACTAAATCTAGATTGGCTCAGCTTCCTGTATCCATTACTCTGGAGTTCCCGATTCACATCTTCCAATATGGCCCCCTTGGTATACATGGAAGGGAGAACTCGTTGAGTGCCTCGAGTTCAATCTTCTAAGAGGCGGGTTTTATGTGGTTGCTACTCGCTACATGTCTCGACAAACCTCTTGAAGATTGCCTCTCCATATACAACATGACCCCTGGTTTTGTGAGTACCGTCGTTCCCATGGACTGCCTGTTGAACCCTTTGTTCCTCGAACTCAGTTTTGATTCTGTAGAATGTGGTTCGAGGGACTCCATAAATGATTCTCCATGCCTTCATGCAGACCAAACCCCTCTGGAAAACCATGCCCCCCACCTGATGTTCTGAAGCATCAACAGATGACCGTAATGCCTCATACACAAAATTGCGAGCTGCCTTCCAGGACAATATCTTGTATCTTGCTCTCTCCTCTTCAATAGCATCCCAATCAGCATGTTGACAACACCTCCTCTTGCAACAAGCAACTGTCGAGACCATTCGAACCTCCATCGCCATTTTCTGCCTTTTCGATTCATTGCTCAGATCCCTTTGGCTGCGCTTTAGGAAGGTGTACTTTCTTTTCCTATGAAGAGATGTTCTGTCATCAGTTGTAGTGGTGTTTGATTGTGAATCCTTCACATTCTCAAACACTAAGTGCCTCAATTTCCACCGCACAATGCTTCCAATAGTCAGACTGTTTTCTTCTGTGTCAACAACCTCTAAAATCACAACTCCAATATCATCCCAGCCCAATTCTTGATTAGCAACCGCATCTCTTGGATTGACAACTGTGGCTAAGCCCTCAGCTACCACCTCCCCCTCGGGGTTGTTTAGAAACACCTTTGCCTGAATCCATGTAGCACGGTTCTTAAGATCCACAGAGGGAACATGCGTCGCACTTGCGGAGGCCATTCTGAAAGTGCAAAAAAGAAGTTAAGACCATACAAAAAATAATTGGAGAATGGCCTAAATCATAACATACCAAACAACCTCAATAGCATGAGGCCACATGCCATTATTCAAACATGCTATTGACACCCACGTGAAATTTCGCATTCACAAAATTGGTATGAGCCCTCATGCCATTAGTGGTACCACTAATGGCATGAGGCCTCACGCTATCTTTGGCCCCTGCTAGCCTATTGCTATATTCCTTTTGCCTTACTGCAACTGTATATGTTTTTGTGTGCGTGACTAGTCACCCATACAAAAATATATACAGTTGCAGCAAGGCAAAAGGAATATGGCAATACGCTAGCAGGGGCCAAAGATGGCATGAGGCCTCATGCCATCTTGATATACACACAGCTGCAGGCAAGTAAAAACATACATGACAATACGCTAGCCATGAAATTGCAAGGGCCCAAGATGGCATGTGGCCTCATGCCATTTCTAAATGTGGTCCTAAGCCATTCCATGGTGAACATACCAGGAAGCACAAGTGCCGAATATCAAGAGGAAGCGGTAGCCACACCAAAGACAGTGCCGCTCGCAACACCGCAACCACTCGTAGCGCCGCTTGCAACACCACAACTGCTCGTAGTGCCGCTCGCACAAACTGCCACTCGCATAAACTGCCGCTCACAATGGCGCTCGCAATGCCGCAACCGCTCGTAGACGCATAAACCACAGCTCACAACGCCGCTTACACAAGCAGTGCTCACTGCGCTCAGCGGAACCAAGAACACGGCGCACAAAAATGATAAATCTAGGAATGAGTTCGAGAATTCAAAAATAACACACGCTTGAACGTCACATCAAATCCTCTGACAAACCAAATCTTATGATTCCTCTGACAAATTTCAAACTGAGTAGCTTCTAGACTTTGCTGTCGGACGTTGAACTTTGTCACATCATGTCCTTGCCTTGATCCAGCTGTGCCATGTCAGTGATTCGAACTTTGCTATGCCATGTCAGCGATCCGTGCCAAGATTATTCGCTGTGTAAAGGAATAATTATGCTGTGTGTGTACGTCTATTTATGGCAATATAAGGCCACACGCCATTCAAAGAATAATGCTAGTCGAGCATTTTTTGGTGCATTTTTGGGTTCAAAATTGCATGAGCACACACGCTATAAAGTTTACCTGTACCAAAAATAGAAACAGCTTTATTTACTTGGGAATTTAAGTGGTTGAGGCATTTTTAAACTTACAAACACATGCCCTACTTACATTCCTTTGGTTGCTTAAAATTCAAAAATATTATAAACCTTTCTTTTTGCATTTTCAATGTTTTCAATTGGTTTTTGATTTTCGCAAGACCAGCCTAGTAATCTATTTGCATCCTGTCATGTTTATAGCTAGCTTTCGTTTGTCCCCTTCGCTAGTCTGAGATACATCTGCTCGGCATCTGCCTCTTACAGCATTTGCCCAGAAAGGGCATCTTTCTTCACGCAGCATTTGCCACATGTTTAGGGTTTAGGGTTTAGGGTTTAGCAATTCAGTAGCTTGATAAACATGCAAATACAGAACTTGATGCAAAATCCTTTGATATATCACAATGCCCTTAAGACCATAAACACATTTCAATAGAGAGGGTCCTTTCATTTCATAACTCCTTACGTAGATCTTGGTGAAACCAGAGTTAGTGAAGTTGGTTTCTTGTGATCCCGCATCTGATTGTGATGTCCCTTTGCAGTGTCGATGGAAAGGTCAATGCACACCAAACTGTAGAATCTTGGAGCAAAATAACGGTTAGATCTATGGCAAATGCCCCTGAAACATTGTAAGGCTCGTGTGGTCTCATGTGGTGTCCGATCGAGATGCTTCTTTGCAGGGTCATCAAGAAGGACATTGTATACCATTCTTTATTTAGCTGAACATCTGGCATTTTTGGAAATACAAGATGCTTTGGAATATCCAATCATGCATGGTATAAATATAGCGAGGGTATTAAATGATATCCCAATCATGATCTTTCTTTTGGATTTCGCGTGCATGCAGTCCGAAGAATGATGATGTTGCGGATTTCTTTTGGATTTCACGTGCATGCATGCGCGCGGCGATCCAGAAATTAATGGTGGCGCCCAAGTCCGAGGAACGATGACGTTGCGGGATTACCAACCGTCGTGACATTTCACGTGTGTGAGGTTAGGTTTTGCATTTTGCTTCATACTCGCGCTCGTATCGCGCTCCCACTCGCGATCACGCTCACATTCGCGCTCATCTACCTTCTCTACAGGTTTCTCGTGTGCATCGGCATCCACTCGCGCTTGCATCACACTCGCGCTCGCATCGCACTCGTGTGCATTGGCGTCCACTTCAAGACACACCCAGTTTGTAACTTCGCCGCCAACTCCGCCGCCCACTCTGCCACCCACATGCAGCCCACTTGGCGTCCCGGGAGATTTCAGCGCCACTCTCCAATTGTAAGTGGCAGAGTAGCCTTGCTGCTACGATCCACTGCACACACAGTGCACATTCGCCAGCGAGTCCGGCCTCGATTGTCACGCCTCCATTCGGCTTCAAATGGTAAGTCTTTTAGGCCAAGTAGAAAATGGCATGAGGCCACATGCCATTCAGTAGCAACATTGGCAGGCACCGATTGGGCTCTCGAGTGCAGTCCGGTTACAGATGGCGTGTAGCCTCACGCCATCTTAGGATGCAGCCTCAAGACATCTGATGCAGTGGTGAATGGCGTGTGGCCTCACGTTATTTCCAGCTGCTAGCTTTTCATTTGTCAGCTCTAATTGTTGTGCATTTTTGAACAGGCGAGGAATTGCGTTCTTCTTCCAGCCACTATTAATGTGGATGCAGAGAAGGGGGAGGAGCTCACCAGTTGGACTTTCGGGATGGAAGGCGAGGATCTAAGGCTGTACAACACAGATGGTGGGAGAAAAGAATGCATGGGGATCCTCATCCAAGTGACAGACACTCTATGTAGTTCCATGCATGAATATGGACTGGCACTTGTGGTAGAGACAGCGTCCGCCTTCAAGATCCACCTTGCACATCCTAGTGGCTTCCCGGAGGGGGGCAGTGGCTATGAGGAATTCCTAGAGGGAGCTAGGGAGAGGTTGTCCAGGAGGCCCACAATTTCAAAGACGCTGCGGGTTTATGAAGATCACATGGAATCCACAGACCTCACCTACGGCGATGTTCAAAAACTATATTCCAACATTGAGCTGTTGAGAGTGCCTCCAGTTCGCGAAGCAAAGGGGAAGGGGGTCGATCTGGAAACTACCCCAAAGCAGAAAAGGGTGGTCAAGCTCAAGCCGATGTCCGACTCTCCTGCTCCAAAAAAGAAGCTACTCGGTGATGCCATTGCCTCGAGTTCGAACACTACACCCACCAAAAAGAAGAGCCGCAAAGAGTAGAAAGAGCAAGAAGAGGCAGCAAAAATCGTCGTAGATAATAGTACTTGTTACTATTCTAACAAAGTATATACAATCGACGTGAGCTGTATCGACATCCAAAGCAAATACAACCACAGGCTAGTATCTGATGAGTGGGTGGAGAAACTGAAGCAGAAGATGCTGGCAAGTCCAGTAACACCCAACATTGCAGACATGATCCCCTACTACCGAACAATGAAGGGCGAGACGAGGTTTCCAGACTTGATTAATAGGAAGGTGTTGGATGATTAGAACATCCAGTTCTATGTCGTCTCCGGGCAGCATTCTAGCTTGGCGATGCAAGAGATAGTTGTGGATATTATGGTGGGTGAGGAGGTGAAGAAAGTCTTCAAGACAAGAGTTGTCCACCTGATAAAAGGCAACTCGCCCCTCCGATCTATCATATACATCTCCCACGCGTAGAATGTCAAGCAAGAAACGTGCTACAAATTGGGTCTGCACGAGACATTGGCACGAACACGGAAGCTCTGGGTTCAACTGAAGAAGCCACAAAAACCAGGACAAGGACGTGCACTAGCAACTAGCGCCTGGCAGGTAAGCCTCGTTGCATGTGGCATAGCATGTGGCCTCACGCCATTTCCATTGCAGGAATTCTTGAGTCTTCTCTCGAAAACACTGGGGGTCAATGACACACTCAGCATCCATAACATTCTACTCGCAAAAAAAGTTGTTTTTGACAAATGGGTAGATGTGCTGAGGAGGTACCATGACGGGGAGTTGTTAAACTCAATGGGCGTGGAGGACGGCCGGAAGCCCAATGATTTGAAGCTCAATGCCTTGCGTTTCTCGCGGTCTCTAGACGACGACGACCTTCTGACAGTGGCTAATGCTCTTCTACGTGGTGAGGTAGTCTTCAACAAGACCAAAATGACTCCTGACCATATTGTGACATACAAGGACTTGTGCATGACTCTGAGAGCTCGTGCGCTATTGAAGGATTGGATCTTCGAGCAAGTGGCCGTGGAGAGGGTGAGCATCGACACCACGCAAGAGATGATGGAAGAGCTGGAGTTGTCAAATGAAGACATCAACGAGTACGTGAAGGGGGCCCCCAAGTTCATCGATCTGCTGTAGGATGCCACGAAAAGTAAAGCTGAGAAGTTGGATCAGTATCCAAATTTCATTAAGAGGGATGTCGACTGCCGGCTTCAGAAACAGCTTGACCCCGCAGCAGAGGCCTATCGAGAACCTTACCGGGTATACGTGAATTCGGATGAGGATCAAAGGTGGAGGAGCATCGTTTCCCGCGGAGATGAGCCGGTCAAGAACATCTTTTATGTGATGGACTTCACAAACGAGGAGATCACTCATGCAGACGAAGTCAGCTCCATCATTGACTTAATGGTGGGACTTGTGGAGGTGGAATCTTCAGTCCACTATATGATCTATGACTCCGAATCCTATCATAAGTTCTAGAAGGCCTTGAACGAGGTGAAGGCTCGGTTGAAAGGCAAGGAGATGCAGGAGATCCATGGGATAATGGCTAAGAAGAAGATATCGACGAATGTCCGCATCTTCACACTCGCCCTTGTTATTGGTCCTGCAGTAGAGTGGGACTGGAGTGACTTCCCAGCTTCGTTCGACAAGGCCGATCGAATTAATCTGAGGGAGGTCAATTTACCCGTGCCTGAGGAACTGAAGACGGCTATGGAGCTTTCGAATCCAGAGAAAGCTCCAAGTGCAGCATGGGAAATGCTCAGCTAGGTCTTCAACGCAATAGCGGGTGGGTCACCTGCTTCCGACTCCAAGGGCAAATGCGTTGTCGAGTACAACTACGGCGGACTATTCTTTCGAGCCGCACTACTCAAGGGTGTCCCGTGTGTTGCGGTGACAAACTCCATTGAAGAGGTGACTTCAATGTAGCATATAATTACAGTTGCCAAAGAAAAATAGTATCTTCTCTGCGAACCTGGTGAGTACGCACTTTAATTTTAAATGTTATCTCACAAGCTCTGTATGCAAGAGTGTGGCCACCCCCAGATGCTGAAACGGCGTTAACAGCTACTGTTGAAGATACCCATGTTGGGCCGAGCTCACAACCTGCACAAGGTAAGGTCACGTGAGGCCTCACACCATTTTGATTATAGATCGTTGTGAATATTCAGACACGAGGACTGAAAAGCGCACTGGTAGCGCGTCGAAGAAGGACAAATAGACAAGCAATAGGAAAAAAGGAGGTACAAATTATATTTGCAATGGCGTGTGGTCTCATGCCATTCCTTGCAGGAGACACTTCTTCAAAGGCAAAACAGGCAAGCACCAGCCAAGCTCAAACTGACAGTGGTCATAAAAAGCAAAAGCACGTTGGACAATCGTCGGGATCAGAGGCGTTTGATTCGAAAAGGAAGAAGGGCAACGAAAAGATGATAGGTAATGCCTCGCGGTTATGGCATGTGTGCTCATGCCATTCATTGCAGATCAAGGGCTGAGTGAAAGCAGTCAGTCACCACCTCGTGACTCAGATTCCGATGGCGGACTCCCCTTCCCCAATCTCAATGGAGAGGTACAATGGATGAGGGATGCTTTTCAAGTCAGGGCCATGTTTTTCTCATCTCGTTGTCTTCGAAGGGTGCAAGAACGTGCAGAAACCATGTTAAGACAGTCGGGTGAGGATACGGTCCTAGGTCACGCACTAAAACAGGCTATGGATGTCTTGTATTTTGAGATGGAGACTCGACCAGATGATTTTCCCAAGATGGTCCTGGAAGAACAAGCCATCCAACCTGAGCAGTCTATGGAAGAAATGCAGGAGGGGGATGAGGAGCCAGAGAAAGATAATGAGTAGGAAGAGCAGAAGGACGAAGAGGAGGACAAAGAAGAGGAGGATGAAGAAGAGGAGGACGAAGAAGAAGAGGATGAAGAAGAGGAGGACGAAGAGGACTTAGATGGTCCTCACAATGGTGATGATCACAATAATGACGACGACGATGATGACGACGATGGCCAGCCTGAGGTGGCCAAAGAGCAGCGGAGGAAGGTCATACAAGACAAACCATCAGGTAAATAATAGTACATCCATTCCTAACCTTTTACCATTTCTAACATTGTCCATGTAGGTCGCAGAGCAAATGGTAAGTAGAGATTATTCAGTTGAATTAAGATACAAACTCTAGCCTTTAGTGTCGAGGAAGGATAGTGCCAAGCAAGGGTCGAAACGTATGTCCAATCCTTCAGAATCAGCAGTGCGCCCAAGTGATATCAGTCCTAGTTCCTCAATAGCAGTTGATGGTAAATACAGTATAGTTGATTCAATGTGCTAATGAGTTTGTTTTTAGTAGCCAGTAGGGAGGATACCATCTCAATCGAAGGGAGATATTTGGACATGCATATGGATCCGCCAGTGGACTCTACTTGCCTGCAAGAGTCATCAGAGCTGGTGGAGACTACTATCCATATCAACGCCAAGCAAGCTGACCACGCTCCACTTGATGCTGCCCATACCACTGAGTCAATCTTGTCCACGTATCCAACTGACGGTGACCAGGCGCCATTGGACCCATATGAGGCCGCCCCAACCGCCGAGCCGGTCGTATCCTCATTTCCAATGGACTCAACGTGTGCCCAATCGTCTGACTGTTAAGGAATATGATTCTTAGTTCAAAGTGTTGATTTGAACTATTGATAAAGGTGTGGCTTAGTCAAGGTGACCAAGTGGGAAGAACACCTAAGGGAAATGAGCTATGTAAATGTTATGGCATAGTAAGTCCAAGGAAAGTAATCTCTATAAGAGATCCAAGGGAGGGTTTCAAAAAGTTGGGCCGTGGATAGAGCCCACGACAGAAAATGTTAAAGAGACGTTTTGCTTTAGGTGAACCGTCTAGGGGTGAACACCTCTGGACTTGGCAAAGCAAAATGTTTGCTATAGAACCGAAAGGAAACCTCAAAAATGGAGGTAGTAATCCTATGTTGCTAGGTGCAACAATCAAGGATAGGAGCAAAAGACTAATGGCTAAGAAAAGAGCCATGGGAATCATGGGAAAAAATCCAAATGGCAAAGTTAGGCCGAGAACACTAATGTGTTGGGTGCTAATGGATTGTGGGAAAGGCAATATTTCCCCAAGGATGGATTCCCAACTGCTCCGATTTGGCGAAAGTGGATGCTCCAAAGGGGGGAGTGGTAAGGTAGCCAAATAATAGGGCCATGGGCAACCCTAACACCAATTATGATAACTGGAACTTAGTGCCCAAAGGTGGCACGATATCAAAGAGAGGATGATGGTACCCTCAAGTAAAGAACTTCCTAAGATAGGGAAGTGGAGTTGCACCATGTGCAACGTAAGGTGTCGAAGACACCTACGAAATTGATTCGGAAAAGTCAAAATTAAAAGTTCCAAAGTGCAGAGGTTATGTCAATGGAATCTGAGACTACTCGAGAATGAGTAGTGGAATTGAGTTAGAGAGGGTGTCTCTAATGGGTTTAGCGAGAACTGAACAATTAAAAGGGAGCAAACCACCCCAGGTGGTCGAGTGAGTCTCTATGTTAGAGAGACTATGCTCCTTAGAGGATGGACAAAGCATGGCGAGCCTTCGGGGTCAAACCATAGACAAATATTGGCTAGGTGCCAAGGATAGAAATGGTAATACTTGCGAGTGTTACTTTATAAAAGGGTTTACCGTTCGATGAGGACATCGAACTTCATCTATAGGTGGTGGAGTTGTGAGACACAAAACCCCTAGGCCCCAAAGTGGAGTCGAAAAGGGTGCCACGTGATAGTGGCCGAAGCGAAAGCCAAACGAGCGTAACACGTTTGGACTAAAAGCTCTGACTTGGAAGGTCGAGAGCGGGAGTGGAACTCCCAATGGAGTGCTCAAGGAACGAGCATGAAGCGAGCAATAAGCAAGGCTCCAAAAAGGGACCCAAAAGGACCAACACATGACACGTGGAAGTGTCTGAGATGGACCCGAGTTGGAGTCAGAGGTGGAGTCCGAGATCAAGTCCGAAATGGACTGAGATGGAGTCCGAGATGGACTCTGAGACGGAATCCGAGATGGACCCGAGATGGAGTCCGAGATGGACCGAGATGGAGTCCGAGATGGAGTCCGAGATGGACCCGAGATGGAGTCTGAGATGGAGTCCGAGATGGAGTCTGAGAAGGATCGAGATGGAGTCCGAGATGGACCCGAGATGGAGTCAGAGATGGAGTCCGAGATGGACCCGAGATGGAGTCCGAGATGGACCGAGACGAAGTCTGAGATGGACTGAGACGGAATCCGAGATGGAGTACAAGATGGAGTCCGAGAAGGACCCGAGATGGAGTCCGAAGTCGAGACCAAGACCGGGACCAAGACCGGGACCAAGACCGAGACCGAGACCGGGACCGAGACCGAGACCGAGACCGAGACTGGGACCGAGACCGAGACTGAGGCCAAGGCCGAGTTCGAGTCTGAGTCCAAGTCCGAGTCCGAGTTCGAGTCTAAGAGGGTGAAAGCCCAAAGCGTTCGTCTCCCAGACCCTAGGGGGTTTGGTGAGCTCCAAAAGTATAGTAAGGGGGAGGACTGCAGTGGAGCTAGTTTGGCCAGGAAAGGCCAGTTTGGCCCAAGAAGGCCAGACCCAGTGTTGGGTGATGAACTGACCACTGGGAAGTCCAAGACTAGAGTGAATATAGACTGACAAGCGGGGTAGCTTGGTGAAGTGTTCAAGAGCCGGCTCTAGTTCCCCCGAGAGATTGACTGGCCGATGCTCCCAGTCCAAGTGTGGGTGGCACTACCTACTTGGATACCTGGTGTGGCTCAACGGAACCTCGCTTTAAGCCCACAGCTAGAGCACCTAAAGGCGGAAGGTGGGGAGAGTACCACGGGGCTCGCATAGGGCCACGGTGTTCCGAAATGTTGTCCCAAAGTCCTAGTCTGTGGAAAGGAGCCCTCTGGTGTGGTGACCAAGGACACAGTCACACAGTGAGGAAGTCCTAGAAGACAGTGGGACTTAGTGGTCAAGCCCGTGGGCCTTGATCTAGTGGTAGTGTTGGTGAACATGTCCATGGACGGAAAAAGGGCTTGGTAGGGGGATATTGGGAAAGGCCATTCCCTATGTCTATGGGCATCCTAAGGATGCTAAGGAGTGGACCTAGGATGGTCACTTATTGACGGATGGCCCAGTCTTTGAGAGACGAGATTGCGATGCAAGTGGTGTTGGACCACCAGTATGACTAAGGTGAATGGGCATGGCCTTAGTGTAACGGGCCAGTATATCAATGGTACCTTGGGGTGTTGGTCATGGGAATGGACACGTGGAGCACTTGGACCAAGTGCAAAGGTTGAGTGGCGGGGATGCCATTCTCGGGGCTAGCAAGCCCAAGTCCGAAATAGGACTTATGGAGGTTGTGAGTGAGACTCCTCCAAGTGGTCGAAGGTGTGGTTAAGTGACTAAAGTAGAATGGAAAATTTAGTCGCTTATAGGCAGATGCTACTGGTGCTAAATAGTTGGCTGTACGACAAGTATTCAGAAGTGATAAAAGTCAGCCATTATAAGGTAGAGAGAAGAGTTGTGAGTTTCATTGGGCAAAGAGCATCAATGAACATTGTCGATGCATCAAGCCTAGCTTCCATCACAAGTTCAAGCAGCTTTGTTAGGAATGGATGGATGCACCAACTAAAGAGGAGCACAAGGCAAAAGCAAATGAGATGTGTATATGGTGGCGTGAAAGAGACAAAGTGCCAATTGAACACCTTCCACAAATGGAGTGTTGGCTTGCATGGTGGGAAGTTCAAATATTTCAGTAGGGCCATTATATTCTCCATTTAAGTTTTCTTTCATTTTCGTTTTTTGTCACATTCAAATGTTGCATTTTTCTTAGGATCAACCACTTGATGACATTGCACTTACACTAACAATTAATCTCTCTGAGAAAAAATATTGGAGTTGGAGAGCTTCCGAAGCAAGGAAAGGAAAAGTGTCCCTTTATAAAGCTACACTCTTCTACCTCACTAGATCTCTTGAGTAGTCATCAAAAGCTTTGGCTACACAGGAAGCAAGGTTTGCTAGTATAGGTCCAAACTTAGACAAGCTTCAAGAGCAGGTTGGTAGAAGGACAACACTAGCAGTAGGGTCAATATCTAAGATGGTGGGGGAAGTTGTTACTAGAACTCCTATGGAATCAAGTTATGAACCACTTGGGGATATAAGGACAGCCCATTTGAAGCGTCAACAGACGTTTGATGAGCCCAACATCACTCCTTCTAGCTCTCATCGTCCAGAGTTTGACTACCATTCTGTTCCACAACACTAGAGAAGAACTAAGGAACATGGAGTGGAGGAGGTGCCAATTATTACACAAGTAAATCCAGTGCCAGAGGTTGAGAAGATTATTGCTTGTGAGCCAGTTTCTCGTATCAACTAGGAAATTCGAGGAGTCAGTGCCAAGAGTAATGTGCATTACTCTGGAATGATTGGGAGTTGAGGTCAATGTCTTGCATTTGTGCGCTCAGGTTCAAGTTCTTCAGCAATACCATGTTTTTGGGGCTGTCGAGATCTAAGGGTAAAGGGCTGCCAGTCAAGTTGGATTTAATATTGTGGGACTGATGTTACTCATACAAACCGGATCCACAGCTCAATTATCTCAAAGCCAGATTTTGTGCCAAAGGAGTGGCCAGTTGAGCGATAAAAGAAGAGATTGAAAGTCTGGAAAAAGCTGGTTTCAAGCTGAAGACTTCCTCAAATGTTGCTATTGATACTGCTATGCCACCAATGTCAACACTAGACCGGCATACACGACCAGCTAGAAATGGGAAGGCTGTACAATATAGGTTTTCCATTTTAAAAGGTGCACAAGAGAAGATCAAGCTGGCAAAGGCGTTGAAATGCACAATCACAAGGATAAATTACATCAGTGCCATGGCTAAGGAGTTTGTTGTTGTGACTAAGTCGTCAAAGGGTACGAGCTACACTATCAGAATTTGCAAAAATCCATTCTGTACCTATCCAGATTTTGTACAGAGGGAGAACAGGGGAAAAGTATATTTAGCCTACAAGCACATGTATTACATTTTTATGCAGGAATTAAACCAAGATCTTAAGGTCGAACATCACATCCATCAGGCAAGCCTTACAATTGTAGAGCTTGAGAAGTGTTTCTAGATCACTTTGGTGTTTGGATCTATATTTATATTTGTATTTTATTGATTGAATTTACTTGGAAATATAGATTAAATCAAAATTTGAAAAATGAAATTTAAAGATGTTGGTTTGGGACAAACCAATGTTTTCCTTGTGTTTGAGAAGTCGTGAGCTCATGAGCTCAAAACATACTTGGGCTCATGAAAGCCCAAAGTGTGTGTCTCCCAGGGGAGGGCAGGGGGGGGGGGTTTGCAGGGGGTTCCTAAAGTATAATAGGGATAGTGAGGTCTAGGAACCAGTCTTGAAGGAACTCTCCAGTGGTGCTTTCAAACTGACTTGAGGTTGAAATTGAGGCTAAGGAGCCTTAGGTGGGAGTGAGCATGGACTTGGGTGGTGCCAAAGGGGCCACCCCAAGAAGTGCTCAAGAGCAACTCCCACTTTTGGAAGGGAAATCAATTGCGGTGCTTCTAGCTCATGTGGAGTGGTGCCCCACTTGAATAGCTTGCGGCTCATTGATCCTCACCCTTCCTAGGGGCTTGGGCCTTCCCTTCAGGATGGGAGTGGGGGAATAGAGATACCCATACCGAGCCGTTAGGCCACGGTGTTTCCCCCCAGTGTCCCGAAGCAAGTGTTGCACCCAAGGCTTGCGATTTAAAGGGTCCCATAATCAAGTTTTGTTATACCAAGGGATGTTAGGAACTTGGAGGCTTGGTGTGATTGGCTACTTATGTTTATGGGGAGTGTAGCCAAACCTTAAGTCCAGTCTAACCCGGGGAGGGGGATTGGGAGAGATTTGGGAATCCGTGGTAGGATGGCTAACACTCCATTGCTCGTGCAGTGAGTTGCTAAAACCAAGTAGAACTAAGTAGGAGCTAGTACAATAGGTGGGAACTTTGGCGAGGGAACTTAGCAAAGGCCAAGGTCATGATGGTCGGATAGACGAGGTAAGCTAGCAAATTAGAAAGGAAAAATTTATGGTGTACAATCACATCCTTAACTCTCTAAGGAAAACTATGTACTGTTCCCAATATCCCAAAGTCATTCTCAAATTGGCCCTTTTTTATCCATCACATTGCCAACATGTTCACTTATGAACTGAAGTGGAGAGTCATGCCCTTTTGACATGCTACTCTTTGAAGATAGACCCACTCTTAAGACTTTTTTATGCCAAAATAAATAGTGATATACTTGACCACCAATAATAGTCAGACTAAGGAATAACTCCAACACCAAATTGTAAGTGACTAAATTTTCCATTTTAGTCACTTAGCCACACCTTCAACCTCTTGGAGGAGTCTTACTCACAACCTTTATATATCCTATTCTAGACTTAGGGACTTGTTAGTCTTGAGAATGGCATATATGCCACTCATCCTTTGCACTTGGTCCAAGTGCTCCATGTGGATAATCCCATGACTGACACTCAAAAGTACCACTAGCATATCAATCTATTATACTAAAGTTATGGCTATTTGCCTTTGTCACCACGAGTATCCAACACCACTTATATCATATTTCCATTTTTCAAAAATTGGGCCATCTATCCATGAGTGATCAATCTAGATCCCTTCTTTAGCATTTCTAAGATACCTGCAAACATGGGGAGTAACCTTCCTCAATATCCCTTTTTCAATCCCCACAAAGTCCCTTTCCATCCATAGCTGTGTTTGCCAATACTGCTACTAAGTTAGTGCTCAAAGGCCCAACCATTATATCTCATTGACCTCTAGGACTTCTTTGCCGCATGACTACATCTTTGATCATCATACAAGAGGATTGCTCCTCTTCCTTTCCACATTCTAGGACTCTAGGATGACATTTCGAAACACCTATGCGAGCCTCGTGGGTACTTTTACCACCATTTGCCTTTAGGTGCTCTAGCCAGGAGGCTAGAGCGAGGTTCCAATGAGCCACACTAGGTATCCAAGTAGATAGTGCCACTCACACTTAGACTAAGATTATCAACTATTCAATCTCCCAGGAGAGCTAGAGTCGGCTCTTGAACACTTCACCAAATTACTCTACTTATTTGTTCATATTCACTCTAGCCTTGGACTTCCTAGTGGTTATATCATCACCCAACACGTGGGTGTAACCTTCCTTGGTCACACTTGCCTTTCCTAGCCAAACTAGTTCCACTAGAGTCCAACCCCCACACTTTCCCTACTATACTTTTGGAACCCCTTGCAGCCCACCCTTGGGGGACTCAGACTCAAATATAGACTCGGACTTAGACTTAGACTTGGACTTAGTCTTGAACTCGGACTCAATCTCAGTCTCAGTCTTTGTCTAAAACCCTTAACCGATTGGAAAAGAGGGTGCACTTTTATTCATAGGCCCTTTCCTTCTATATTTGAACCCCATGGATCGTCTCTCGAGTTGTTCTCTTTGGTTGCTTACAATCCACCATGCTTCCCTACAAGTTCACGCCTTCATGAACGGAAGCTAAGAGCCGCAGCTCTCTCAAGAGCCCTGCTCTCTTGACACCCTACCTCTCGGGTCGAGCCCAGCGGGAGCAAACTGGACCAGCCAAATGTCAATTAACATGTGGTATGATTCCCCTAGCCAACCAAAAGAGTCGGACCTGAGACCTCTCTGATACCAAATGTAAGCTCTTGAATTTGAACTTTCCGGGAGGTCACCCAACCCAGTACTATTCAAACCCAAGAACGCTTAATCCAAGTATCCTAAGACCCTTAACCGATTGGAAAAGGGGGTGCACTTTTATTCATGGGCCCTTTCCCTCTATATTTGAACTGAGCACTTCATTAAAAGTTCCACTCCCGCTCTCAACATTTCAAGTTAGAGCTTTTAGTCCAAACATGTTACGCTCATTTGGCTTCTACCTCAGCCACTACCACATGGCATCCTTTTGGCTCCACTTTGGGCCTTAGGGATTTGTGTCTTATACTAACAAAGTCAATCACTATTGCTACTCTAATATCACCCAACTAACAAAAGATGATATGGCCCTATCTACAAATGACATAAAGAGAGAAGCCAAAGGCCATAAACCTCATAAGCAAATAAACTAAACCTCTTGGTAAGGTTTAGATATACTATTTTAAATAAGTAGTTAAGAGTTGTTTATTGGATCACACCCTTTTAATAGAATAAAGAATATTGAGAGAGAAGTGAGTGATATGACAAGTTAACAGTAATTACCCCATGACTAAAGATTTCACCATATACATATACAAGCCCAAATTCAAAGATCAATAGGTGGATAATATCAAAGTCAAAGATAATGATATTTTAGAGACTAAATTATCAGTGAATAAAACTTATATTAGAATAGCAAAGTATTCCAATTAAGTTATCATCCAATAAATCAGGATTATAGTATAGGAACCACCAAGATCATTATAGTCGAAAGACATAAAATTAATCATCCAAAAAAATTTAATAATAAGTATATTATCAAGGAAACTCAATGATAAAGCTCAACTACCAAATAATCTAGATAATATGCTAAATAATTAATGAAAGACAACTCAAAGAACACAAAATATCATTGATTGACAAACAAAATACTCACAACTATATCATTTTAAAAAAAACATCTTAATCTAATAGAGCCAAATAAAACAGAATGAATATTGCAAGAGGTAATAAATACTCATTCATCCTAGCCATCATCCTAGTCAATCTGAACAGATTTTAATTAACAACATAAAAGAACTAAAGTTTCTAAGAAAACTATCAACAATATCTTACTTATAACTTAAACCCAAGAGACCAATCTAGAGCAAACCACAAAGAATATATAGTAATGTGGAAAGCCAAAAGCTATCAAAGAGAACAACTAACCATCATGAAAAATCATCAATCATCTTATCAAGAGAAATGCACAATCATCATTTGAAGAACAATCTACCATCCCAAAGAATAACAAACAATCAATCACCAATAATAATCAAGCAATAAATGACAATCAATCATCCACAATGATCACTAAATGCAAACACTAATTTAAATATTGGAACTAATGAGCCAAAATACCCTCCTCAATAACTCCTAATAAATGGAACAATAAATATAAAAACTCAAAAGAACCAAAAACTTAAAGAAGTCTATAGTTAAAATGCCCTTAATAACAACTTCTAAAAAATAAAATAATAAGTATAAAAACTCAAAGAACCAAAAATTTGAAGAAGTTTATAACCAAATCTTGCCTAACAATGATCACAAGTTTTGTATCAACTAAGTTTAATGCCAAAGAAAAAATTATGGTACAATCCAACATAATGTAAAAGCTAATAAAAAGTATATTTGCATCAATTTCAAAAGCTAAGCATAACAACACGATGTTCAATAAGTGATCATCAAACTTGATTCTCCATGAATCTATCTATCAATAACAAGATGTAACTCATTTTATAACAAGTGTAATAAAAATCATTAACAATTAATATAATATAAACTCAAATTTAATAAAGAACCAACAACTTTAATATTGATCATTAACTCTTCCTCTTGAAAAGCTAGTATAGTCAATAACTAAGTCACTTTTCAAGGAAAAGCTAAAGCTCAACCCCTACTAAGTAATCTCATTTAACATATAACTAACTCAAACTTGCCATTTAGATTGTTTGAACACTAATACAATTGCTAACTAGCAAATGTATGCATGCCAATAACATAAGCTACAGCCTAAATCATCAATACTATCGTCATTAAGACTAGAGAGACAAAATAACAGCTCATCTCATTCCAATCTTAACTTTAACAATATCAATGTCAAGATATCATTTCAACATCATTAATACTAAAACAAAGTTAGAAGAAAGCAAAGTAAACCACCACTTAAAGTCTGTGAGCAACTAAATTTTTTATTCTACTTTAGTTATTTAACTATGCCTTTAGCCACTTAGAAGAGTCTCACTTACAACCCTCATAAATCCTTATCTACCTTGGGGTACTTGCTTAATATTAGATATGATCTCAAGACCACATCAATGTAAGGAACCAACTCTCTGAGGTATCGTAGGCTAAAAGATCCCCGAAAGCATGACCGGAATGATAAAGAATTCATTGGATGGGACAGAGTTTGAGATCGAGTCCAAGACCGACTTTGAGACCAAGTTTGAGATAGAGTATGGGATTTAGTCCGAGGCCAACTTTGAGATCGAGTTTGAGACAGAGTTTGAGATCGGAGATTGGGTCCAAGACTGAGTCTGAGATCAAGTTTGAGATCGAGTCCGAGACCGAGTCCGAGTACTAATACAGGTCGAGGGGTGAAAGCCCAAAGCATGTGTCTCCCAGGGGGGGGGGGGGGGTGCAGGGGGTTCCAAAGTATAATAGGGATAGTGAGGTCCAGGAATTAGTCTTGAAGGAACTCTCTAGTGGTGCTTCCAAACTGACTTGAGGTTGAGACTAGGGCCAAGGGGTTTTGGGTGGGAGTGAGCCTGGACTTGGGTGGTGCCGGAGCACCCTAGGAAGTGCTCAAGAGCAGCTCCCACTCCCGAAAGGGAAACCGACTACAGTGCCCCCGGCTCATGTAGAGTTGTGCCCCACTTGAGTACCATGCGGCTCATTGGTCCTTGCCTTGCCTAGGGGCTTGGGCCTTCCCTTTGGGATGGAAGTGGGGGAGTAGGGGTACCCATACCAAGCTGTTAGGTCACGGTTTTTCCCCTCTACGTCCCGGAGCAAATGCTGCACCCGAGGCTTGGGATTTAGAGGGTCCCATGATCAAGTGTTGTGGTACCAAGGGATATTAGGAGTTTGGAGGCTTGGTGTGCTTGGCTATTTGTGCCTGCGGGGAGTGTAACCAAACCTTAAGTCCAATCTAACCTGGGGAGGGGGATTGGAAGAGATTTGGGAATCCGTGGATGGATGACTAATGCTCTGTTGCTCGTGCAATGAGTAGTTGAAACCAAATAGGAGCTAGTACAATAGGTAGGAACCTTGGCAAGGGAACTTAGCTAAGTCTAAGGAAGTGTTAGTCAGATAGGCAAGGTAAGCTAGCAAATTGGAAAGGAAAAATTTGTGGCTTACAATTTGGTATCAGAGCTTTTTCCTCAGTTCTAACGAAGGATAGAAGCGCATTGCTAAGAGATGGCAAAGATAGGGCATAAACGAACCAAAGCAGAAACAGAACCTCCTCTAGAGCTAGAGCCTTCAATTGAACAAAAAACTATGGATGAGGAATCCTTGCATGAAAAGGACTCTAGTGAGGAAACTTCCAAACAAGAGTCCGATGGTGAGGTTCGGTCATCCAAAGCTCGATTGGACATTCTAGAAGGACAATTGGCACAGACCAATGCCCTGCCAGAGACTCTCATATGTAAGTTAAAGCATGACAAGAAGTGGAAGAAAAAGGGAAAGACTATAGATGCTAGCAGCATAGAAGGTGCGGACCCTTCGGTAGGGACTGAGGCAAAACCAAACAAAGTCGAACAAACTGAAGTGGAATTAGTCCCTCAAGCAGTTCCCAAGTACAAATCAAAGCCCCCACCGGTCTTCAAGGGAGTGAATGACTATAAGGTGGTGGAGGATTGGTTTTACGATATGGAAGATTACTTCCGAGTGTTGTGGTTACTAAGCTCAGAGAAGGTCCCATGTGCAAAACCATATTTGGCAGATAATGCGAAGTCTTAGTGGAGAACAACAGAGGCCAACAAAGGACCAGTGGCTACTTGGGAAATGATGAAGGTGAGGATCCGTGCGACTTACATTCTTCCGAATGCTTCACACCTAAGGGATGAGCTGAGTAGGCTGAAGCAGACTAAAACCATTCAAGAGTATGTGAATGGGTTTATGGCAAAGAGGATACTTGTCACGGATATGGATGATATGGATGCATTCCATGCCTTCATATCAAGCTTGCAATCCTGGGCTTCCAGCGAGGTGATGCATTAGAACCCAACCAACTACAAGGAAGTGTTGGATGCAGCTATCAAGGTGTGTTTCAATGATAACCTACAAAAAGGGAACACAACAGGGTCGGGGTCCACATTTAGCAAAGGGGCCAAACCAAGGGGAACATATAGCAAAGGGAAATTCAAGAAGAGTTTCTCTAAGAATGAGTCCTCGAGGTTTCGGAAAAGCAGATCCAATGGCTAACGAGCAAATACGTGGGGGAGTCAAGCGAAAAAAGACAAACCCACGGATAAGAAGGTCAAGTTGGCTAGTAGCATGGGAAACAACGTATGCTTCAATTGCAGTGAAGTGGGACACTTTTCGAGGGAATATCCCTACCTAAAAAAGGCTAGACCCAATATGGCCATTAAGTCAGGTGAAATTCAAATTGAGGTACGTGATCCAGTCCCTAGCTCAAAGTTACTCATTACACGAGCAACTTTGGTAGAGAATCGTTTGTGACATCTACTAGCCCTCTAAAGGAAGCTCAAAGGTAGCTTTGTTAAGATCCTTATTGACATGGGTGCTTCGGATAATTTTGTGGCTGCAAACATAGTTTGGCAAGCCGGGCTAACGGTGTAGCGGCTGGGTGAACTAAGGACTATAGAGTTTGTTCAATGTAGCCAAAGTACCAATGAGGTACTTCAACAAGAGAGAGTCGAAGTAGGGACATGGAAAGTAAATATGGATTTCACCATGTTGGACATGGCGGGATTTGACGTAATCTTTGGGATGGATTAGTTCAATCGGTTCATGGTAGCCCTGCATGGACAAAGTAGGAACTTTGTGGTATTGGCAAATGCCCAGAGAGAATGATCCAGGGTGGAGGCCCAAGATCTAAAGGTAGGGCAATGTAAGGCTAAGGACTCCTGCTTAAACTTGGTGTCCACGAGATGATAACTCACTAAAGGAACCAAGGCAGCATTTTTGTGCTTACTCTCGGTGAAAAGTGACAAGACGAGAATGGAAGAAGTACATTTAGTGATCTAGTGGGTGTTGGACCAATCCCAAAATACCATGCCAAAGGAGCTTTTCCCCCTACACGACCGATAGAACATAAGATTGAGCTAGTCGATGGTGCTAAGGCAGTGGTTCGTCCACCCTATCGTTTGAACAAAAAGGAAATTGAGGAGCTGAAGCACCAACTAGAAGAGTTGGTAGACAAAGTGTATGTTAGGTTAAGCAAGTCACCGTATAGGGTGCCAGTGTTATTTGTGAAAAAGAAAGATGGATCTATGCACATGTGCATAGACTACTGGTTGCTCAACAAGTATATAAAGAAGAACAAACACCCTTTACCAAGGATTGAGGACCTGTTTGATAGGTTGGGAAAGGCAAAATACTTCTCAAAAATTCACCTAATGTCAGGATACTACTAAATTAGGGTAGCAGAGGAAGATGTCGAGAAGACAACCTGTCAGATAAGGTATGGGAGCTTTGAGTTTCTAGTGATGCCCTTTGGGCTATGCAATGCACTGGCAATGTTTTTGGCATTGATGAACCACATCTTTATACCTTATTTGGATCACTTTGTGGTCATTTATATTGGCGACATCTTGATCTATAGGAAAATGCTAGAGGAGCAAGCCAAACACTTGATGAAGGTGTTTGAGAAACTAAGGGAACACCAACTGTATGCTAAAGAGAGTAAATGTGACTTTACTTAACAAGAAGTAAAGTTTCTCAGGCATGTGGTGGGCAAAGACGGGCTCAAGGTGGACCCTGAGAAGGTCTAAGTGATCCAAGAATGGGAGCAACCATCGAATGTACTTGAGTTGAGGGCATTCTTGGGGATATGCAACTACTACCGAAAGTTTATCAAACACTATTTGAAAATAACCCTACCCTTAAACAAACCAAATGGGTAAAGGGAAGATGGTATGGAATGTGAGGAGGCATTTATCCACCTCAAAGTGAAGTTGAGGAAGACTCCCGTGTTGGCATTACCAAACTTTAGTAAAGACTTTGAGGTAAAAATAGATGCTTTGGACTTTGCGTTAGGTGCAGTTTTGAAGCAAGACATCCACCCAATGGCATTCTTCTCAAAGAAGTTGGACAAGGCTTAGCGAAAGTGGCCTGCCCACGAGAAGGAATTATTTACTGTGGTCAAGGCGCTCAAAGAGTGGTGACACTACCTTGGGAGGCACTTCAAAGTTTGCATTCTTGGGGATATGCAACTACTACCGAAAGTTTATCAAACACTATTTGAAAGTAACCCTGCCCTTAACAAACCAAATGGGTAAAGGGAAGATGGTATGGAATGTGAGGAGGCATTTATCCACCTCAAAGTGAAGTTGAGGAAGACTCCCGTGTTGGCATTACCAAACTTTAGTAAAGACTTTGAGGTAAAAATAGATGCTTTGGACTTTGCGTTAGGTGCAGTTTTGAAGCAAGACATCCACCCAATGGCATTCTTCTCAAAGAAGTTGGACAAGGCTTAGCGAACGTGGCCTGCCCACGAGAAGGAATTATTTACTGTGGTCAAGGCGCTCAAAGAGTGGTGACACTACCTTGGGAGGCACTTCAAAGTTTACACGGATAATGTGGTAATGAAACACTTCTTGTCGTAGCCCGACCTAAGAGGGAAACAAGATCAGTGGGCCAATGTTTTGGCCGAGTTTGATTTCGAGATTTTATATAAACCTGGGAAGAGCAACATCGTGGCAAATGCTCTAAGTCGAAAAGCAAGCTTGAAGTTGGTGATATCTAGTATAACAACAATATTGGATGATGTGTAGACAACATATGAGAATGATGGTCTAGCACAAAAAGTGTTGCTAAGGAACTAAGAGGCACGAGAAGCTCACCAAAGAGGTGAGCTGCCAATAGAAGAGAAAATAGGTTATGTGGAACACAATGGATACATCTATTATAAACAAACAAGGGTGTACATTTCAGAAGGGGAACTAAGGAAGGTAGCCTTAGAAGAGTGTCATGACAAATCTCTTGCAGGACACGGTGGAGTGCCTAAGACGATGGGCTTCCTCAAGAGGAAGTATCACTGACCAAATATGGCTAAGGACGTCCAAAACTATGTAAAGACATGTTCAACATGTTAGCAGGTCAAAGCCGTGATTAAAGCTAGTGGGGGCTTGTCACAAAGCATCCCAATTCCAAATTGTCCGTGGAAATGTCTTACAATGGACTTCATCACGAGACTCCCCCCAAGTGAGGGGTTTGATGTAATATTCGTGGTGGTGGACCGATTTTCAAAGATGGCACATTTCATACCCACCACAACGGAGGTGGATGTGAAAGGTGTGGCAAAGTTGTTCTTCGAGTAAGTGGTTCGAGTGCAGGGAAAGCTAGAAGAGATTATCTCAAATCGAGATAAGAACTTCACCAGTAGGTTCTGGAGAACTCTCTTGGAATAGTATCGCACCAAGTTGAAATTCAGCACAGCCTATCACCCACAGATAGGTATTGGGTATTAAGTCAAGTTTGATAGCACTAGCACTTCTTGACAAACGGACAAACGGAAAGGGTGAATAGGTAGCTGGAGGATTATTTGCGATGCTATGTCTTGGGAGACTAAACCAATTGGGTAAGTCATTTAGGACTTTCAGAAATGTGTTATAACAACTCACCACACTTGAGTATCGGGGTGAGTCCATGGGAAGTCATTAATAGGCGAGCTATTGAAGGTCTTGTGGAATTCGGCATGGCCGAGTATCATGGAGAGTTACCTGCAGTGGAGGCATTCACGGCAGAAAGACTCAACATTTGAAATGTAGTGAGGGATTCCTTGGAATGGGCTCAACAAAGGCAAATCAAGTATGCAAACCAGAAGCGTCAGGATGTAGAGTTCTAACCTAGGGAAAAGGTGTGGCTAAACACTAAGAACCTAAGGCTACCAAGTGGGATCAGTCAGAAGTTGACCCAAAGGTAAAAATGCATGTATTCTTGGAAATGAACTGATCTTGAGTTCCTTAAGTAAGTTCGCAGGGCCTTACGAGATTGAGGCACAAATCGGTAAAGTGGCTTACCGCCTCTGACTTCCTCGAGAGATGGGGAAGATGCACCTAATGTTCCATGTGAACTTACTTAAGCCGTACTTTGAGGATTTGCTTTGCAAGGACCAAGTGAGACCTTTACCTGAGGTTATCCAAGGGGAAGAGGAATACGAAATCAAGGCCATCCTCAATGCGCGCAAGAACAAGCGACAAGGACACGAGGTGAGGGAGTTCTATGTGAAGTGGAAAGGATTTCCACACTGCGAAGCAACATGGGAACCAAAGGAGAACCTAGCGAATGTGTGAGATCTAATGGAAGAATTTATGCAAGGCAGAACTCCATGTACTTATGCAAAGTTCAATTAAAAGTATCAATTTGTGAAGTTGAGCAATGGCATATGTTGGGACCCAAAGGTGCGCCGAAGGTAAGCTAATTAGCATGGGTTAGTTATGTCGACTAGGCATAGGGAACTACGCCCAACTCCTTATAGGGATGTCGAATCCGTAGACATATTCTACGGAAGTTGGGTTCGAATCCCAACCCCCTAATAAAGCAAGGCTGGGTTCAAGTCCCAACCCCATACTAGGGTGTGGTGAGGTGAGGGGTATAAGAACACCTATATTCCATTGTTATAAGCTCTTGGCCGGGGAGGCTAATTTAGGCACACCACTAAGTGGGGGGATGCCCCCGGAGACATAGTCAACAAGTTGTAGGATTAAAAAAGAAACATTTGATGTGGGCATCGAACTTTTTATATGGGTGGTGGAGTTGTAATGAACCAACTCCCTGAGGTGTCGTAGGCTAAAGGATCCCCAAAAACACGACCAAAATGATAAAGAGTTCATTGGATAGGACCGAGTTTGAGATTGAGTCTAAAATCGACTCTGAGACCAGGTTTGAGATAAAGACTAGAATCGAGTCCAAAGCCGACTTCGAGACCGAGTTCGAGACCGAGTTTGAGACAAATTCTGAGATCCGAGATTGGGTTCAAGACCGAGTTTGAGGTCGAGTTCAAGGTCGAATCCGAGATCAGGTCTGAGATCGAGTCCGAGGTCAGGTCCAAGATCGAGTCCGAGATTGAGTCCGAGATCGAGTCTGAGTACTAATATAGGT
Organism: Selaginella moellendorffii; assembly: GCF_000143415.4. NCBI lineage: Eukaryota > Viridiplantae > Streptophyta > Lycopodiopsida > Selaginellales > Selaginellaceae > Selaginella > Selaginella moellendorffii. The sequence continues at coordinate 256,602 of NW_003314304.1, read as the reverse complement.
TGAGGGGTGAAAGCCCAAAGTATGTGTCTCTCGGGGGGGGGGGACGCTATAGGGGGTTCCAAAAGTATAGTAGGGATAGTGAGGTCCAGGAACCCAGTCTTGAAGGAACTCTCAAGTGGTGCTTCCAAACTAACTTGAGGTTGAGACTGGGGGTAAGGGGCCTTGGGTGGGAGTGAGCATGGACTTGGGTGGTGCTAGAGGGGCCACCCCAGGAAGTGCTCAAGAGCAGCTCCCACTCTCAGAAGGGAAACTGACTGCGATGCTCTTGGCTCATGTTGAGTGGTGCCCCATTTAAGTACTATGCAACTCATTGGTCCTCACCTTGCCTAGGGGCTTGGGCCTTCCCTTCGAAATAAAAGTGGGGGAGTGGGGGTACCCATACCAGGCTATTAAGCCATGGTGTTTCCCCCCCGCCCTGCCCCCCCGCATCCCAGAGTAAGTGTTGCACCCAAAGCTTGGGATTTAGAGGGTCCCATGATTAAGTCTTGTGGTACCAAAAAATGTTAGAAATCTGGAGGCTTGGTGTGCTTGGTTGCTTGTGCCTGCGGGGAGTGTAGTTGAACTTTAAGTTCAATCTAAACCGGGGAGGGGGATTGGGAGAGATTTGGGAATCTATGGATGAATGGCTAATGCTCCATTGCTCGTGCAATGAGTAGCTGAAACCTAGGAGCTAGTACCATAGGTAGGAACCTTGGCGAGGGAACTTAGTTAAGTCCAAAAAAGTGTCGGTCGAATAGACGAGGTAAGCTGACAAATTGGAAAGGAAAAATTTGTGGCTTACAATCGATTTCATACTTAGTCCAAGTGCTCCACATATCTAATCTCATTTCTGATACCCAAAGGTACTACCAACATCTTAACATGTTGCACTATCCATTCGCCATTGACTTATTGGTAGTCCAAGACCACCCATAACACGGTCTTATTCCTTTGAAACTGTGCCATCTATCCATGAGTGGTCATCCTATGATCACACTTTAGTATCCTTAGGATGCCTCAAGACATGGGGAACACCAAATTCAATATCCCTCCTTTGATCCCCACCAAGTCCCTTTCCATCCATAGTAGTACTTGCCAACACCACTAGCGGTTCAGGGTCTGAAGGCCTATCCACTAAGCCTTATTAACTTTTAGTACTTCCTCACTATATAACTATACCTATAGTCACAAAGCAAGAGGACCACTCCTTTGTCTTTCCATAGTTCAAGATTTTGGGACAACATTTTGAAACACCGTAGCCCAATGTAAGCGCTAAACTTCCGCCACTAGAGTGCCCTAACTATGTGGCTAGAACGAAGTTCCGATGAGCTATACAAGTAGGTAATGCCACCCATACTTGGATGGGGAGTATTGACCATTTGATCTTTTGTATGAGCTAAAGTTGGCTCTAAAACACTTCACCAAATTATTCCACTTGTCTATTCGTGTCTAAACCTTGGATTCCTCAATGATTATATCATCACCTACCATATAAGTGTAATTTTCGTTGGTCACACTAGCCTTTCCTGGCCAAATTAGTTCTATTAGAGTCTTCCCCCTATTATCCTACAGGGACTCACTAAACTACTAGGGTTTGGGAGATAATCGCTTTGGGTTTTCACCTTTGGATTTAAACTTGGACTTGGACTTGAACTTGGACTCAGACTTAGACTTGGTCTTGAACTTAGTCTCAATTTTGGTCTTGGTCTCAATCTTGGTCTCCATCTCAATTTCCATTTTGGAATCCATCTTGGACTCCTTCTCATACTCAATCTCAGATACTCCATCTCACACTCCATCTTGGACTCCTTCCTATTCTTGGTCTTAACACTTCTATATGTCACAACATTTACCATGTATTAATGATTCTTTTGTCCCTTTTTCAAGACACTCCCTAATTGCTTTGTATTTGTTCCTTGAGCACTTCTTTGGGAGTTCCACTCTTGCTCTTGACTTTTTGAGTTAAAGCTTTTAATACAAATATATTACATTTATTGGGCTTCTACTTTGGCCATTACCATATAACACACTTTGGCTCCACTTTTGGACTTAGAGATTTGTGTTTCACAAAGCTCTTTAGCAATCAAGTCAACTAAAGTCAAAGATACTTTAGTTAATATTTAATACTAATCCTTCAACAATACTTAGTTACAGATATTACATTATCAAGGAGTGAATTATCACATCTAAGACTCAATGACACTATAGATTAAATGCAACCAGATAATATCACAGAAATGGAATTAAGATATTAACCTAAAGAAATCATGCAAAGTTAATGATACAATCCTCCACAACACTATCTAGTAAGTAAGCCCATCACTTATAAATCACCATTGAGTGAAGCAAGTATCAGCAATTTATGACATAGTCTACAAATGATCATCAATCACAAAGCAATTAACAACCACTCTTTAATGAAGAGGTAAATGTTTTATCTTATGTGTCTTCTTATGTAGAGCAAAAGAAGAAAGCTTAGGCAAAATGGAGTTTGGTCTAAGCTTATACATCCAAAAAAGATAGACTCAACTTAGGCAACATTTGTCATAAACAAGTGTGAAGCAATTAGGAACAGTTATAAAATCATGTAGTATATAAGTAGCACTTAGATGTGTTAAAAAATAGCCCCCACTCATTATTTTATGCATTTGCATTGAATTAATTATGTTTTTTCTCACCTATGACTGTTTGGGATATATGTTTATCCTTACTCACACCTTCAAGATTCAAGGCTAAGTTCTCTTCTATTCTCGTTTCATTCTTCTTCTTTTCTTTTTTTCTCTATATTTTTATCTTTGTTTTTTTATCACTATTTTGCAAGCAAGGGCAAGAACGCGAGTATAGGCAAAAAAAGCCTTACTCACCCTTCAACTTGCCTTCACAAGACTAAAACACTAAACTCATGTCATTGTGTTATATACTTATCAAATAGAAAAGTAACATTCCAAATACAATATATAGGAATATGGATAAGTATGAATAAAATGACTATTCGAATCCAATCATATAATAATAAGCCCACCAACACATCTAACTAATAGCTCAGAGCACTACTAAAGAACTTAATAGACTAGCTATAAATGATTATTATTTTTCTGAAACTAAAGTGAAAACCATGAGATAGACTCATATAAGTACACAACTTCCTAATAGACAAGGTACTAACATCTCAATCACAAACAACTAAGTTGGACATCACCATCCTCAGCCCAAGGCCTAAGGCTATCGAGACTAAGTCAAGATTAGTGAAAACTCACTATTCTCATAGAGTATGAGTATAACTAATGTAAAGTGCAACTTGCCACCAAACATGATGCTATAGAAAAAAGGTATAAAAGTCACATTTTAAGAAAAGCATAATGACCACTTTTCTACACTAACTCTAGACTTTATTCAACTCAATTGCATTAGCCCTAAAAGTCAGAAATGGTTTCAGGTAAATGATTAACAAATCAATCATTGAAAAAATCTAAAAAAATTTCTATCTTAAAGGAGAAATGACTCTCTTAAGACTCAATTAACTTCCTCTTACCTACAACTTTATATATATTCAGCTCAACATAAATTCCCATGACCTAAAAATATGTTTAAGCATCCAACAACATGTTTATATAATAAACATCAAATACCAAAATCTGTAAAATGCAAAATACTCAAAACTCAATCATAAATACTATATTTTTGGATATCTATATTGTGTTAACACTCTTCTTCAATCACCTTCAAGATCCAATATGAAGCCAAAACATTAGTAAGAAAAATAATATGAAAATTCAAGATCTAAGAAAAACTCTTGATCACTCAAAATAGCAATGCCACTTCCACTAACATAAATGCTAATAATGTCAATATCTTAGCCATACATATTCTCCATTCAACAATCTACTCCAAGTGCCAATAGATTCATCAACAAACCATAACAAATGAATGTTACAACCCCTTTTAAAACTTCAATGAGTAAACTCTCAAAAAACTAAAGTATTAACATTAGCTAGCATAAAATGGATCACTATCAAGAATTCAGTCAAAACTATTACAATGCTACTACGTGTAAATAAACTAGCCATTATTATTAACCACTTTCAAGTTGGTTGCTTAAAATCACATGGATATGATACAAGTATCATAATGAATTGATCATCAATGAAGCAAAACTTTATTCAATAAAATGCAATATAAGTGCTATACTTTATTGATAAAGATTTACAACACCTAACACCATCATTTTGGTTCACAACATAGACAAGTTTACATCACTCTCTTTCTTACCAAACTCAAAACTAATTTAACACTAAGCTATTCAAGGAGAAATAACAAAATTCCCTAGAGAAGAATTAAATATTGCAACACAAATCTTTCAATAGCAAGTCTAACCAAAATGGTTTAGCACCTTATTGCTATCTATTCCATGACTCATCACTTATAAAACCATCATAACCAATGTTCACCAAGATAGGGACTCTCAATTGCATGATGTAAAAATGAGCAATAAGATTATACCTCGTTGCAAATCATCTCCTAAAGAAAAAATGATAATTTACATGTTTAATCTTTCATCCCTAATAATTCTTTTTTCAGACTCAACTTTGACAAGACCTCAAACTTACATTCACATTGCCTTCAGTTTAATTTAGGAAAAGTTTATGAGAGAGCACGACATTAACTACTTAAGCCATTAAACTAATCCCTACAATCTTAATCAATCCACTCATAATTATGCCTAGGAATATCCATTAGTGATATGCTAAATAGCTATAGATCAGCCTATTTGCCACTCATAGCAAACCTAGAGGTGGTTTATGTTTACCCACAGTCATATAGGACCACTCATGATAACCATTGATAAGCTAACATTAATTTTGCTAACTCAAAGTGTAAATTTAAGTTGCTAATGTACCTCACTCATAAGCTTAAGGGTAAACTCATGCAAATGGTACATCTCATATTCATCTTATGAGCCTAAGCAAAAACTCACATAACACAATACAAAAAGGTAACCAAAATTTATACCTAAGGGATGCATGCAAAGCTATAACAACTAAATATATACCCACTTGGATAATTATTTTCAGATCTACATATGCAACAAAACTAATTAATCTCATTAGATAGTGCTCGTCGAGACTAATCCTTTGATGTAATGTATGTGGTTTTCACCTTATGGTGATTTATCATAGGATAACCATGGAATGGAACTTAAACCCTT
>NW_003314304.1:247639-250454 GCF_000143415.4 Selaginella moellendorffii | reverse complement strand
ACTAAATATCTTAGCATGTATTATAAGAAAGCTAGGAATGTAGTTTAGTAGCATAAAGATCACTTAAACTATCTTTAGATACGAGCTTAACTACATAGGAATTAGAAATATTATATTCAGATAAATGATTCCTTATACTTAAATACTAGTAATATTTATATGAGGTAAATAGATTATATATTAAAATTAGATGGCCATATAATGCATTGAACTTTTTACTATAATTTATAGTTTAAATTAAGATTTTTTATTTTCATTTTTATATTTAAGAAAATTTAAATGAAACATAAGAAATAAATGATTGACATTATATTAAACCAAAGAGATGATAATACAAGAGGTACAAATACATACATATAAAGCTAATAGGAAGGACTTTAAGTCACCACACTTAAAGTCTTCAAGAAACTGGAGAAAAACATTATTAATTTATTATAGCTCCTATACTGGTAAATAAGACTTTTGAAGTTTTATGATTTACACAATATATAAATTGAAATATATTTTACTAACTACTACCTAGATAGAGAAAAAGAGAACTCAAGAATTATGTTGTGGTCTTTTTTATTATTCTTTTGAATATTAAATATACTTGTCAAAGATCTCTACCATCAAATGAAAAATATAATTTATATAATCTAAAAAATCAGACTATCATGATTTCAACATTCAATAAAACTAGAGATAATAAGTTAGATGATTACGATTGGAAGCCTGATATGATTTCAGGTGTGAGAATATGTAATACATATGGAAATGCAATAGTATGGTGTTATGGTGTTATGATTTCAAGAGTAAGATTTTAATCATACATTTTATCAAGAATGCCATTTTTATTTATATCAAACTTATTTTATAGTTGTAACATTTAATGGCGAGGAATTATTTGAAATAACAGATTAGTATGGATGGAAAAATTGGGCTTTTACAGAAAATTGGAAGAGAAGAAATACACAAATTGTGAAATTTCTTGCTGTATATTAAAATAACATTAACTCTAAATAAATATAAAATATTATAACTTAGAAATAAAAGGTATTTTATGCATATTTGATTTAATATTATTATATATTATTTATTTAAAATTATCTTTTATTGAAAAACTGAATACAGTTAAATATAATTTAATAATATTTAATAATATATCACACATATTACTATTTCTACATGATTTTCTGTATGTATTGAAAGCAAAGATTTTTTTATAACTACCACTAAAACATACTTTGTCATTTTAAGGAGAAGCACTAGAATTTTTAGATATAAACTAAATATCAATAAAAGAAAATTTAACAATTTTTATCTTTCTTAGATTAAAGGAAGATTTTTTTTTAACTGTCACTAAAATACACTATACAGAAAGTATTTTCCCACTCTAGAAGCACTGGAAAAATGTACCACCTAAATATCCTTTATATACAATAAAGCAATATTATAATGAAGCTTATTTTTTAAAAGTATTACTCATATATAACTCTTGAAATCATAAAAAAAGTGATTAATTTGATCATTGGCAATTAAAATTTAATAAAAATATAAGTATATAATACACCTATATATTAATTATGTTTACTTAAATGATTTAATTAAGTGTGAAATGTTTACATAAGAAAAAGATCTTGGAGGTCAAGTGTAGTTATTTAGTGTCCAAATACTATCCTTTCAACCCTAACCCTAACTCTAACCTTATATCATATAGTAGCTACTCTTGCATTGCCTCAAACACTTGTACCAACCCATGATAATTGCATATATATGCCATCTTCTACTATTAAAATAACTTCTAGAGCTTTTAGATATACAAATTGAATTGAACTCCTAATTCAAACACCTTCAATATAAGCTCATGAATTTAAACTTCTCAAAAGGTCATCCAATCTAGTATTACTCAAACACTACTCAAACCTAATAATACTTAACCCTAAATATGCCAAAACTTTTAACCGATTGAAAAAATAGGTGCACTTTATTTATATTTTTTTCCTTTTATATTTAAACCCTTATAGATTGTCTCTAAAATTTTTCTTTTTAGTTATTTACAATCGATCATACTTCTCTATAAATTCACACCCTCATAAATGGAAATTAAAAGCTTTAGCTCTTTTGAGAGCCTCACTCTCTTGACACCCTATTACTTAGGTTGAGCCCAACCAGACCAAATTGAACCATCAAATGTCAATTTTAACATGTGGTATGGTTCCCTTAGCTAATAAATAAAGTTTGACTCAAACCCTTTTTAATACCAAATGTAAGCTTATGAATATGAACTTCTCAAGAGGTCACTAACTCAATACTACTTAAACCCAAGTATTATTTAAACCTAAAGACACTTAACCCTAAATATCCCAATACCTTTAATTGATTGGAAAAGAGCGTGCACTTTTGTTTATGAATCATTTCCTTTTATATTTAAAATCTTATAAATTATCTTTCAAATTGTTCTTTTTGCTACTTACATTTAAACACTTTTGTTTGGGCTTTATATCTATCAAGTCAATTTTGAGTGTGCTTTTGAAGGTTAGTGAGAGTATCCCCTTTGGATGCTCATAAAGGTCTCCTTGGCCTTTTGAGCACTTCTAAGATAAGTAACCTAGTATTAAATAATATTCAATATAGATAATTATTGAGTTTTTTACTTTCTAATATTGCCTAGGTAATTTAACCTTGTAACATCTTTTTATATTTGCATCCATATACCATGTTGTTGAGATCAATATCCATAACTAGTTCTTTTGGATTAAGAACCTATTCCTTATCTAATTAATTCCATATGTTTGTCCTCTCAATATCACTTTTCACTTTCTTCCTATTTGTC
>NW_003314304.1:96750-247233 GCF_000143415.4 Selaginella moellendorffii | reverse complement strand
AATAGCAACTTGACTTTCTTTACGCATCCTTTCTAGTTTAGCATGTCTTTTAGCTTCTTCCATGCTTCTCAAGTTGGTTAGGTCATTATTTCATCTTGTCACAGGCATTTTTAGAATGGCACTTTGACTGGAAATCTAAAAACTTAAATATCCGGAATGTTGTAAATCCCAATGTTCACCCATATTTGAAAAAAGAAACTCCAAGCATTAAATTACATTGGTGTTTTTCCGAATCATAACTTCTAATGATACAAAGCCAAGACAAAGATTGAAATGTCGGCAGAAAAAACTTTCATAAGACAATGGTAAAACAAAAGTGGCAAGTGATCTTAATAATGCAAAAAAAAATTCTATATAGTTCCCTTTAAGTTTTGAAAGTATGAACTTTTATAAAAAGGTTTATTAGAAGTATAAAAAACTATGTTTTATATAAATTTAGAAGTCTATATTATTTTACAATCTTTACACATGCTCAAAATTATTATATAGAGTAATTAAAGTTAGAACTAAAAGAAATGTCACCTCAAACATGTGTCATTACAAATATGGTATTATACAAAAAGCAAAAATGATTTTATTCTAAAATCTACCATTAATCAGTAATTATAATTTTTTTTAAAATCTTTTCTCCTTTTTTTAGCCTCATAAGAGAGGAGCCTTCTTTGTTTTCTCATATCTTGGGCACAAACTCATGTTTTAAAGCCAATTTTAAAGTAATTTTTAATTTTTTTTCTCTTGGATTTAAACTTTTTATCCATCACTAAACCATGCTCTTTGTTTCTATGGGCTTTATTTTCCATCTAAGAGTTTTCTTAAGTGCATCATTCTACATATTTCTTATAACTACATCAATACCATTGTGAGGCATCCCCAACAATGAAAAGTGGCCAATTGAGGTAGCACATTTTGGTGGTTGTCCTTCTTCTCCAAAAGCATTATTTTTGAGCGTGTATTAGACTAAATAAAAGGATTTTTAAGTGAAGGAATCACCTAATTTTAAGTTCTCAACTCTAGTTGCTTTTGGAGGTTTGCTTACCCCACCATACTAGTGCATTTAATCTTTCACCATAATAGTCTCCTCTTTCATTTTTTTTCTTTTACATTGTTGCAACAAATGTTTGGTATTTTCTTCTACTTGGTAATTTGATATTAATTTTGGAGGTTCTTTTCAACTTCAAGCTATTATAACTCTTGGTTTTCTTCAATGTACCAAAGTGTTCAAAATTTTCATAATCTTCATAAACATATCTTTTCTAGTATTTGCCTTTATAAAGCAATTACACTATAGTTCTATATTTTCTCCAAGACATCAAGGTTATGGTCTTGCCACATTGGGGCCTATAGAAATCCCTTATGGTTACTGATACAAACTATAGGAATATTCTATGAACATTCTATGGCCTCTAGAGGTTGACCTAGGGTTCACTCTTTATTCATTTTATTAGTATTAGAGTAGAACATTTTTTGGGGGGTGACAGACGAGTATCTTGATGAGGAGTATGGCATTAATGATGATAGCCATAACGATAAGGAAGAGACTCTTGATGATGTCATAGTGTAATAAGGATACTAAATTACTGAGGTTTAGAATAACATTAAGAAGGTTAAGGATTTTGTCAATCTCATTAAGGATTTTTTGCTTTGCATGAACCCTCAAAGTTGAATCAATCTCATGTCCATAATTACCATTGATATGTTAAGCATACCAAGGATTATGGTATCGTCGAATGGTAGTCATCATTAAATGTTTACAATAGTGAGGAGGTTGATTATTGGTTAAAATTGTGGAACAATTGTTAATTTCACAATCCTTATAAGAATAAGGTGAAGATTGATTTTTTCATGATGAAGCTTACTAGTTATGCTTCTTCATGGTAGAAGAATTATATCAAACCTAATCCTAAACTGACTTCTTAGAATGATTTAATGAAGGCTTTTTGCACTTCATTTGTCAAAAAGTTTGAAAAAGTTGATTTCGTGAACCAGTTGCTAAAAATCAAGTTTGAACTTATCTTTGGATGCATATGGCCGTGCAATGTTTTATCAAAGGTTTAAACTAAATGGATGTGCGACAGAAGGTCAAGAAAGATTTTCCAACAACTTTGATTGATGCCATCACTAAAGCTCAAAATCTTTTTGCCTAAACTGTTTGTCAACTTGGTCAACTATGATCAACAAAATAGTCTATAGGGTATTTAGTGTGATAACCAGCTAACCAATACTTCATATTTGGTGAAGAAACAATCATTGTTATGTCATTCTTAGAGAAACTCTTCTTTTGCCATATATCCCTCATTGGTTTTGTTCAGTGGCAATAAAGCTAAAAAACTTCATTAGACTAGCAAAAGAAGGACAAGATGAAGGGCAATTGTTTCTATTGTTATAGAGGTAAATATTAAGGCAAAGATTATCCTAAAGTATCCCAATGAATACTAAAGTGACGATGGTGGAATCTATAAATAATGATAGGCAATGATGCAAGTGATATTGTTATTAGGGCCACATTACTTCAAGTTAGGTATTCTTTTGCATTTACAAACCTTAAGTTTGATGCTGCATAACAAAATTAGCCTACTCAAGACAAAGAGTTGTATGCTATAATTGTTGATGTGAAGGAATGGCAACATTATTTGTATGGATTGAACTTTCATATAGATTCAGTCCATTAGTCTCTCTAGTATTTAAATCAACAAAAGGATCTTTGAGGCCATCTTACAAGAAATGTTTGTTAAAATCCAGTACAAGCATGGAGGTGACATTAAAATGGTTGATACATTATCTAAAATGGTAAATTCTATCTCGTTTGTGAAGCTCTTTAGTGATCTCTTAGATGAGCTTAAGGAGTTTATTAACTTCGACTTCTTTATCATTGATATTTGCGTGAAGGTTTTGTTGAGGGACACCTCTACAGATTTGAAGGGTGATAAATTTGCATCATTTGAGATACGAGATGGAATCTTGGTGAAGAAGGGATCTATAGTGGTTCCTCATGTTGATAAACTCATCAAAAAAAATTTAATTGAGTGTCAAGATATGCCAAGTACTGGGCATTCGAAGGTACTACAAATATATATGTTAGTGAAAAGGCATTTTTTTTTAGCCTAAGATGAAGATGTTAAGAAGTATGTATATAGTTGTTTGATCGTGCAGGCAGTCAAAGTTGATCATCAAAAGTTTGATAACCTCTATCATCCTTTACATGTACCCAAGAATAAATGGGATAGCATCTCAATGGATTTTATCACTAATTTACCCAAGACCTCTTAAGGAAATAATACTATTTGGGTTGCTGTGGATTTTTTGACAAAGATGGCTCACTTCTTCCCAATGAAGATAACAATTAAAGCTTCTAAACTTGCTTAATTATTTGTGAATTAGTTATTCAATCTCTATATTTTTCCAGGTGATATTGTGAGTGATCAAAATCCCAAGTTCACGCCAAGTTTTAGTAAACAGTCTTTGAGAAGCTAGAGACTAAGTTGAGCATGAGTAATGGTGAGCATCAACAATTAAATGAGCAAATAAAGTGCATGAATCAGATATTAGAAGATATGTTAATGTCTTTTGTGAGAAATTTGACTCGATAGAGAGTATGGGAAAAATATTTGTCTTTCCTTTAATTTGCTCACAATAGCATTTATCAATTAGTTATTGGCATGTCTCTATTTATGGTGATGCATAGCTATGAGCTTAAGTCTCCCATGAATTTGAGTTTGGCTTTGGTTCAAGTACCTCATACTTGTGATTTCCTAGAGGATATGCAAGACAAATTTGAGTTGGCAAAGTTGAATATAAGGCAAGCTCAAGATTGAGACAAAATCTTGGCTAATAAGCATCGTTATCATCAAGGGTACAAAGTTGGTGACAACGTTTTCCTTAAGCTGTCAGATGCACAATAGTTTCTAAAAGGAGGTGGTAGTGCTAAGTTGTTTTTAGAGTATTGTGGGCTTTAGACAATTTTACAGTATGTGAAGGATCTTGTATAGACTTTGGCCTTGCTAGCTAGTTCAAAGATTCATTCAACATTCCATGTGAGCAAATTTAAAGCATATTTGCACTCTAGTGATGTTGTGGATCAGTCCATCATCTAGATCCCAGAGATTGATGTTAAGAAGGCTGGTCTAGCCAATATTCTTGCTCAAAGATTGGTGGGATTGAAGTGATGTAGATCAAGAAGCTAAAGTTCTTGAGCACAAACTGACAAAAGTTGAAAAGTCATTATACAATCAATAATCTAACTAGAGCATGGTCACCATAGAAAGGAAAAGTGAAGAAACAAAAAACAAAATAGAAAGTGGAAAGATTTCACCACCAAAAGATAAAGTAATGCAAAAGGCAATAATGGAAACATAACATAAAGCATTCTATAGAAGGTATGGAATGCCAGTGAAATTGGTTGAGTTGCCTTAAAGAGTTGGATCATATTAAGAATGCTCGGTAAATAAGTGGTAAATAAGTTATAAATACTTGAGGTCATTATAAAAGAATCCTAGACTCTATTAATGCTTAAAAGAATGAAAGTTTCCTTGTGATGATAGAAAATATCTCCAAAGAGTTAAAAAAGTTATCATGTGAAATGTTATCGACAACTACACTTTTGCCAAAACAAATGTGAAGCAAAAGATGGTCAATTCTAATGAAGATGCCACTTTAGTGCTAGCCATGAATCCAACTCCACTGATATTTAAAGTTGTTTGCAATACTTTTTAGTTTCTCGCCTCTCTACCAACATGCACTTGTTTTTTCATAAGCTTATGACTACAGAAGAAGTTACAATAAAAATCAACTCTATCCTTGAATTGTCTATATGAATTTATCCATAAAAAATTATTTCCAAACCCAATCATTATGACCAAAAGCACCTTCTTGTCTTCAAGATGTTTGTAATAGGCCACACCTCTGCTATATATCTTCTCTCTCTAATATAAATGATTGGATTAAGTGATCTTGCTAATACATGGGTACATTTTAATCAGGTTGGACAAGAAAAAAAAGTAAGGTAGTTAAATTTATTGGTACCATCTCCAAGCAAAAACAGGGTAAAATAAGTTCAACTCAAACACTTGAATATAAGATTCTCTCTATAAAGTACATCATTGCGCTAGTGAAAGAATATATTATCAAAAAAAAAGGTGGAAAGTACACAATTGTCATTCAAGACCTTCTTTTTTACACATATCTGGACTTTACAGAGTGCAAAGAACATAGGAAGGCATATGCTCCTTACAAACACATTTATTACATCTTCATTAAGACATTGCACTATGATCCTAAAATAAATATTCATATATACCAAACAAGCTTTATGTAAACAACCAAAGGGAACAAGTTAAAAGCCAATCCATGGAATTCAAATATAAAGAGAAAGGACCCATGAATAAAAGTGCACCCTCTATCTAATTGATATTTGGGATATTTAGGGTTGAGTGTTTGAATAATATTGAGATGGGTGACCTCTCAAGAAATCCAGGATTCAAATATAAAGGGAAAGGGCCCATGAATAAAAATACACCTCTTTTTCCAATCAGTTAAGAGTTTTGGGATATTTGGGGTTAAACATCCTTAGATTTTAATAGCAGGAAGTTCAAATTGAGGAGCTTACACCTTATTATTGTTGAGTTGCAAAAACCTTTTGGAGGAAGCTAGATTATTTTTATTCTTTAATGATAATATAAATTTTTTTATTTTATATAATTACTAAAAAGATATACTTTTCATTTCATATGTTCTCTTTGTAATAATACCCATAATATTCATGTATCTATTTTTATCTTTTGATTGGTTATATAATAGTTATTACATTTTTTAGTCCTTGAATTACTACCTTGATAAGAAAGATTGCAAGAGTTGTCTTTTTCCTTTTTTCAAATAAGAATGCAATTGAAATGAAAGCTTTCATTCATAATTTCATTCACTTTTGAGTTTACGAATGTAGACCACTTCTGAGAAAACTCATCTAATATTTTATGTCAGGTAATTGAAAGGTATACTATCTCACATTATATAGTTGTAGACCATTAGCTTGAGAAGAATCCAAAAGACATTTTTTTCGGGGGGAGGGGGCAGCAAAGAGTTGTTAGGTATCAATTTTGACCGAGGGGCCAAAGGTATATTGGTTATAGGAACTTAATCTACTCTTTACAATGGGAACAATAACATAATGAAGATTTTGAGGTAGTTCAAGGGTGGTTGGGTGGTGAAGAACCTTAAAAGGAGATAGCATAGTGTAAATAAGGATAGATACTATTTAATGCTGAGTCATAACATATTATTAGCAACTAAATCAGAATAATAAAATAAGAAAAGGCCCTGTGTGTAAGGGATAGGATCTTAATGTTGGTATTCGTTTTGTGTGACTGGGGCAAAAAATATTCTAAAGAAATATTTAATATAAGAATAAAGTTTGGTAGAGAAAGACCATGATTACCAGAGCATGGCATATATAGGATCATGAATGATCAATTCCTAAGCATCAACTCTAGATAATAAGATCCAAAAGGACTCTACAATCAAGTGATCACCTTTTTAGTGAAAATAATGACAAATTGCACACAAATATCTTAAGAATCTTGATATGGGTTTTCTAGGATACAAAGGTGACAAAAAAACTCTTGTATGTAGCAATTCTTGGAACATCTTAGGTTGAGCTGGTTGATAAATAATAGCTGGCAAACATAAACAAAGGGAAGGATGTCTTGGAATATTGAGGCTTATAATCATAATAAACTTTAACTAGCATACAACCAATTGACACCCAAGATGATATTGTAAACTTGGTTGGGCATCATATGTGATGGAAGTTATATTGCAAAGACATATGTGCCAAAAACCTTTAATTAGTAAAAATGACTGCAAAGGATAAGAATAGGAGAGTTGTTGTAATTCCAAACTACAAACCAATTGCAAAGGCAATATCCACCAAAACCATCACTTTGGTGTCATAAATAACTCTAGAGAAGACAATATAAATAATAAGACACCTCCTGTTATCCGTGAGCGGTTGAGAAATAATAGGACACCTCCTATTATTTGTGCATGTCAAAGGAGGACAAGATGAAACTTTAAACACATCCATTAGTTTTTTAGTTAATTAACAGGAAGTATTTAAGCATCACTATTGTTACAACAGATTCCCATATTCCACTGCAATATGTCACAGTTGTAACATTGTGGGCTACAACCGCCCTTATAACCTTGTCCACACCCATGTTCATAACTCCCATAACTAACACAGCCACTAGAATCTTGAACTGGTACAATTGAGGTGGGATCAACATCTATAGTGGTTGTAGAATCAGCTAACGGAGCATTATCAAGGGTTGTAGGGCGATTGTCCTTTCATAAAAGCTCTAAAACAATCCTAACTTGACAGGCTTAGACATATTAGGATCCACAGGAGCTAGCATGATGTTCTGCCTCTTTGTGCATGGTCTTCGCAATTGATCAATACAAATTCAAATTTTTCTTATTTTTCTTTGATCAAACTTTTCTCTTTTGCACAGGGATGCCACAGCTCGATCCTTCTCACAGGCCTGTTAGCAGAGAGAGCTGTGATGGATAACCTGGATTTCCCCCAGAATCGCGTTGATGCCATGGACAAGCTCAAGAAAACAGTGGTCTTGACTTGTCCTTCAAATTGATTTGCTGTCCTCACCATGCTGCTGCTGCAGCTTCAGCACATCATCCGTGGAGGTAACCTCATTTGCATGGCACCCAAGACAAGCTGAATGGTGCACTTCGAGGCGACATTAGGATTTACAAACTGTAGTGCTACATCTCCCTACAAACAAGGAGGAAACACCAAGTTTGGGTGTATCATCACATCCATGATATATGTGGCCACCATCCCAAATGCTCAATCCATGAGTAGGCATGCAACCTAGAAAATTACATTAAACAATGATGAGTTGTATCTGTCAAGCATTAGTATTGTTGCATCCCCACTAAACACCAAGGCTAGCTTCTACTCAAGCCCATTTCACCACCACCTTCCATGTGAAGAAATCAAGAACAAAAACAAGTCGATGAAAAATTACTTAGCATTTCCACCAAAGAATAGTGACGAACATGATAAATTAGGATTACAAAGACTCATACTTAGACAGATAGTAAATAGTAAACAGTCTACATTGTGCAGTAAGAAAGCTTCGTTTTATCTGCATTCTGCATATATAATATACTTTGGAGTTGATTATGTTTCCGTATTGATAGATAACAATAATCTTTAGATTAAAGTGAACTCTTAATCTGACTTTCAAAGCGATGCACATTTTATGTCACTGACATTGCCATGACTTGTCTTGCGAGGGATGGTGATTGCTGCAACAGTTCCTTGAAATTACCCTCGATTTCTTTGAGCTGCCGTTCTAGATACTCCTTGGAAGCCTATACACAAATCCCGATTGGACAAACAGAAAGAAAGGAAGTAATCTTACGGAGAGATTGGTCATGGCGGACTCGCATTCCTGGGCCTTTTCTTGTAGCTCGCCCACGAGCTTCGACTTGGGCTCCAAAATAAAGCTGCATTGCACAAAAAATCATCCATCCCAAAACAAAAGAAAAGATGCTGTAAAACTATGAACTCACGCTTTGCCTGAAGAAAGAAAAAAAACTAAGGGACGAAGAAAACAACATGCGAAAATTTACCGACTGATTTGTAAGTGTGTGTATCATCGTCTAGGTAGTTGATCTCGTCTAGTGTCAACAGAGCGCGCTTCTTCTCGGTTTCTTTGGTCCGCATTTGCATTTGGACCTTCACAACAAGAAACACAAGAAAAAACTTAGGTCAAAGCGATCGATCGATAGTACCTGCTTGAGCTTGGCTGTGGCATCCACCAGCTTGGCCTGGAGCTCCACAACAGCCTACACACAGGATCGACCAGCCCTAAAACGAGAAACAAACGCCGCCACTCACCTCCTTGTTCATGGTATCCGCCATAGCACACGGAGGAGGAAAGAGAGAATATACCCGTCTTATAAAGTCCGTACCAAAATTTTTGCTATACAAAAGTAAGCCCTGTACGTAATGGCCGTGTTCTTCTACGATTCCTGGGATGAATCGGATGGTGGTTCGTCGTGAGCGGGAGAATCCGACGCTGCAACCACAGAGACCGATTTCACCTTGTCGTCCACATCTAGTTTCATCAGCTTGATGCCCCTGGAGAGACAACCACAGACCATCAAACAAAAGCTTGCAGGAAACGAAAGAAAAGCACCTTCCCATCCGCGACTTGATACTGATCTCGCGAACTTTGAACCGGTTGAAGATCCCTCCCTGGGTCCCGACTACGATTTCTTCGTTGCTTTCTCCATCTGCCCAAATTGTTGCCAGTTATCACGCAACAAGAATAGAAATTGTGCCCACCTGAAACTGACGTTCCCACGACAAACATGGATGCGAGCCGGTCCCCGGGAACGAACTGCGAAACAAAACACAATGATATGCTCGTTGATTTCATTTCCAACACCATGCATACCTTGCATCCGATAACCCCAACTTTGTTCAAGCCGTGCCGAGGGAAGGAAGTTATAGGGACTCGCTTCGCCATCCCGTTTTCAGAGACGAAGAGCAACCAAGGAGCTTCGCTTGCTTTGCTCCTATTGCATAAAACGTGAGTACAAAGCAAAGTCGGGCTTTAGCCTACCTCTCTTTCCATACAGATCCAGGAACAATGTCGATAGCAGCAATCTCGTCACCTTCTTTGATGCGCATGGCCCTTAGACCACGAGCTCCCCTTCGCATGGAACGAAACTAGATAGAAACGGCACACTTAGCAAGCTGCGTGGAGAGATTACTTCCGTTGGTACCTCACAAGGAGCCTGCATAGCCATCCCATTCCGAGAGCCAATGAATATCCTGTCAGATTGGGTGGCCAGTCGCACCCATTTAAGCTCGTCTCCCTCCATCTGCAAGCCAGAAGAACCTTCGTAAAAATGGAAGAAACGAAATCAATTGATCTTGACAGCGCACCAGCTGAATGGCCACAATGCCTTGGGGTCGAATGGATGAGAAAGCTGGTAGTTCCGTTCGTTTGATGTAACCTTTGGAAGTGAGCATGACCAGAAAATGGTCCTCTCGGAACTCGCTGAGTGGGAAGATAGAAGTAATTCGTTCTCCCGCCGGGATGGAGAGCACCTACGAAAGCAAGAAAAGAGAACTTTCATGCATAGCACCGCATGAACAATGAACCTGAATGATGGGAACACCAGTAGAGGTCCTTGAGCATTCAGGGACTTGGTAGGCACGAAAGGAGTATACAACTCCCCGCTCGCTACAAAACAGTCCGTTTTAGTCCACAAAGACGGCAGCAGCGTAGTAAGGTTCACCTGAATACGAGAACGTGGTCGTGATTCCTGCACATAAATGAATCCACCATGCCATCGTTGCTTTTCATCTTGGCCCCGGACTTGCCTGTTGTCCCACGCCTTTGTGCTAAAAAGGTGTCGGGCTGCATCCTCTTGATGTAACCCTTCTCGCTGAGAGTCTGGCGCAAGGAGAGAGGTTAAACAGAGAACTGCTGCTTGAAAGTGAAATACCAGGAAACTCTCGTTGTTTGGTATCACATCAATGTTATCTATTCGACCATCGCCATACTCCTCGAGCACAGTCCGACGTGGACTTCCAAACTCGTTCTTCAAAGCCAAAGCTTCTTTTTCAACCACCTAAAGGCAGATGAAGTACACGCTGAAATAGTTACGCAGCAGACTTTGAGGAGAAATCCTCACCTTTAAAACGCGCTGTTTGTTTGAGAGCAACTCACGCAAGTCGGAGGCCTGCGCAAGAAGACTATTATGTTCCTCGAGTATCTTATTTCGCTGCAAAACCAAAAAAATAAGTAAATCACCAATGTGATTGTAGCACGACGTGGTTCACTAACCTCTAAACTGGTTATACGCCGTAGCGGCATTCCTAAAAGGGCTTCGGCCTGGGCTGCAGATAGTCCGAAATCTGCAACACAGTAACAGTAATAAGGATTTGCATACTTAACTAACATGCTAACCTTTCTGCAATGCCTGCATTGCACTCGCAGAATCCTTGGCACTCTTTAACACTTTCACAACATCGTCCAGCTTGTCCAATCCTTTCAAAAAACCCTGCAAAAAAATTACGTGAGCGCCTGAAACCATGTCGCAAGCTATACCTCCAACAAGTGATCCCTTGCTTCAGCACGTGTAAGTTCGCACTGAGCTCGCCTCTGGACTACTGAACACCTAAAATCCAGAAATATCTGCCACAAAAAGCGACTCAGACTTCCGAAATACAACCGGGAAAACTTACCTCCAGCAGTCTCTTGATACTGAACACCTCCGGCTCCTTGTTAAGAATGCTGACACAACAAAGACATGTGGGATCAGTACGTTGCACAATGCACACTAGGAACATACATACCCAACTAGGTTGTAGCTAAAACGAGACTGCAGGGCTGTATGCTTGTACAGGTTATTCAGAACAACAGCTGCCACAGCGCCTCTTTTGAGCTGCATGCATATATAGAGAACAGCCAGCTCAAAGAATGTCAAGCCATTTTATCACAATTACCTCGACGACAATCCGCATTCCTGCTCGGTCACTTTCATCTCTGATGTCGCTTACACCTTCTAGCATCTGCACAGGGGAATATATAATACCGTGTGAAACGCCTGACACGCACCTTACTGTTAACGAGTTCGGCAATCTTAGCAACCAAAGTAGACTTGTTTGTACCATACGGAATCTGTAAAACAAAGGCCAAATCTAGAATCATCATCCGATTCAGGTATAGCAAATCGAACCTCAGTAATAACGATAGCTGAGCGAGAAATTTTTCCTTCCAGCTCCTCGAAATCTGCTTTGCCTCTAACTGTAATCGTTCCGCGGCCTGTTCTAAAAGCGTCCGCTATCCTGCGAGTTACTATAGCTTGTAAAGCCGAAGGAAAGAGGCCAGCTTTACCCCGATATCCCCAAAATTTGTCCTCCGGTCGGGAAATCTGGGCCAGGCAGATGTTCCATCAGTTCTTCGACCTGTAAAAATCATGATGTTGTTAATCCGTTCTCACAAACCGAATCGAAACTCTACATACAGTTGCATTAGGATTCTTTATCAAAGCGCAAAGTGCGTCCACAACTTCGGAGAGGTTGTGCGGAGGTATATTGGTAGCCATGCCAACCTGCAAGTCAAGGTAATTATTTGTCACCCTTGGAAGAACCATACTCACGGCTATTCCGGAAGCACCATTGATAAGAACGTTGGGAAGTCTGGCAGGCATGACTACCGGCTCCTTTTGTGATCCGTCGAAGTTTGGAATAAAATCGACCTGGCGTGGAGTAAGTCAGGTCACGGTAGGCCACAACATGACTCGCACTTACGGTATCCAGATCAAGGTCGGCAAGAAGCATTGCTTCTGAAAGCGGCTGAAAAGAGAAAAGAAAACTTACGTCGTACTGGCTACAGGCAAATCAAAACTTACATGAAGCCTACACTCGGTGTATCTCATTGCAGCCGCAGGGTCACCGTCCAGCGAGCCAAAGTTCCCGTGACCACTGATAAGAGGTGACCGCAGCGAAAAACTCTGCGACACGAAAAACGTTTTTCCACGTCAAACTATAAAGGAAGATGAGAAAAGTGTATAGCTTGCCTGGGCAAGGCGAACTAAGGCATCATACACGGCTGTGTCCCCATGCGGATGAAACTTTCCAAGCACCTAGTTGGAACAAACAAACAGCTTTTTAAGAACGTAGAGAAGAAACGAAGAGAGCCTTACCTCGCCAACAACACGAGCACACTTCCTATGAGGTTTCTTGGACGCTAAACCCAGCTCGTTCATAGCGTAACTATAACAAGTACACGATCAAGATCTGGGAGAAAAAAGAAAGAACAGCTCATGAAGGACTTACAGTATTCGGCGATGCACAGGCTTGAGACCATCGCGCACATCCGGAAGAGCTCTTCCAACAATAACGGACATCGCATAGGAGAGATAAGACTCGGACGCCTCCTTGTGAAGCTCCACCAAGAGTGTTCTATCGTTGTGCACAGCGACCGCAGCTCCACCATCGCCGGTAGCCGCTGCCTTTCTTTCCATCTGTGCCGACACAGCTCGTAAAGCCCCGGGCGCCCGGCGATCCGAAGCGATAAATCCAGGGCGGAAGCAGTGGGCAATTGGCCAAAGAAGCGACCATTGAGCGCCCCCAGCCTTCCTCCTGGGAATCGCATTGCTGGCGAGGAGACGAAGCGATTGCGCGCCGTGATCGCTCGGCGCTGGACGAGCGCCCCGATGCCGCTATCCATAATGAGGCGCCCGTCTGGAACGCCTCGCATTTCTCTCTTAAAATCTATCCGCTAGAACCCTAAGCCCTGAACCCTCTTGTACGGTAAAACACGTGTGCGTACGGCTGTGAATATTCTCCCAAGACGAATATGCTTCGAAATAGCGATGCATCGGTATTCTCTTCCAGCGTCCAGCGTTCTTGGAGATGAGCCCTCTAAAATAGGGTCTAGGGTTAGGGATTTCCTGGCCATGGATGCCGGCTGGTCCGCGGTGTGCGATTGGGCGGCGCGAGCAGCGATTCCTCCTCGGCCGCAGGTATTCACGCTCAATTCCATCGTAGGGACGCTCCTGGGAGGACTTTTGCTGTCGATCAAGAGCAATGGCGCCTCTTCCTCGACGCTCTCGAGTGATAGGACGCAGAGGCGGGGTAAATGCCGCCAAGTTCGCATTCCCAGCGTTGGGGAAAGCTTTTCCAGAGCTTCTTCAGTGATGTGGATGAGAATGTGGGGTGCCGAGGACAAGAAATGCAGCAGTGTTCCTCCGGTTGTTTTGATCCTTGCGGCAGCGATCTGGCCGCCTCTGATCGTTCCGTAAGTTTACCTCTTCTATTCTTTAATTCTTTCGTTGCTGGTTTTCTCTCACAGGCCACCTTGCGAAGCTGCGCTTACTCTCAAGGCTCCAGTGACAGAGATAACGATGGAGAGTGATACTGCCTCCCAGGATTGGACGAGCGATCTTACAAAGACGGTGGTGGAACCTCATAGCGGTGTTCAGTTCCCGCTCCATCTACTTGGTCTCGAAGGAAACGGCTTACAACTCTCTCAGGTTAGCATTTTGTAGGTAAGTCTGTGATTTCTTACGTCGATTGCCGTGACTTCAGTCGTCTCGAGAGAATTCCCGGCATCTTACGTTTGATCATGCAGGTGCTTGGCGGGGTTGGAGTGCGGTGCAGACAACTGATGAAGATAAAGTCGATAAATCTCTACGCGTTTGGCATGTGTAAGCTGTCTGCTTTGTTTGAAAGGTCTCGTTTTGAAATTTTTTCTCGAGTAAGCAGATGTGCATCCTGAATCACTGCGTGCGCAGCTTGGAACAAAGTATGCTGGAGTATCTCCTAGTGATCTCAAGTTTCGATCCGAGTTCTACGATGATCTTCTCAGGTGAGGGATTCACTTCACCTTTTGAAGCCTCTTTTATTGACAGATGTTTTTAGGCATGAAGTGAGCTTAACAGTGCGAATGGTGGTTCTCTACAAAGGCCTGACTGTGGATTTAGTGAGAAGGTGCGTTCGTTTTTCTTCGGGTTCCACATAACTCGCGATTTTCGTTTCTAGTGCTTTCCAAGTCTCCTTGAGAAATCGCTTAAGAAAGGTAATTTCATGTTTGCTTTCCCGTCTCATGACAAAGCTCAATAATACGTGAATCAGATCAAAGGAGCTGAAGATGACGAGGGGCTCCAGATCTTCTGTTCTTACCTCTCCGGGGATCTCAAAATCCACAAGGTAGACAGTTTCGAGACGGATGGCTCTTCTTACATTGTGTGGGTTTCACAGGGGACTGTGATTGATATTCACTGGCAACCAGGGGGAAGATTACAAGCTGTAGTTGATGGTCGTCGTGTAGGAACTATCTTCAGCGAGAACTTATGCAGTAAGACCCTTTCCATTTTGTTAAACTTGTCCATACACGTTCTTGACAGGAGCATTCTTTGATCTCTACATTGGAGATCCACCAGTTTCAAGTAGTGCAAAGCACAGCATTGGTGAAAGTTTTGCAAGAATTCTGAACAATTAGCATTTCAAATGGGCATGATCAAATTGTCAAAGCTATCATGCAAATAATTAGAAGCTAACTTAATTTTTAGAAGGTTAATAGTTTGGGCGTCTTCTATAAGTCATTATTAAGCTCATAGACCCGTCCCCAACACTAACCAAACCTCCGGCCTCATGGTGAGCAAGACATTCATTCCAGATATCAGATAAAGCTTGCCTAAAATCACTAGCAATTGCATCATGGAAAAATCCAACCTCTAAAATTACTGTAAATACACCGAATTGAGCCATATAACGGCCCGAGTTATACCCACCTCTAGCAAATTGGGTCCAGACTTGAGCACCACATCTAGTATAATGCTCTTGAGGTGTTATAACATGGAACTCATCAAAGCAGTCAATTAAAACATAAGTAGAATAGCTGTCTGGTGCTGAAGAGAGCTCAATATTTGTAACAACTAGGATCAAAGTAAGAATGCATATGTACCTCATATTGATATATACTATAACAATTCTCACACAAATATTTATAACAAAACAATAATATCACTTGTCATATTCAATAAAGACAATAGTGATTGTATAAATCCACTAGCCGCTTGTTTCTCTGCCTGGCATCTTCATATCTTTTTTGCTAAAAATTATTGCAGATAATTATTCTGAATCAACATTTTTTTCAAATATTAACAAAACAGAAATGGAATAGGGCATGGAATTCAAGAACGGAGAGAGTAATTCATGGAGTCTGGTCGCTGCTCTTAAATCTTGTAGCAGCCTCGCAGCTCGAGATGGAGCAAAAGCCCGGATGCTGGAAAGAGGTATGGCAATACACTCGCAGCTCAACAACGACCATTTCCAGTCCATTTTCGTGCAGAATGCCCTCCTTGATATGTACGTGAAGTGTGGCTCCCTGTTTGATGCCAACCGGGTGTTTTCCATGGCAAGAACACGAGACCTCGTGTCTTGGAACATTGTAATGCTTGCGTATGCTCGAAACGGAGAGGGCAATTCCTCCTTGGAGATGTTTGTGGCGATGCTCTCTGAAGGGTTTGTTCCAGATGCTCGAACTTACGTCGCAGCACTGAAAGCTTGTGCCAGTCTTGCGCTGGAGGAGGAAATTCACGATGAATCATCCAGGTTTTCCGCGAATATCAAAGTGGTGTCTCTGGAGAAAGGTATGGCTGTCCATTCTCACGCACTCAAGAGCCGGTTTTTATGTGAGAACTACGTTGTGAGCAGCTTGATCGACATGTACGCGAAGTGTGGCGACATGAGAGGTGCCGAGAACATCTTTGCAAGCGACCAGATTTGCTCCAAGCTCAACGTGGTGGCGTGGAACTCCATGATACAGGGCTATGTGGAGAATGGACAGTATGATCGAGCTCTGGAGCTGTTTGAAGCCATGAAAATCGGCTCCAAGAACAAGGAATGCTGCTCGCCAGACGCTCGATCCTTTGTCTCGGCACTCAAGGCCTGCAGTAGACGCGCTACAGAGGAGGAGTTTCTCAAGCTGGATGGATTCTCACTCAAAGTCGTGTCGCTCGAGAAAGGCATGGCTATCCATTCGCAGGCTCTACAAGCGAAGCTCAACTTGGATCCCTTCCTCCAGGCCTGTTTGATCGACATGTACGCGAGCTGTGGCCTCGTGACTGATGCTCGGCGATGCTTCGATGGGGTATCGCAGCACAGCTTAGTTTCTTGGACGGCTTTGGTGAATGGCTATGCCGAGAACGGGCAGTGTGACTTAGCCTTGGAGTTTTTCTCCTCCATGCTCTTCGAAGGCTTTCGAGCGAACTCTTACACTTACGTCGCGGCACTGAAGGCTTGCAGCGGTCTTGCGGCGAGAGAAGAAGCAACCAAAACTGAGGACGGTGCTCGACTCGTGAAGCTTGGCTCTCTGGAGAAGACGATGGCCATTCACTCTCACGCAAAGTGCTCTGGTTCTTCATGGGGTGTTTACTTGGCGAGCAGCTTGATCGATGCGTATACAAAGTGTGGCTGTATTGAGATGGCTCGCTGGATCTTCGACAGCACAAAGCTCCATAGCATTTTCCAGTGGAACTCGTTGATCAGTGGCTATGCAGAAACTCCTGGCGGCGGTAGACTGGCGCTCCAACTGTTTGAGCTCCTGATGGCCCAGTCCGAAGCGTCTTGCATCCCGGATTCGTGGACGTTCTCTGCAGCAGTCAAGGCGTGCGCGGCTCTCGCAATGGACGAAGACGCAAAGGTCTTAAAAGGTGGTGATGGTCCAGAGATCAAAGTAAGGATGAAGTCACTGGAAATGGCGATGGCTCTTCACTCTCGAGCTGCTGAGAAGCGTCATGACTGCGAGAATGCCTACTTTGCGAGCAGCCTGGTGGAGATTTACGCAAGATGTGGAAGCATGGCCGACTCACAACGAGCTTTTGATCGATGCGGAGTTCGCAGTCCAGTGCTCTGGATGGGATTAATCTCCGGCTACTGCGAAAATGAGCAGGGAGGCAAGGCCTTGGAGCTGATTGCTCAAATGAGATCCGGGGGTTGCTTGGCACGGAGCTCGTGGACGTTTCTCACGGGTCTAAAGGCTTCCAAGAACACTGGAGAGCTAAGGACAGGGAAAGCACTCCACGCGGAAGTTTGCCAGTGTGGCCTCGAGGACGATCCAGCCATCGCGACTCAGCTCGTGGATTTTTACGTCAAGTGTGGAACCATGGTAGAAGCCGAGCAGATCTTTTGCTCCATCAAGGAAACCAAAGTTTCAACTTGGACCGCGCTGATAGCAGGGTATAGCCTCCAAGGGACCTCCAAAACGGTGTTTGATCTCTTTGACAAGATGCTGGATGAGGGGTTTAAGCCGGATTCCATAACATTCCTGTCGATTCTTACTGCTTGTAGTCATGCCGGTCTCGTGGATAAGGGACGGGAGATTTTTAGCTGGATGAGCTCCTCGAAGTTTGGAATAGTTCCCAGCGTCGAGCACTATCACTGCATGGCGGACATGCTTTGTAGAGCCAACAAAGTTGGCCAGGCTGTGGAGGTGCTACAAGCAATGCCATGCAAGGCCGACGCTGTGACTTGGATCTTAGTGATGGATGCATGTAAGAAGTGGAAGAATGTGGATATAGCACAAAGAGCATTTATAGAGTTGCTCAACTTTGAGGATAATGCAGCAAATTATATCATCTTGTCAAATACATTGAATGTGTGAAATTTAGCAACAAGCTATAAATGATGTGCCAGTGTTACTTTCTACCTTTTATTGACCGAAATCTTCCATTTTATAATAAGTATATACTATTAATTGTAATCATGTTTATTACATATAAATTATCTTCTATAAATGTACTATGTTGTGCCTCAATAAAATAAAATTTAGAGATTTAGGGTTTAGAAATAGCCTGTAGGAAATGTGAGGCAGATGTAGTAAGCTTAGATTTTTTTATTGATTCTAGTGATATATTTATAAATTTATAGTTTAAAGGTTAAGCTTTTTAAGGGTTAATCTTTGCATATTTTCCTTTTTATTTTTCAAAATTTTAAATATACAATCACAAGTTAATAAATGTTAAATAAAAAACTGTTCCGATAACAGTAACTGTAAAACACTGTTATCCAACTTGTTATTGAACTGTAAAAATACCTAGAAATGTAATCCTTGAAGGACGTGATTTAAGCTTATTTATATGAAAACTTAATTTATACAGGACTTAAAACTTAATTTATACAAGTCTAAATTTGATCACTTTAAATAATGATCACTTTAATAATGATGATAAATAAATAATAAATAATGATCACTTTAAAGACTTTTCTTGTACTTCTGAACTGTATAATTGTACTATTTAATTTGATTTTTCAATAAGTGTATTTGTAAACTCAAAAACTAATGTAGGTCACTACTAAGTTGAATAATTTTCACTTTAATAGCCCAAGATTCTTATACACTTACCCTTTTATTATTTAAAATTTAATAAAGTATTTCTTAAATTGTTCTCTTTAGTTGTTGACCTTAAGTTTGACAATCAAAAAGTTAAATTTTTTCCTTGTTTCATTCATGCACATAGAGGTTGCCTTTGAACATACGTTCAACTCTTCATGCATATAAAGGTTGCCTTTGAACATACATTTAAGAGTTGGTGTAAGAAGCTATTTCTTCTTTTCTTACATAAAATTAAGATTTACACTTCCACACAAAAGGTGTTCTCAAGCTGTAACTTAGAAGTAGCCTCTATTAGAAAAGTTAGAACTTAGAGTGAAGTGCTTTTATGTGTTTCGCATTGAGGAATTTTGATTATTTAAAATCTATGTTGTTTTACTTTAGGCAACTAGGGATCAACAAAATAGAGTAGTGATCATTGTGAGATGCGATTGAGTTGTATTATGAAATCATAGACTAGTTTGTTAACAAGTTAGAGAGGGTGGTTTTGCTAACTACCTAGCATTGGATGTAGGGATTATCTATATATATATATATATATATATATATATATATATAGATTCTATCTATATAAATGAATGTATTTGTTCCCTCTCACTCTCCCTCTAGCCTTGGTTAGCATACATGCTTATCATGGGAGGGTGGTTCGGTCCTGTAAATGCTATATTGGAAGAGTATGATAAACATCCTCCATTTAGCCAAAATCACATTGCTAACAAAGTTGTTACTTGTGGGGATGTGTCAGCTTCCAACCAGTGCAGTGGTAGGTAACAAAAGTCTTACATACCTATTGGTGGTATGATGATATCCCAGAAAATCCAAATAACTATAGGGTTGATTGTTGAATAGTAATGTCAACATTATTGTAATACTTAATTCATTTCTATTGGCTAATCATCAAATGGATCTTACCAATTCTAGGTTCAATCCTAAATTTTAAGCTCATGCCACCATTCTTTATTCCACTCATACATGAGGTTTATAGAGCCTTTTATTGCCCAAGTGGCTAGTTTGTCTTGATGTTTTCATAAGGGCAATATTTCTTTTCCATAGTGGCAAAAAACCACTTTTCAACACCAAAATCAGGTATGCAACACACCATATAATGTCTGTAGCTCTTGGTTAATGAATTAGATATTGAGGTCAATATATCTAAATTAATTTATAGTGGAAGTCATTTCTCTATTAATTACTTGCATTGGATCGTCTTCTAGATCTCATTGTTAATCTCATAGACCCATCCTCAAGAGTAACAATACCTCCTGGATCAAAGTGAGCAAGACAAATATCCCAAATGTCTAATAAAGCTTGGTTAAAATCAGTACTAAGAGAAGTATGGTAAAACCCAATCTCTAAAATTATAGTAAATATACCAAATTGAGACATGTAACGACCAGAGCGAAACCCACTTCCAACAAATTGGGTCCAGACTTCATTACTACATCTATTATAATCCTGCTGTGATGTTACAGCATGGAAGTCATCAAAGCAGTGAATTAAAACTCGATTAGAATAATTATCTGTTGACAAAGAGAGCTCAAATTTTTTAACAACTATGATCAATGCAAGAATGCATGCATATCTCATAATGATAAATGCTAAAGCTGTTAAAAACAATTAGTGATTGATAAGCCAAAAATCCAAATATTATTGACTTTATATTTGTACCTTCTTGCCTCAATTACCAAAGTTGATGAATTTGTTTTAAGTGAATTTGATTAGTTTATAATTGCATAAAATTAATATATAATTCATAATCTTTTGTTATAGTTATTTAATTAGGTCCCACCGAGATTCGAACTCGGGCTCTTGGATTCAAAGTCCAATGTCGTAACCACTAGACTATGGGACCAATTTTCAAGGGTGTGAAATGCATCAGGGTTCTTCCTTATTTGTGTTCGTGTAGGTTATTTCCGCCATGGCGAAAGAGAGCGAAGAGCAGGTATGCTTAGAGGAAATAGAGAGCATTCGTCAATCCGGGCCTGCATTTCCAGGACTCGAGCACAATGGCGGGGCGGCTGAGGACGAGATCGAGAAAGAAGCCATCCTATCGAGAGCAAGAGGCAGCTGACAGCGACGAAATTGACGATGACGATGCCGCCGGGAATGCAGCCAATGCTGCAGACGCCGGAGGAGCCAAGCAAGTAAGATGCGCCAAACTTTCGAGACTTAATTGCTTGTGTTATTCTTCCAGAGTGACGATCATTGTAGCGTTTGTTCTCTTGGAGGAAAGCTCCTTTGCTGCGATACTTGCACAGCGGTCTATCACCTCGAATGCTTGGATCCACCGATGAAGTCTGTTCCAAAGGGAGATTGGAGCTGCCTCAAATGCGTAAGCCAACTTTGGTGTTGGTTTTCTTTTCTTGACTGTGTTTTCTCGTCTAGAGAGAGCCTCTTGCGGACTTGGAAAAAATCTTGGATTGCCAAATACGGCCACCAGAGCCATCAGAGGATGCTGGAGTCGCCGAAGAATCCACCAAGCATTACTTGGTCAAGTGGAAATCCAAGTCTTACATGCATTGCTCCTGGTATGTATGTCGTTTTTTCTTTCTTTCTTTGTGTCATTTGTTTTCTCCTCTTTATCTTCAAGGGTGACACAGGCCGCTCTAGACAAAGCAATAAAGTCTTATCCAGGAATACGGCTCAGGTTGATGAATTTTAATCGGCAATCAGAATTGAAACTAGAAGATGAGGAAGAAAAGGTTCCTGTCAAACCGGAATGGACTACGGTGGATAGAATCATCGACTATAGGTATAAAAAGGTTTTTTTTCTCTACTGATCTGGAATGTGGATGATTTAGGAAGCGTTCTGGTAAAGATGAATTTCTGGTGAAATGGAAAGAGCTTGGGTACGAAGAATGTACTTGGGAGACCGAGGATGACATTGTCGCGTTTCAGGCTGAAATAAAAAGATACAAAGCGGCCTCGACTAATGAAGAATACCAGGATGTTGATCATGATAAAAGGCGTCAGAAAGCTTTTACTCCTTATGACAAAACACCAGAATTCGTGGTCGGAGGTACGTAAGTTGCGAGGTTTTCTCTTGATTTGAACTTTGGCGTTTGTCTCCAGGTGTCTTACATCCTTATCAGTTGGAAGGGCTCAACTTCTTGCGATATGCCTGGCAGCAGGGAAAGCCTGTTATTTTGGCGGATGAAATGGGCTTAGGTACTACTTTTTTTCTCAGTTTTTTTTTTTTTTATGAAAGATGTAATGCTTTTTTATTCAGGCAAAACGATACAGACGATTTCTTTTCTAACATCATTGTTGCACGAGGGTGTTTCATTACCACATTTGATTGTGGCACCACTCTCAACGCTGCGAAACTGGGAGCGTGAGTTTTCAATTTGGGCACCACAAATGAGTATTGTAAGTTTTCAAGAAAACTCTCGGTATTCTTGCTTAACCTTCTTAACCAGGTCACGTATATAGGATCTGCCCAAGCACGAGAAATCATTAGACAGAAGGAATTTTTTCTTCCGAAGGAGAGAAAACCTGAAAAAGGAAAGAAGAATGCTAGCAGGCAACGGCGGGTAAAGTTTAACGTGCTTCTGACATCTTACGAAATGGTGAACACTGACAGTGCGGTCTTGAAACCTATAAAGTGGGAGTGTCTTGTAAGTTTCTTTTTGTCTTCGGTCAAAACTTGACGTGCATATTGCAGATTGTTGATGAAGGACATCGACTTAAAAACAAGGACTCCAAACTTTTTCAGACGTTACACAACTATTCTACTTACAGCCGTGTGTTACTGACTGGAACTCCCTTACAGGTATATATAGATGTCTCAACTTTTATATCTACATCAACACTTTCTTGTTGATTTGCAGAACAATTTAGACGAACTTTTTACATTGATGTATTTTCTGGATTCTAGCAAGGTTTGTGAGAACTGTCATTCATGTGCGTATTATATCTATCCATTGCAGTTTTCTAGCCTAGAAGAATTTCAACTCGAATTTAAAGATATCAACCATGAAGAGCAAGTCCAGCGGCTGCATACCATGTTATCATCACATTTACTAAGAAGTGTGTTTAATTCGGAAGTGGTCATACTCTTACTGTAATTCTTGCTGCAGGGGTTAAAAAGGATGTGCTGAAGGAGCTTCCTCCAAAAAAAGAGCTAATTGTTCGTGTGGAGCTCAGCGCCATACAAAAAGACTACTATCGGGCGGTGCTTACTCGCAACTATGAAGTTTTATCACGGCATAGTGGTGTACAAGTAAGGTTGGAAGAACATATATTGTATTCTTCTTACAAGTGCAATGGTGCAGGTGTCACTAAACAACTTGGTCATGGAGCTTCGGAAGATTTGTGCGCATCCATTTCTCTTAGATGGAGTCGAAGAAGAAACGGAAGATGAAGACGCAGTTCAAAAGTAAGCTTCACTCTGTTGAGGTCTACGATTTTCCTGATGTTTCTTTCTTTCATTTTAGAACGCTAGTTGAGGCGTCTGGCAAACTGCTGCTTCTAGATAAAATGACTACAAAGCTAAAAGCCGAAGGACACAGAGTATTGATTTATTCTCAGTTTCAGAGAGTTCTTGATATATTGGAGGATTGGCTTGCTTACAAGGTTACTTTACTTCCTCTTCCTCTTGTTCTTCTTCTTTTTTTCTCTGTTTTTAAAATTGTTTATTGTTTTGTAGAACTGGAATTATGAAAGGATCGATGGGAAAGTCTCTGGTGCCGATCGGCAAAGTCGAATTGATAGATTCAATGCGCCAGGCTCCAAAATATTTTGCTTTCTTCTTTCCACGCGAGCTGGAGGATTGGGCATTAACCTGGCTACTGCCGACACCGTGGTGATATATGACAGGTGCAATAGGATTTGAAGCAGATAAAAAGGACTAAATGTTTTTGGCAGTGACTGGAATCCTCATGCTGACATGCAGGCTATGGCTCGGGCACATCGTATGGGACAGACCAGCAAGGTTGGTGTTACCACTCATTGTGGCTCTCAATGTTTCCTTCGAAGCTTGCAGGTGATGATTTATAGGCTTATTACGAGAGGGACCATTGAGGAAAGGATGATGCAATTGTCAAAGAAGAAGATGGTGCTTGAGCATCTTGTGGTTGGACGCATGAAGACTCAAATTCTTAATCAGGTGAGCCACGAGAAAAAATATATATGTATATATATCATGACACTCGAAAGCTTTTTAGGAGGAGTTAGATGACATTTTAAGATATGGTGCGAAGGAGCTGTTTGCGGACGAAACAGCAGAGGAGGCAAAACTGCGGCAAATTCACTACGATGATTCTGCTATTGACAGGTTGAGATTGTCATTGTTATTGTTTCTTATTATAAATATTTGTAGCAGATTGTTGGACCGGTCACTTTTAGAGGAAACCGAAGAGCTTGACGAGGATAACAGCTTTTTCAAAGCTTTCAAGGTTTGGCTCCGTTACTCTTGCTAACAGATTATCTGATACGCATCTTTCTGTAGGTGGCAAACTTTGAATACGTAAATCAAGGGGATGCGCAGGCAGCGGAAGCCATTGAGCAAGAAAAGGAGGCAGAAGCGGATTTAGAATCTCAAACCATGGATCCTTCCGCAAGGACTACATACTGGGAAAATCTTTTGAAGAACAAATACGAAGCTCGAGCTCGGGAGGAACTGGGAAAGGGGAAACGAAGCCGCAAGCAGGTCTTTGCCGATTCTTTTTTTGTCCTAGATGTTTTTCTCGTCGAAAGTATTATGAACTATCTTACTGCAGGTTAACCATTTTCCTGCGGAGGACGACTTGGCTGGAATGTCCGATACTAGCTCCGAAGAAGAAGACGATAATAAGCCAGAAGCTGAGGTTAGCAAAGATGCCGCTAAAAGAACCCCTGGCTCAAGGAAAAAACCACGCGGTATGCACTTAGACAGAAAAGATTTTGATTTCATAAGCTGTTTGTGTCCGTCAGTGGAAGCTACAGGGCCGCCTCCTCTTATGGAGGGAGAAGGAAAATCGATTCTCATCCTCGGTTTTAACCGGAAGCAGCGAGCTATGTTTGTGCAAGTGTTGATGAGGTTGTCACACGTTTCTTAGACGGCTCGTTTCTTACTTACAATGCATTCCAGGTTCGGATTCGGCGATTTTAGCTGGTCAGAGTTTGCCTCCTGTTTCAAGCATAAAACTGTTGATGAGATCAAAGAGTACGTTGCGTTTCTTATATTGCAATCCTCACCTCTTTTGCTGTGTGTAGATATGCTGCACTATTCTTGATGCATGTAACGGAAGAGCAGACAGACATTCCAACTTTCTCAGGTAAAAGTTTGTGCGGCCATTTCCTTTTGCTTTTCTGAGTTTTACGGCTCTCAGACGGCATTCCGAAAGAAGGCTTGCGCATACAGGACGTGTTTGTGAGGCTCGCGATTCTTCATCTCATCTGGGAAAAGGTACCCATGGAAAATGCTGCCTATCTTGTCGACTTACAAGGTCCTTAACAGGTGAAAAATCTGAACGAGAATCCTTCCACGTCGCTATTCCCCAGCGTCGCTTACAATAAATACGCGGCCCTGAAAGAGACCAAAGTTTGGAAAGAAGAGCAAGACCGCAAGCTACTGAAAGGCATTGTCAAGTATGTATCACCTTGTCGCTTTCACATATGAGCTCAACTCAAGACTGGACTGTCCTCTAGGCATGGATATGGAAGGTGGCAGGCAATTTGCGAAGATGAAGAGTATGGACTGCAACCAGTGCTGTTCCAGGAACTCTTTTCGTCCATTCCGAACTCAAACTCCAGCGCGCCAGCAACGACGGACTTAAACCAGGACGCAGGCGCGGAGGCAATACCTCTTCATCCAGAAAACAAGAATCTCACAGGCGACAAGCAAGAGGATGCGGCCAAGCCCAGCGATCCACACTCTGACGAGCACAGGGACGCCATGGACGCTCAGTTGCAGAGGAAGACGATGGAGTTTTTCCGGAAGAGGATCTTGGTACTGGAGAAGGTGCTGAATGCTGAATACCACGACGAGCTCCTGGTAAATGTGTGAAGTTTTGTAGCGAGTATTCTCTAGAGATATGGAAGGTGAAGTGCTTGCTGTTCTTCCATCTTGTCAACTCACCAGTTTCTGTGTGATTTGCCAGGACCAAGAGCAAGGAGCGGCGGAGGGAGACCAGGAGGGCCTGGAAGACGAGACCAAGCTCTACATCTCTCAGGTCTACTCCGAGGTAAACTTCTCATCGTTTCTCGATTCTTTTGCCTCGAAACTCAACTTGTTCCATCGATCGGTGCGCTCGCAGATGACGCTCCTGGTAGCGGACAGTGAAATCGATGCAGTCCAAGCGTACGCCGGGAACAAATCCGCTGGATCTCGCTTGCGGCGAAGCATTAGGCAGCTCGAGGGCCTTTGCATGGAGCTCGAGACTGCGCTCTACCAGAGATGCGCCACTGGAAGCGATGAGAATGATCCATCGCCCAGCTAGAAAGCTTTTTCAAAGTAAACAGCATATTCTACTACTGGCCAGGGATATTCTTGGGGCATTTGCAGCGTCACGGTAGGTCGATTGGCAGTATCGCGTGGAGCGCCGCAGCGTTGTCGCCCGGTCCGATCGGTTGGAATCGCGAAATGGATGCCAAGAGCAGCAATCCCGGCGACGAGGAGGAGCAGCGCCAGCGCCAGCGGCCATCGCCGGGAGAGGATGAAGACGCGGCAGCTGTGAGCCACGCGGCCGAGGAGCAGCGAATGCCATCGCCGGAAGAGGAGGTCTCTTTGATTGTTTGATTCTAATCGTCCTTGTCCGGGAATTGAGAGATCTCTTTGGATTTGTTGCTATAGGAAGCCGCAGTGAAGAGGAAATATGGCGGATTGAGACCAAAGAAACCACCCCTCATTTCCAAGGTGAGTTCCATGGTTTGTTTCTCCACCTAGAGGATTTCTTGCTAGAAAACTAGAAGATCTTTAGCTAGAAAGCTTGAAGCAAGGAAGAAAACGAAGAAGAGAATTTCCTTCTCCTTCTCTTCTAAAATGCCGCCCATTTCTCTACAGGATCACGAGCGAGCGTTCTTCGATTCCGCGGACTGGGCTCTTGGAAAGGTGCGGTGCAGTCATGCTTTTCTTTTTCTTTTTTCTCTTTCTTAATCGCGAGTTTAACAGCAAGGTGGACCGGTCGGTCAGAAGCCAAAGAGTTTGATCGAATCCCTTCGTCCAAAACTGCAGGTAAATTTCTTGCATTCGTCCCGGGAATGTTGCTCGTGCTTACAGTGCCTCTGTTTTTTTTTTTTTTTTCCTCAGCCTACTCCCCACCAGCCTCTCCCTTCCAGAAAAGCTGCCTATGGTGCTTCGGATGGAGAAGGTAAATCCGATCTTTTCTTTTCTTTTCCCAGGAAATTGCCAACTAGCAGTCATGTTTCTAGACTTCTGACTTGTCGATCTTCCAGGTGGTGAGAATGGAGCAGCGGATCCAGCCGAGAACAACATTTGAGAAGGTTTTCTTAGCTGCTAACTGTTACATTTTCCATGTTCTAATGATTTTGAGTGACTTTTCTTTCTAAGAAGAGAATCGTCTACACAAGCTCGGTGTGTCTAGCATCAGTTTGTTTCTATCCTTTCATCGCTGGATTCTTTGATATAACAAGACCACTGTTGCTATACAGGACCTGTAAAGATTCTAATGAGCATTCCATAACAAGGCGGTCCAGTTCCTTACATGATTGCGACAAACAGGAGAATCTTGCTGGTACTGGCCTTGGAAGCTCGACGACAGTCCTCGGCAGTGGTCAAAGGCAGTGTTGTTGCTGCTCGAGAAGAGGCCCAGAGAGGAAGCAGGTGCCTCGCCACTTGTCTGTGCATTGGACCTACACACCCGGCTCCAGAGATTGTGACAAGTGAAATGGACGTGGAAAAGCGTACAAAGTTTCGTTACCTCGGCGGCGATACTTCCACTCGTTCTCGTCGCGTACAGAGCTCGGCTGGCATGAAAACTTGAAGAACACAGGGAAACGAACAGGAAAAAACTTACCGGGTGCTCGAATTCCTGGCTGGTTCTCATGTCGACAACGCTGGACGAGAGCTTTGGTGCTTCGCTGAGGAGCACTGTTTCCGAAGAGCTGGTTTCCGGGGAAAGATCACGAGTTTCTTTGGGAAAGCTTTCAGTACCATCGCCACTAGTCTGACAGGAAACCAACATCGACAGATACGACTACAGGAAGGGAAAGAGGAACGCACCTGAGAGATTGCCTGCTTTAGAACGAGAGGGAGGCCAGTGCCAAGATCTCTGAAGTTCTTCGGAGGCCATACCTTTCAGAAAAGAGGTACGTTTTATTTCGAAGATCTGTGACTAACTTTCGGCGTACCACAGATGAACAGGACGGGCACGCATGCGGCGAAGAACCATGCAAGTCGCCACTCGTCAAGAGCGTTTTCAGGCAAGCTCCGTGCAGCAGATCTGCGAAAGAAGAAGAGCATCAGAGCGATACGATCGTAGAAAAAAGGAGAAGTTTTACGCAAGCAACCGAGACGAATCACGTCTCCCTCGGCACCGAGTAGCGATTGCTGGCAGAGACTACACTGAGGAGGCCAATCGTAATCTCCATCCACAACCCATTCCGCGTAAGTTCGGACCTTCGACGAGAAAAAAAAAATTGTTTTGTTACTCGTTCTTGCGAAGAAAAAAAGCTAGAAACTTACAACGCATAGCTGATGTTGCTGGAAGCAAATGCATTGAGAGCACACTGGAACTTTGTGGACGAAACAATAGAGCCTGGTCGACTGAAACGAACCAAAGCGATCAAATCGATCATAAATCTTAGCTACAAAGAATCAAAAGAGAGAAGGATCAAAAGCTTACCGCTCGGCATTTGCAAACAACCATCCGGAATTTTCTGGAGCTGCTGGAAACTCTTCAGATCGGATCTGACGAAAACGCGAGCTTCGCCACGCGAGAAATTTACATCCGCGCCCTATTTCATTCCTACGACTACGTGGAGGCATTGCAGCCGCGAGATGAGCTCGAATGGATGGACTGGATGTGACATTACTGGACTGAAAAACAATGTTAGAGCAGAGAGAAAGCTCAAGTTTATGGTATGTGTATTACCTCAAGTTTTACAGCTCAAGGCTAAGCAGCAAGATGTGATCATCGGGATTTCGCGCTTGTACAAGCTAGAAAGTTTGTAGTTTGGGAAAAAAAAGTGAAAAACTAGAACCAATATTTACCTGAAATCCTTGGCGATGATAGACCAGCCTTGCAGCTTTGTTACCAGAATCGACATGAACATACACTCTTTTCAATCCTGAAAGATGAACGAGAAGAAGAATTATGAGTAAGCAAGAGGAAAGAAAGGATCCAACCCCAAAACTTGGCTACTTGCACAGAGGATTCAAGCAAACTGGAGGCAACTCCTCTTCTCCGATGGCTTCTCGACACGCATACGTTTGCAATGTAGCCATAAGGCTGGGTTTGAATGCCAAGAGTCCTCGAGTCATCCTGGGAACAAACAAGGAATCACACACATAGGAGAAAGAACAAACGCAAAGAAAGCCCACTCCTGGCAAAGCTTGACGCAAGCTTAAGTCCGTTGTTCCAATGACCCGATTGAGCAGGGATGATCCATCGTTAAGAACCTGGCATGAGAGGATGCTTACATACAAGCTAAGAGAAAAGAGCTCTAGAGTTTACCGCTAACAAGCAGGTGCATCGTAAGCAATTACCATATCTTCCAGCGCAGCGTCGCTTCAAAGTTATGAACTCCTGCCACATTTCAGGGAGCCAAAAGCTTCAAGAAACAATGGCTATAAACTATATCACCTGTTCGGAGAATTTCTTTTTGTAGCTTTGGACGAAGCTGCCACAGCGGAAAAAAAAAAAAGCAAAGAGAACATTTGGTGTTTTTTCTTTCTTTTGAAATGTAGTGTACCGATCAGAGCCTTGATCTTCAAAGTAGCATTCAGAACGCAGCCAGGAAGCTGTCTGGAAAAGTTTAAAACAAAGAAGGAAAAAACTTAGATATAGTTTGCCCCGAGAAACACTTACCCAGAAATCTTCATCGGACTGTGCTTCACGGACAAGATAGAAATTTGGCTGCTGATTGAAAGAATCTCTACACCCAGTGAGAAGTCTGGCATTGGCAGGAGTATCAATGGAGGATCTGGAAACACTATCCCTCCTTTGGCAGCATAGCCTGTAAATCAACTTTGGGCTCTTATAGTCTGTGAGGAACAAAATGCCATTCTCTACCTCGTAGAAGCTCCACCAAGTGCCGGAGAATTTGGAAAATGCGGCAAAGGCAATGTCCCCGCCATGCCCAAAGCACCTAGAATTCTCGAGAATATCCTCTGTTTTGTCGATTGGCCACTCTCTCTATATACTCTTGCTTGTTCCTTGGTGCTCCATTCTCGGTCTTATATATCCGTTCTCTTGGCTATACCCAACACTCCCCCTCAGCCAAGACAGCCATAGCCCAGAACAAAAGAGTGTAAAACATGTTTTGGCAGCCCATTGTTCATCCATCCGTTTTTCCCCTCCGCCAAGTGTTTTCTTCATTCCAGGCATGCTTCGAGGTGTGCACAGTGAAGATCTGCAATCATCTAATCATCTCCAGTGTTTCTCTCTGGAAACGTTTGAGAACGCGACATCTCGGAGTGGAGCTCTTCCTGGACAAGAAGGAAAAAAAAACATGCTCTTCTTCCTGGACAAGACTTCAGAAATCTTCATCGCAAGAAAGAAAAATTGGTTGTTACTTCAAACAATCTCTACACTGAGAAGTTTGCCACTCTAATCTATATATATCAACCTTGGGGATCTTATATATGTGAGAAGTAAAATTAAAAAAATTGAAAGCTCCATCCAAGTCATGGTTTTCATATACACTGAGATCAGTCTTTGGCTAATATCACAAACACTGAGATTATTACTGACCTCATATATAAGCAATTTTTCTTGTGTGAAAAAGTTTATCTTCATTCTAGCAATGATAATATTTTAAAAACTAAATTAAATTTAACTCTTTATATGAGGTCATATAATACTATATATTAATATTAGTATAGTGGAATTTTGATAGTTTTCATATTGATTTCAATCCAGACTACTAATTTCTATATATAAACTAAAGTTTTTGGGCTAATTGATATATACATTTCTACATTTCATTTCTATATTTTATATACTCACATTGGTGAAAGAGAGTGGTAATTTTAATTGTCCTTAGAAAAGTGTTTACATTTGGGCCTTTAGTTTAAATCTAACTTTTGCATTATCTAAATCTTATTTTTCTTGAAACCTATTTAATTTCTTCTCTTATGTTTTTTTTTCTTTTTTATTCATTTTCATGGTAAAGCAATAGCCTTCTCCTTTTTTGACTCTAGAGTAGCAATTAATGTAATTATTCAATATTATGTGGGTGTAATTGAACAATCAGACTCAATTAATAGTGGCATTTATGATGCAAAGTACAATTCCTCCTACTTTTATTACCAATTCTCACATCTAGCCAAAGTTTTTCTATAGGGATCTTAAAGATGATATGTAACATTACTTTAATCACTTTATGATGATGACCACTTACCATTCTTAGGATGATAATTAGTGTTTGCTTGAGTTTCCCACATGTCTTCAAGGGATGGCATTACAATGGTACAATGTTTTAAGTACAACCATTCATGTGGGTTAGAGCATTCTCATAGATATCTTCAATTATGCATCTAGACATATTGACAATTATGATGATACTTTTCAATAATTATATTATCTTCATCAAAAGCCATATAAGTTAATAATGCAGTTTAGTGTTTGCTTCTTAAGCCTTTTGTTTCATGCAAATCTAAATATGTTATGTTTTTTAGATTAGTAGCCTTTATTTCCTAGGTGAAGACCTTGGCATTAACATCATCTTGTTAGTGTTGCTGCAATGAAATATCTAGACACTAAGATGCTTTTAGGAAATGAGGAATCATATGAGTAGTGAAGAGTTCTTGTGCAAATGTTTCTTATGTTATCAAATGATTAGTAAAACTTAGCATAAATAAAATGCAAGAAAAAAATTATTATTTTGTTATGATATTCTATGTATTTTTAATTTACATAATGTTTTATTTTGTAAATCTAAAAGTAATTTTAATTTTACAAAAAAATTTGAAATAAATATTTTAGACAAGGCACATCACTCACTTTTGCTTTTATTTATCAAGCCTTGTTGCTAAAGAAGGACTCATTAAAATTTATTTTTTATAATGAAACCTTATATTTAATGTTATTTAAATTAATTAGTCATATATATAAGATTTATTTATTGACTATAGTGTAAAAATTTAAAGGTATTTAAATTTGTAAAGATATTTTCTTGTATCAATATTTTAATATTTTTTTGAAAATGTTTTAAATAGTGTAATAAATATTTAAAAAGATAAGACCGTCATCTAATTTTATTTTTTCTTAAATATATTTAAAAGATTTTTAAAACCCAACTGAGTGTTAAAATAATAGTATAAAAAATTTTATTTATAAGGACTTTGTTCTAGCAATATTATATAGATAAAAAACTCACTATCGTGAGCAAAAAATATCAGAGCAAATAAATCTTTAGATTTCAACTCTTCAAATAATTTTTCAAATCTTTTCCCATATATCATTTTCATTGTCTCTCCACTTTGAAAAGGGGCACTATTTTCATTCTCCCAGTACCCTCAAAAACAACTTAATTTACACAGAAAAATTTCAATCACTTTTTAAGTAGTTTAGAAATTCTTTAAGTAATTTAAAACTCTCTCAATTAGATTCCACTTACTCTCAAATATTATTAAATAAATATTAAAATTTTGAGTGACCTTTCATTAAAATACTCAATGTATAAAGAAAAAATTTGAAAATAAATGGCTACTTTCAAAACTTTTATTAGGTTGAAGGGTAATAAATAACTGAATTTAATGATAACTTTTATGTGTTTAATAGTAGTATCAATGTGTTGTTCTACATTATAATTAGTAGATTTTGGATAGAATAAATTTAATATATATTTTATCAAATAATACGATTTTATCATAATACTTTTAAAAAATTATTTATATTTTTATCATAAATTAATCCACTATAAAATGTAATAAACTGACATATATATTATTTTGATATTTTCTATTTTTCTTTAAAATTTTGATTTTTTTTAAACCTTGCAATATGATATGAATATTTAATCTCAGCCTTTCGAAAAAAAATGAATGAAGTCCCCCTTCAAAGTTTAGACATACTTGCAATAATTACATATAATGTAAACCTAAAGGAAATATTTCAAAATAAAAAAATAAAAGATACTATAAAGCTAACATTTACAGTTTATAGTATAATCCTTGAAATGACTTTAATGATTAATCATAATATCTTTAAAAAGTAATTTAACCTACTCAACAATCTTCAAATGTAATTTACAGATTATAGCAATGCCTTCTAAAAAAAAAATTCTGCAGTTTTAGCACGATCCCTGGAGACCATTGAGTCCAAAGTAGAAAATCTAATCATGCTAGTGGCAGTACAACTCAAGGAGACAATGCTACAGGACCATGGCAAGTGAGGAGACAATTTGAGGCTTGGCATCAGCATTGGATTCCTTGCTATGGCATGGCACACAAGGGAGGAATCAAATGAAAATGAAAGCCACTAGACATTGTGGCGAAAGAGGTAAGGCAAAGAGATATAGAGCAGCACCCTAAGGGACAGTAAGTAATTAAGATTAAGGGACATTAAGATTGCACCAAAGTAAAAAGTGTCTAACACTGGTATTCCGAATGGGCTCGGAATTGAAGGAGAAACGCGGGTATCGGACCACAGTGTTGGTGAAAGAGAAAGATTGAACGGTAAAGAGAATGGAAGTGTGGATGCTCTAAAGATTTCTAGGAATCAAGACCGGTACAAGACCGGAGCTGGAGAAAGCTCCAGAGGCGAGTAGAATCGATCGACATCGGTGATTGCTCTATGGCGAAGACGATCTTTTGAGTTCATGGCAGTTTCCCTGATACCAAATTGGACAGAACAACGTAGCCAGCGGAGATGCTTGGATCTAAAACACTCACATTCTCCGCCGCCACTCTTCCCAGCTCAACATCTCCTTGAACACTACACGAGCTCAAGAAGCTCACGTAAGCTCTGGCGTCGGGGATTCTCCGGACGAGCTCCTGGGCAGCACTGAGCTCTCCCGCTCGTCCCAGAAGATCAACCAAGCAGCTGTAGTGCTCCAGAGTCACCTCCAGGCAGTGATCCCGAGCTATAGACGCGAAGAACTGGATCCCGGTCTCGAGCATCCCGGCCTTGGCACAGGCCGAGAGAACGCTCAGTATCGTCACGCCGTCGGCTCGCAATCCAGCCTGCTGCATTCGCGCAAAGAGCTTGAGAGCTCTCTCGCCATCGCCGTGGTGAGCATAGGCCGAGATCACGGACGTCCACACCAGCAAGTTCTCTTGCAGCAAGAAGCTCCGTCCACGATCGAAAACTTTGCTCGCGGACTCGAGGCTTCCACACTTGCTATACATGTGGATGAGCGCCGAGACCACCACGGGATCCATCTCCATCGCCGGGCGCTCGGCGAGCAGAGCGTGGAAGCGCTTGCCTTCGACGAGAGCGGCGGCGGTGGTGCAAGTGGAGAGAATGGTGGCGAAGGTTACTCGGTCGGGCTCTTCGCCTTGGCGCAGCATTCGCCGGAAGAACAGCTTGGCGATGGCGCCATGGTGGCTGTGAGCGTACGCAGCGATGATCGCAGTCCACGAGACTTTGTTGCGCTCGATCATAGCGTCGAAGATCTCTCGAGCGTTGCCGGGGCTGGAGCACTTTCCAAACGCGCTGATGAGAGCGTTTCCAACAACGAGCTCGGTCTCCAGGCCGGCCTCGGCAATGCAAGCGCGGACGAGCTCCAGCGATCGCAAATCCTGTCCGGAGCTCTCCACCAGAACGCTCAAGATCACAATGAAGGTGATCCTCTCCGGAGCCACTCCGCTGAGAAGCATCTCGAGAAACGTCCTGTGAGCTCGCTGGAGCTCGCGGTTCTCAGCGTGGATCGATATCAAACAGTTCCACGCCACCACCCTGTGATCGATCATCGTCTCCTCAAACACCCTTCTCGCGTCTGCCAAATTTCCACACTTCCCATAGCCGGTGACGAGCGAGGTGGCAGAGTTTTCATCCATGCCGAGCTCCATCAAGATCGCCTCGAAAGTCTTCACTTCCGGAAGCTCCAGAGATCCGGAGCTCAGCACCGCGAGGAATCCAACGCTGCTAGACGCCATGCCTTCG
This sequence comes from Selaginella moellendorffii, assembly GCF_000143415.4. Lineage (NCBI taxonomy): Eukaryota > Viridiplantae > Streptophyta > Lycopodiopsida > Selaginellales > Selaginellaceae > Selaginella > Selaginella moellendorffii. Next base: position 212,087 of record NW_003314304.1, on the reverse strand, counting down.
AGCATCATCTCCCGGACGAGCTCCAAAGCCTCTCGTCCCCGACCATGATCGCAAAGCGCTGATACGATTGAGTTCCAAGACACCGAGTCCTTCTCCGGGATCTCTCGAAAGAGCTTTCTCGCGAGCGACAACGCTCCACACTTCCCATACATATCTACAAGCGCGTTGGCCACCACCGCCGAGTTTTCTCGATCGATCCCACAGGACTCCACGAACAAAGCGCGGAAAATCTCGCCTTGGCGAAGATCCGACACTGCCGCGCAGAGGTTGATCATGGCGACGATCACCACCTTGCTGGGAAGAACACCGCAGTGCTGCATCCCTCGCAGCAGTGCCATCGCGGGGCGGAGCTGGAAATCATCGGCGTAGCCGGCGATCATCGTCCCCCACAGCGGCAAATCCCTCTCATCCTCCTCCACACCATCAAAGATCTCTCTCGCCGCCGCCAGCCTCCCAGATCTCCGGAAGAACGTCACTGCTGCAGTAGCTGGAAGAGCTCTCTTCATACAAATCCCCAGCTCCTTCGCGTGAGAGAGAACGATCTCTCCCTCCCCGATCGTGCTGGCGCAAGCACCGAGACACGCGACGATCGCCCCCTCGCTCGGAATCACTCCCTCGAGCCTCGTCTCGCGGAGGAGATCGAGAAAAACGCCCTCGCCGCCAATGTGCGCGGATGCTGCCAGCATTGTGTTCCAGGAGATCGAGCTCCGCGAGCTCATCTCGTGGCGAAAGATCCACAGCGCCTCCTCGAGGCTGTGGTTCCTGGCGTACATGTTGAGCAGTGCCGTCCCCAGCGCGAAATCCAGCTCGATCCCGCTGTCCAGGATCCGCGAGTGGATCCATCGCCCATCACGGAGATCGATTTCCGCGACGCTGCCCAGCACGCTCAGCCAGGTGACTCGATCGGGGTGGAGTCCCTCGAGATCCATGGAGCGCACCATCGCCAAAGCGTGAGCACAATGCCGGTTCTGGGCAAATGCTGCCACCATAGCGTTCCCGAGATGAAATTCTTCTCCGCGATTGAATCAAACACCTCTTTCGCGTGATCCACGCTACCGCATCGTCCATACATCGTGACGATCGCGGTGCTCGCGAAAACGCTGCTGGCAGAGATTCCAGACTCGATCATCCATTTGTGGACAGATGCCCCCTCGCGGCAATTGCCGCAAGCACCGAGCACGGTGACGAAGGTGATCGTGTTGGCGATCGAGTGTTCCAGCAGCATTCTCCGGAAGAACACGAGCGCCTCTCGATTCTCGCGGTGGTGGACGCACGCGGCCATCATCGCTGTCCAGGCGATCACGGACTTGATCTCCATGGAGTGGAAGATCTCCTTGGCCGCGGCGAGGCTGCCGATCTTGCCGTGGATGTTGAGCAGCGAGGTGGCGATGGCGATGTCGGTGGCGAGCTGGGCGTCGGCGGCGATGGAGTGGAGGAGGCGGAGCAGCGGCGGGGACGCGAGATTGAGGCAGGCAGTGAGCGCCGTCATGATCGTCACGCGGTTGGGCGCTACACCCTGGAGCTGCATTTGCCGGAACACGAGAATGGCATCGCGGAAGAGCTCTTGGCGAACAAGACCGGCCACCATCGCCGTCCACGGCACCACCGTCTCCGCCGCCCCAGCGCCGCCCATCATTCCCTCCAGATCCCCCAGCCGCCCGCTGGCTCGCGTGTAAACACCCAGCATCTCCTCTTTGAGGCATCGCTCCGGCGCAAAGCCCCGATTCTCTGTCGCGAAAAACCTCGCAAAGAATGCCCTTCTTCGCATCCAAGAACCCTAAACCTCCATCCGCCACATGTCAAGCCTCGCTGCTATACACGTCACTGCCAGCAATGCCATCGTATATCCACATGGCATATTAAACCCTAAGCCTAAATAATTCTATTTAAGGGAGGAGCCCTAGAAACATCTTTTGAAAAAGGAGATTATGGGGGAGAAGGACGATTACTACAAACACGTTGCATTCAATCACGATAGCACTCGCTTTGTTTGCGCTTGCAACGATGGTGTCGAGGTTTACGACTGTGATCCTCTCAAACTCGCTTTTGGGAGGAACCCAAAGCTCGCAAAGGGTCTCGCCATCGCTGAGATGGAGGACAATCTGAGGCTCTTCCTTTTGGGTGGCGGCAAGTTCCCACTGGATGACAACAAAAGGGTGGTGATCTGGGACGAGGTCCAGGGCAGGATCTCCTCAAACTCGTACAATTGCGCGTCTCAAGTCCTGGCGATCAAGGTCTCGGGCGATGCTGTGGCGATTGTGATGCAAAACAAGGTGGAGCTACATGTTTACGTCAAGGCAAACGAGACCTCAAGGATATACCGCAGCGTCACCACTTGCAACCTTCGAGGAGTGTGTGCCCTAAGTCCCGGATACGTTCTCGCGATTCCGGGGCTCTCGGAGGGCGAGGTTCGTATTCACGCTGCTCACAGGCATCCCTTCTCGATCAACGCTCATGCAAACACACTTTCGTGCTTGGCACTCAGCCAGAATGGTCGATTCCTCGCCACTGCGAGCATCAAGGGGACGGTCGTGAAGATCTACTCGATCTCCACTGGCTGGGGGGAGAAGCTTCAAGAGGTAAGAAACATGTCCCCTGAAAGAGTTGACGGGCAACTTATAAGTTTTCTTTTTGTGGTTTCTCCAGCTTCGAAGAGGCAAAGACAAAGCCGAGATTTGGAGCATGGCATTTTCTCCGGACAATCACTGGCTGGCGCTCACCAGTGACAAATGCACAATTCACGTATTCAAGGTAAACGTCCCGGATTCTTCCACGACTTCAAACTCTTCGGCCGCCTCAAATCACGAAGTGACAGCCACGAATCCAACCTCGTCACTCTCCTTCATGAGAGGTAAGATCATCTTGGAAACTTCACTGTCGTACAAGTATTGATCACGTCCATGCAGGTGTTCTCCCGAGCTACTTTAGCTCCCAGTGGTCGTTTGCCCAATTTCAGCTCAAGACAAAGTCCCACGCCGTGGTAACTTTCAGCAGCAAAGAACCCTATACCATTCTTGTCGCCTGCCGGAATTCCACTTTCTACAAGCTAAAGTTTGATCCTGCCTTCGGCGGCACAATGAAACAGGAGAAATACTGCATTTTCCCTGAGGTATAGCGAAGAACACAACAAGGAGAAGAGAACAAGCAAATCATTGAGTCTAACTGTGAAATGTAAATTCTATCTATACATTGACCGTTTCGTTCTTTATGTGATGATACGAGGGCGAAAGAAATCTTTTTTAACTTAATCTTGGGTTAATAAACAAGTATGAGAATGTTGGTATTGGATGGATTGGATCGGATCTGGAGAGCCAAAACAAGTGATCTAGTCCAAAGATTATTATAACTATTACCAGCAACGTAAGCACAAGAAGAGGAAAAGAGCACGAACACTACCTGGGCGATGGGCGGTGATAAAAAGAAGAGCTAGGAAGCTAGCAAAGCTTGCAACCTTTAACCGCAATCATTCAAAAAGGAAAAGAAGAAAAAATCTCTGGAAGATCATCCATCCCTGATCGATCACCCAGCAGTGATGAAACGAGGCTGTGCTCGCTGCTGCGCTCGCTTCTCCCTCAACTTGGCCATCCTTTTGAGCCAAAACTCCATCTCGTCGGGAGCTTCCAGCTTGGCCTTGAGGTTGCTTATGTGCTTGGGCGTGACGAAGTGCTGCTTCTGGATGTTGTGTAGCGTCTCCCCCTTCTTGTCCGCTCGCAAATACCTCGCGCAAACTCCACACAAGACCCGCCAGCTTCCATCCACGAACTCGAGCTTGAGCGGCGACTCCGGGTGCTCCTTCTGGAGCCTCTCGAAGAACGAGGCCAGCTTCTCGGGCGGGGCGGCCGGGTTGGCGGCCGCGGCGAAGCCCAAGTCGCCGTGGTGGTGGATCTTCTTGTAGGACGATCCCAGCAGCTTCTCCTTGTCGGCCTCGCACAGCCAGCCACTGCTGCTCTTGACCTCGCCATCGATCACTTCCAGGCTCTGGAGCGGCAGTGGCTGCTGGCTCGGGTTGAGAATGATCGCCCCAGAGGATGGCGGCGAGGTGGAGCGGATGAGATCCGAGTAGCCACCGCCATCGTCGCTGCAAAACTCGTCCAGTTTCCTCCGCTTGCTGGCGGCAGCGGAGGAGTTAGAGTTTACGTTGATCATGCCGGCGGCGGCGGCGGCCGCGGCCGCGGCGCTTGTTAAGTAAGGATGATCCGCTTCTTTCCGCTGGAAGGGAGCTCCGATCTCCGGAGGAACCATCTGGGAGGCGCAGCTGATCGTGCCGTTTTGATCGCGCATGAGGATGATCCGCTCGTGAAAGCTCCGGTGGCAGCCGCAGGCCTCGCATTTCCGCTCGCCCTTGAAGCTCGAGGAGAATTCCATGCAGCCGTCGAGCACCGGGGTGGCGGAGGTGTGGTTTTGGTTGCGCTTGCACGCGCCGTAGGCGACGAGCACGTCCATGACTTTGGAGTGGAACTGGATGGATTTGGCGAGCTGCTGGTGGAGGTTTTGCTGCTGCTGCTGCTGCTGGTGATCCAGGCGAACAAGGTTGGAGGTCTCGAGCAGCTTTGGCGACTCCTTGTTATCTTCGTGCTGTGGCAAAAGCGAAATTTTCTCTTAAGGGTTGTGATTCAATTGGCAAAGAAGAAGAAGAGATAAAGCAAGGAAACAAGCAAACGATCCAAGAAACTTGGAGAACATACCACATTTTGCGTATCATCCATCATGCGCGCTGGATCTGTGAGCAAAGTTCTCGCATTAATAAAAGAGAGGAAAGATTGAGAGAGAGAGAGAGAGAGAGAGAGAGCGAGAGAGAGCGAGCGAGAGCGAGGAAGCAAGGAACTTTGGATGGAAGAACACACACTTGGAGGAGAGGAAGGACACACACTTTAAACTTTGATGGAAGAAAGAACACGCTAAACTCTCAAAGGAGCAAACCGCACATAGGTATTTTTCAAAACGAATGGAGAGAGAATTCAAGGATCTGCATTCTCTGCGCGTCGATCTAGCGGGCGGGAGAAGCCGATCAAACCAAGCAGGAAAGGATGGAGGAGATCGATCTCCAGCAACAGGAGTCGCCCTAATCTCTCCAGACAACGAGAAAAAGAAAAACAATCACACGGGCGCCCGAGGTTTTAAGGCCGCGATTCACGCACCTGGGCAAACGAGATAATGGATGGATCGATCACTGGCGATGTCAATCAGGGCCCCTGGTTCTTGCGAGGCGCCGAGAGGGCGCGATGGCGATGCGCAGCGCAAACCCACATGAAATTTCTTGAGGAACTCCAACTCCAAAGAAAAAAAAAGAGGAGAGGAAGAAGAAGGTAAAACACACTATGTAGCCAAGCAGCAAAAAATGCACAGGGAAATCCAGAGATTGGAGCCCTTGATCACGAAAAAATTGTTACGCCATCTTTTCTTCTTGTTGTTGCTGCTGCTGCTACTGCCATAGCCAAGAAGAGCTTGGTGCTCACAAGCTTTTGGGTTGCCTTATTTTTAAGCATAAGAAATGAAAAAAAAAAAAAAAAACTTTGGCAGGAAAAAAAAAAAAATCACACAGAATGCCATGCCACTACTTTAGCTTAGCCTAGCAGCTAGGTAGGACCTAAAAGAAAAAAAAAAGCTGGAAGAAGAAAAAAAGGGAAGGAAGGATTGGATTCAAAGCAAAGATGCAATGGACAAACAACAACTTAGCCAGAAAAAAAAAAAAAAGGGTACCCAAAGCCAAAAAGATGATGAAAAAAACACACCTTTGCTTCCTGTAGGTTTCCCTTGGATCTGTGTGTGCAGTTCTGTGTGGTTTTTTTTTTGTTGGGAGCAGGAAAAAGCCATGCCTGTCAACAAACACATCCCAAAGGAGAAGCAACACAAAATGCCAGAGATTAAAAAAACTGCCCTTTTTTTCCTCAAAACAGTTGTAATTGTTTACTCAATTGCTTATATATTGCTGGTTTGGTGGGGAGAATTTTTTTGTATACCTTACTGGCCCCAAGCTTGGTGCTTGTAACAAAATCCAAATAAGATACACGGAAATAGAAAAAAAAACGGTGAGTGCGTCTCCCAAAGAAAAATATTGTAACTTTTTATTTTCTTAGTATTTTCTAAATAAAAAATCAAAGGTTACAGGTGCAAAGTTGTTGCGAGGTAGGTGTACGAGTAGAGTTGCGTGTACAAGGTATGGTGTGGTTTTACCGAGCTTCGCCACCTTTCTTTCGAGCTAAAGTTGGCAAAGAAAAAACACAGTTCAATAGTAAAATTTCTAAAGTTTAAAGGGTTCTGATCGCGGAAAGTTGTAGCTTGAATTGAATGCCGCCACCTTTCTACCATTTTCTTACCATTAGTGGAAAGATGCCTTAAAACGTAGGCACTATGTGTTGGAATAAAAACAATGCAAATAAATACTATTTTGTAGATCTCGAAATACCCTGTTGCACATGCCCTGATCTGAAATATAACTAACAACATGAGTGGATTCCGGAGTTTATGAAAAAAAAAGGAAAAAAATATCTAAGACACTAGCATATTAAGTGCAGCATCTAATCATACTTTTGGATGCATCGACTACGACTTGGTAGCCTCCAAGATTTAAAAAGTCGAGAAAAATGCACGCAGCTTTGGATTAGTTTGTTGTTCTCAAGTGGCCACGTGAAAGACTAGTATAATTTAATGACAACGAAACAATGGTGCCTAATACTATTCTTTTCGATCATTTGAGCAATAAGTATTTTCCATCAGTTTATTACTCTCTCATCTTTTGATTGAGTGTAGTAGGTGCAAAAAAACAAAAAAAAGGGAGGAAAAAAACCTCATTCACGGTCTTCTAGAAGGGATTTTAGATTAAAAATGCTAAATGTCTTTTCGAGCGCGAATAAAAGACGAAAAAAAAGAGCTGATAACTTACTATTTTTACTTAGAATCTACACCCGCTTTTACTTTATGTCACTGTTGCTCGCTCGCTCGCTCCCGTTTTCCTGGTCTTTTTATTTTTTTTCATTTTTATCTTGTCAAACTATTTTTTTTCTCTCTCTCCTGCCTTTGTTTTCTTGTCAGCATGTCCTTGCTCTTATCGTTCATTGTCGTCAATTTTATGCCAGCCCGGACCACGCAATGCAAAGAGCACCTACATAAAACAACGACGAAGAAGGAAACCAATGGATGGTTAGTCAAGCAGCAGCGAGAACAAAAGAAACCAAAAGAAAGGAACCACGCACATTTTCCACTGGCGGAGATCAAGAATCACTACCGGCATCGATCTCTGATACAGTAAAAACCGTCTAAACGGAAAAAAACTTCGAATCTTACACGAGTGCTTTGCTTGTTTTCTTGTTTTTGTCAGCATGCCATTGCTTTAAAACGAATCCAAACCGCAATGCAAAGAGCGCCTACATAGAACAATGAAAAGGAAACGGTGCATGATTAAGCGGAAACATTGCTGATGGAGTAAAGAACTCTTTACCCTCATTCTTGAGGTTGCCGCGCAGAATTTCACCTATCGAAAGAGCTGCTTCATACGAGAAAATCTATAAAAAAAAGATAAAAAATAAAAAATCTGGTTCGGAAAAAGAAAAGAAAAGAAATTCGGACTGTAAAGCGTGTACCTCTTCGGCAAACATGAAGCATGTGGAGTTTTCAGTACAGAGAAAGGACTTGACTCCATGAACTCTTCTACCAATGCGCGACCGTCCACCTGACCCATTCGTCAAACGCGTAACCAGAGAGATGTTCGGGAAGATCTTCCTGGAATTGGAGCGAGCAAATCATCTTGTCAGCAAAAAAAACAAAACAGTTTCGCAAACCTTTCTCCACAAAAACCGAAAGTTGTCCGTGCACAATCTCCACGACTTGTGCTCCATACTGCTGCTTTCACCATCATCAGAGCCAGAATTACTTGAATCCTCTGTATCTTTTCGGCTCTTCCGACTTTTCCTCTTCTTCCTCTTCCTCGGGGTTACTGGAGCCGCGTCGAAACGTATCCTGTTCTCTTTGAATAGAAGAGGATAGGAGATCTGACCGCTCTTCTCCGTGAGATACCAATAAAGCATCAGTGCTTCCAGCCCCAGGAACTTCAAGCAACTCCACTTATCCAGCTTCAAGTTCTGCCTCCTCACCGCCCACACCACCGCTGGATCACACTCGGCCTCACCAAGTAGTCGCTTCAAAACCTTTGTTTCTTCCTCGTAGTCTTCATCCCCAACGATCTTCACTATCTGTCTCCTGTGGTTGGCACAAGCGTTGCAAACGATAGCATCGTAGAGCGTCGGGCACCTTTCCTCGGATAGAATCACCTCTTGCAGCCAAGTCTTTTGCTTTTCCCGGCCGCCACCTTTCCTCTCGTTCTTTCTCGGCCCCTTGCTGCTCATCTGGAAGACGAGCTCGTTCACGAAAGTCAAGAGGCTCTCCTCCGAGAGGAGATGGAGCACGCAGTTGGAGAGCTTGGACAGCGATTCCTCCGCGAGGTAGTCTTCCACGAGATTCCAAGTCTCTGGGCAATCGTCCACCATCATCTTCTCCTCAAGCGCGTTGATGAAGAAGTCGATGTCGAGGCTCAAAAACTCTCCATTCTTCATGGAGTCCCAGAGCTCGTCAGACCTCCAAAAGGATGGTACCTTGTCGAGGAAGTTGTCCACTGTTCGCAACACATCAAGCTCGAGGAAGTAATGTGGCTTTGACGCGACCGTGGCCGGAGCTTGGCCGTGCTTGCCATTCCAATCGAGCTCATGCCAGCAGGATTCACGATGGACGAAAGTAAATCGAGCCAGCGCTCGAGCACCCCACTGGTGATCGCTGTTGCCACCGCTCGAGAACTTCCCAAACCACTGAAGTATTCTCTGTGAATCTCCTGCGCAAGCAACCCATGAATCACATCCATGAAGCGAGATTCGATGGTTTACCTTCGAAGAATCGCCTTAGAAGTCGATCGTCGCGAGCGAGAACCCTCGCTGCCCACGCGGGCCTGTTCTCGCACAGCATCCGGATGACGCGCTGCCGGATACTGCGCCCTTCCTCGCCATCTTTCGAGACGAGCCCTAGAAACGCAGCTCTTTGCGCCGCCGGGGGCAAATCAAGAGATCCCAGCGCCGCGCACAGCCACATCCGGCCTTCGCCCCCTAGAACAATCTTCCTCACCAGATCCTCCACGCATTGCAGCCATTTCCAGCGCCGCTCCACCGCCTCCTCGAAATCCTTGCCGGCCGCCCTGTCTGGCGCTGGTGGCGGCAAACAAAGAATCCCCATAGCTTCTCTAAAGCCCTAATGTTATGCCAACTGGTCAAATCCCCCAAGAACCCTAAAAACAGGGCCATGGCGGACGAGCGCTCTAGGCGCGGTAAGCTATGCGGCATTTCTGTTTCGCCAGGGTCTCACGGGAGAATCGCTAGCTCCAGATGCAACGATCATCAGAGAGTCCAGGTACACGGCCGTTTTGCTGGAAACCTCTCCGTCCGTGCACGACATTCCAGGCCTGACGACTGCATCGGGTGAGAATCGCTGCGAAATATCGTGTGCCAAGGCCATGGATCGCTAAATCTCTCGCTTTTAGGACGCGCGCTGTCGCAGCCGTCTGTGGAAAATCTGGAGCGAGCGCTGGAGCTCCTGGACGCAAGGGTCCAGCTTCACGACAACGAGCTCGAGGACTATCTCTTGCCCTCCCCAGCGAGAATCGTAAGCTTAATAACTACGCTTGAATGATCGCAATTGAGAGACTGGTGTGATCAAACACCAGGTTGTCTCTGAGCAGCCCGAGCAGCCGATCGGCGTAGATAACCCGGAAGATTTCCAGCTAGAAGAATAACTTCGGTAGGTATGTGATCGTTCCTCGATGAAATCGAACTTCCAGGAACTCGAGCACATAAAACTCTGGACGAAAGATATCTGCGTGAAGAGACAAACAACAACACCACAAGTTTACAACGTCCCGGCTGTTAGGACAATCATTGTTCTTGCATGACTTGGTATAGAACAAATAATCACACATATTTGGATTTCAACATCCTTTTCTTGCCGACTTCCCCTTTCGGCTGCTCAAAGTTTTCACAGTGGATTCTATCAGGGGATTGAGCGAGCAATGGAACTCAGGCATAGATCACCTCAACATGGCAGTCGCTCGGAGCACAGTCGGGAGGTATTTCAAGCTGGAGGAGCGAAACTCTTGCTTCACTCGAGAGGTGAGAGCCGGCACAGCAACTTTCCTCACGATGGCATATATCCTCGCGGTGAACGCCAGCATACTCACCCACTCTGGCGGTCCCTGCGGCATCTCCGACTGGTCTGCTCCAACGCCACCATCCCGGCACAGCGCTGCTCGGGGCTCACTCCCGGCGGTATACCGCTCACTCTTGTCAAGCCAGGTGCCGAGTGCAAGGATCCAGGGGCCCAGAACAAAGGATACTCCGACTGCCTGGACCAGACGAAGCGTGATCTCATCGTTGCCACGGCAGCTTCCTCGCTCATCGGCAGTGTCATCATGGGAGTGTTCGCAAATCTCCCGCTCGGGCTGGCGCCTGGGATGGGAGCAAACGCCTACTTTGCGTACACCGTCGTCGGCTTCCACGGCTCCGGAAGTGTCTCCTACGGTGGAGCTCTAGCGGCTGTGTTCGTCGAGGGACTGATCTTTCTCGGGCTGGCAGCACTCGGCCTCAGGACTCGGCTGGCCAAGGCTATCCCCCGCCCCGTCCGCATCTCCAGCGCGGCTGGTATCGGTGTCTTCCTCACCTTAATCGGCTTGCAGTCGAGCGAAGGCGTCGGGCTCATCGGCTTCAGTCCGTCATCTCTGGTGACGCTGGGTGGATGCCCGGCAGCGGACCGAGTAGCGGTAGCACCGGTTGTCACCAACACCACAACCGGTGTCTCCCGTCTCATGCCCGGCGGTACCATCTCCTCTAACGTCCTGTGCACGCGTAACCGGATGGAAGATCCCACTCTCTGGCTTGGGGTCGTCGGCTTCGTCATCATCGCGTATGCTATCGTCAGGGGTGTCAAAGGTGCCATGATCTACGGCATTGTCTTCGTCACCGGCATCTCCTGGTTCCGGGGAACGAAGGTGACGTACTTCCCAAATACCGACGCTGGTAACGCGGCCTACTCGTACTTCCGCAAGGTGGTCGACGTTCACACCATCAAAGGCACCGCTGGAGCTCTCTCCTTTGCTGAAATCGGCAAGAGCCAGTTCTGGGTGGCGCTCATCACCTTCCTCTACGTCGACATACTGGATACCACCGGAACTCTCTACTCCATGGCCAAGTTTGCCGGCTTCGTCGACGAGAATGGCGATTTCGAGGGGCAGTACCAGGCCTTCATGAGCGATGCTGCAGCAATCGTGGTCGGCTCGGCACTTGGAACTTCTCCTGTCACCGCTTTCATCGAGTCGTCCACGGGGATCCGAGAAGGTGGGAGAACCGGGATTACTGCTCTTGCTGTGGCGATGTACTTCTTCCTGGCGCTGTTTTTCACACCGCTGCTGGCTTCTATTCCACCTTGGGCAGTTGGACCGGCGCTTGTTCTCGTCGGAGTTTTGATGATGAAGTCCGTCAAGGAGATTGACTGGGATGACATGAGAGAAGCCATCCCGGCGTTCATTACCATCGTCCTCATGCCTCTTACGTACTCCATTGCTTATGGCTTGACCGGCGGCATTGGTACGTTCATGGTGCTGAATGGACTCGACTGGCTCTTTTGCAAGACCAAAAGGCCACGATACCGCCCGCAACAAGTTGATACAGTGGAAAATGGCAGAGCTATAGAGCAGGTCTGTCGTAGCGGCATGTCTCTCGTCCTGGCCGCGCAAAGGAACAACAATGTCAATAGCTAGATCAAAGTTTTAAAACAATGACAAAGCAAATGTCTGTGAATATCAAATCCAAGTCCTGCTTTGACTGACGATGGTGCTGGCCGAGACGATCAATCGATCGGGGTAACAGAACGCACAGCTCTTTGAGAACATATGGTGCATCGCTTCAAGAACGTCGTCGATCCTAGCGATTCAAGCGCTGGCATTTCCAGATCCATCGCTGGGAGTGTGTGAAAGAGATGCTATTGTACATACATCACTATGTTCCCTGTTAAGTAATTTCTCTGCTCTAAAGGAAGACAGGAAAAAAAGGAGAAGAAAAACACTCCCCTCACCTGTCACTCCAGAATGAAATTTTCAAGACTTTGGCAGATCCTTTCCACTCTGCTGCAACAGCATATCATAGTTGACGGATACTAGTTGCGAGAGATTCTGCGAAAGCCAAAAAGAAAAATCCCAGTGAGGACTAGAGAGCGCCAAGAACTTTCATCACCTTGAACGAAAATTGCTGAAGGAGTATTGGTTTGAAGGTGGGGAGTAAGATCATTGCACTCGTCTCTCTGGATCAAAAGTTTAGACAACAAAGAAAAACTTGCGACTCGGCTCATCCCTTCCTCGTGTTTACTGCTCACTGAGCTGCTACTGCCATCACAACTACTTTCGTAATCGCTAGATTCCGCGAACTCTTGCTTTGCGTAGACCGTAAAAGACCTGTAATATAGCTCGTATCGTGGGCTCCTTGGGGCTGGGAATGATACCATTAGCTTAGCTTTATAAAAATCCGAAAGAGGCATTATAGTGATTAGTATCAATGAAAAAGTTTCTCAAAAGACAACAAAGAAAACAGACCAAAAGGCAACTAACCTCCTCGGCGAACGTCTTTTAGATCCAAGAACCACCACACATTATTTTCAAATCTCTCTGGCTTCTGCTGACCTCATGGAAGGAACTCCAAACCTGGAGAGGCCTAGACCTGGAATCAGTAATTGTCGATCCCAACTACGAAACTAGCATGCCAAAACCATGAAAGAACCAAACAAGAAGGAAAATAGAAAAACTCACCATGATTATTGCTTTATATCGATCCCACATTTTTAGAGAGACAAGATCATACCTTCAGGACGTGCAATCCCGGAGCAAGAATAGCTTCACTAAGTTTCATCCCAGAAGTGTGATCCTTCCTTGATAAAAATCGAACTTCCAGGAACATAAAACTCGATCGGTAAGTGCCAATGCTTTCATGCTTCAATCCGTTTAAGCTCGTGCTCTTTTGATCTTCCTTCCAGGGACTTGATCGAGCAAATAAAGCTCTGCTATCTCTTGCCATGAATTCGAGAAGCGCCCAGCAAGCTCGTCCAAACCACATGGTCGGGCTCAAACGGCATCGTTCTACTCAGCTCTCTAGCATCTGCAAGCTTTCCGGATCTCCCAAGCGTGTCCACCATGCAGCAGTAGTGATCCACCGTGACTTCCACATCGCGATAGTCACCTTGCATTGAGACGAAGTATTCACGAGCAGCGTCCACTTGTCCTTGGTAGCTGCAGGCCGAAAGAATCCCCACGAAGGTCAGCTCATCTGGTCTTTCCCCAAGGAGCTCCATGGCAGTGAAGAGACCGAGAGCCTGGTCGGCCCGCCCATGCTGTGCGTAGCCAGTAATCATCGAGTTCCAGGAATCGGTGCTGGGGCTCTCGATCTTCTCGAAGATCCTCCGAGCTTTCTGAAGCTGGCCGGCGTGAGCGTAGGCTCCGATCATCGTGTTCAGTGCCAGGAGATCGTGCTGCGCCATCCTTGAGAAGAACTGTGATGCCTGATCTGGGTGGCCAACTCGAGCAGCGAGAGTGACAGCAAGAGTCCAAGTTACAACGTCCCGGCTCGACGCTCTCGAGAACAAAGCCAGTGCTTGATCCAAGTCCCGGAAAGTCACACACGAATCGAGCATCAAGTTCCAGGACACCGCGTCTCGATCCGGCATTGCTTCGAATAGCTTCTTGGCGTCCTCCAGGCGATCGCTGTGAGAGAACGAGCACAGGATCAAGTTCCACGACTTGAGATCACGCTGTGGCATCAAACAAAAAGTCTTAAACGCTTCTATCAGTTCGTGCTTTTGCGAGAGCCCCGTGAGCATCGCGTTCCAAGAAGCTAGGGACCTCTTGGGCATCGCTAAAAAGAATATGCGTGCTTTATGAATATGCCCGCATTGGGCATATGCGGTTAGCATCGCTGTCGATGCCAGAGAATCTGGGCTAGAGAGCTTATTATAAACTCTCTCTGCGTCATACAGCCGGTAGCTGTGTGAGAAAGCTTGTATCATGGCCGTTGAGATGAGATTGGTTTGAAAGCCAGAAGATATAAACAGTTCCTTTGCACGCTCCAGATGCCCAGTCTGGGCATATGCTTGGATTAGCGTTGTCCACGTCACATCCTCGGGATTAGGCATCTGGGCTAAGATCCTCTCGCCACGGGCTAATTGCCCATGTCGCGCAAGAACCCTAATGATGGCATTGTATGCCATGGCATCACGCTCGGGGATTCTAATGAAACTCTCCCACGAATCGGCAGCAACGGCGGCGGCGGCGATGATCATGGCTGTCCAGGAGAGGAGGTTCCGCTGAGGCATTTGATCGAAGAGCGATTTGGCGCTGGCGGATGAGGATTCGCTGCTGAGCATCGTGTTCCAGGTAACGAGATCGTGGCAGGGGACTCGCTGGAATAGGAACCGAGCGCTGTGGAGCTCTCCATTCTGGCTCAAAGCCGCAAGCAGGATGTTCCAGGAGAAGACATTGCGGGACGCGATGTTGCGATCAAAGATCTCAATCGCATCGCCCGTGCAGCCACATTTCCCAAACATGTCGATGAGAAGATTTCCCAGATGGGTGTCCTGATCCAGGCATCGATATGGATTGAGCTGGATTGCTGCCAGAATCTGCCGCGCCTGTGCCAAATCCCTGGCCTTCGCGCATTGCCTCACTAGAAGAGAGAAATCCATTCAAGTTCCAAGTATTTGGATGGGCCGTCATCTGACCAGAGAAGCTCGCAGTGATGCTATCTCGTCGCTATCTATTGTCTCTGTGGTTGGCACTCCATCACAGTTGGATTGGAAATGGATCGATTGACAGGGGAAAGAAGAATCCTTTTCGTTCACTCAAGTGTATTTGGATCTATCTTTCAAGCAGTCTGTCATAAACCCCAGTTAGGGTTTTTGCCTTCCCTGATGAAAGTGGAGGAGGTGAGGGCGCTGGGGAGCGCGCTCCTCGTCTCCAGGGCCACTGTCAACAATTGCTCCACGCTCCTGTCGATCGTCTCCGCATTTTGCAAGCGCGGCGCTGGATCGTCCTCGTCTGTGGAATGTGTGCTCGAGGCTGTGCGGTGTCTCCAGGCGTTCTCTCTGCCCATTCTCTCGTCCCAGGGCGTTCTAGGGAAGCCGCAGAGCGACGGTGATGGCTCGGAGGCGATCTACAGAGCTTGGCTCAAGGACAAGTTTGAGGAGCTCATAGAGCTTCTCATTGCGATCGTGGTTGGGACCGAAGAACATCGACTCGAGGTTTTTTACTCCTTTGTATTTTTATTTTACTCGCTTACGTTGTAGAGTTCTCGTTTGCGAGTTGCTAGTAAAGGTGAAGAAGATGTCTCGGACGCAAAGCTTGGAAGAGATCCCTACCTTGCGAACGAAAAGACATCTAATTGCCGCGCTCTGGGTAATGCTCTTCTTTTTTCTCGTGATTGCTTTACAATTCTTTTCTGTGTTTGCAGAGAGTTCGTTGTGGGAAATAGAAACACTTCGAAGGCATTACTGCCCTGCTGTGTCAAGGTAACGAAGTGTCCTTTAACGAAAGAACTGCCAAACTCTAGCGTTTTTCCAGATTTGTGAGCACGCTGGAAGCTGATCTTACCGTCAAGAGTAAGACCACGGAAGTTCAAATCAGCGATTTTTGTTCTGGATCCTACTCTACTATCTTCAACGAGGTAAGTTTTGTGTGTTCGCGCGTAGTTTTTTTTCGTGGCTAAGTGAAGGTTTTTCAGACAAAGAGAAGATTAAAGCAAGTTCCTCTAGCTTATTACAAGGTTGTCCCAAACGCATTGTTTTCCAACAATGAAGAGTTTGCGGGCTGGAGCTGCCAATAGAAAAGAAGCGCAAAGTAATGTAAGATCTCGTCCGTTAATGCAGCCGGCCCAACGGACGGCTCAGATTGCTTCCTGTCCCGCCCGTGGCCAAGTTTAAACTCTCATATGTAAACCTATCGTCGTAGCAGCGATGGTGCTGACGAGGAAGCGCCGCGCCGAGCTCGCGTTTCAGGAGAAACTGTGAGTGAATCTCTCTCGATTTCTGGAAATCGATCGTTCTTGGATTGTTCCAGCTACAATGCGGACATCTGGGAGTGCATCGCGAGCTTCCTCGATGCGCCCGATCTAGCGCGCCTCGCCCTTACGGCGCGGTTCTTCGTGCCGATAGCCATGGATGAGCGACTGTGGAAAGCGCTGTCGCTCAAGCGGCTCGAGATCGGCATCGGCAGCGAGGCGTCGAAATTTCGGCCGCATTTCAGCTGGAGAGAGCTCTATCGATCGTCATTTGGTATGTACTCGTTGTCTCACAGATTCTTGTCCATGTTAACGCGATCGGTCTCTTGCAGTCACTGGAAGCCATAGCTACAGCATCCATGAACGCGAGAAACATCTAGGTACTCGTTACGTATACAGTCTTTCATTCCATGGTTACGTTTTCCTGTTCTAGATTGGATGCGAATAGGTGCTTTTACGCTCGTTTCCGGCAAGGCGCTCGCTGCTGGCAGGCTCTGGCAACGAATCTCAAAGTCAAAGAGGATAAAACTCGATGAGAGCTCGGCATTGTGCCTTGTGCCAAACGTGCTCCCTGGCATCTGGATCGCAGGTTTGCTTCAGTTCAAGGTTCCCTTCATCTATTCTTACGACGCTTTCATTTTGCCGTTTTTTATTTTTATTTTTCTAGATCTTCATATGACGCGCTGCCCCGTTTGTAACTTGCCTGCATGCCCTGGTTTGGGAGAATACTTATATTTTCATTATCTTCGTAGATGAGCTAAGCCTTGTTTGCAGGGACAATGCAGACACTGGACTTTCGTAACTGGGAGTTGTTCCTGCACGAAGAGTACCAGAACAGAACATGGTCCTTCAAAGAAATCGGAATCAGGAACATCCGTGAAAACTGTGACGTCGCAGCTGGAGCAGTGTTCGATTACAAGCGCTTGATCGACAAAGACACTGCCAATTCAGGTATCCTTTCTTTTCTTTTTTTCTTTGTCAGATGTTTACTGCGGGCCACAGGCATTCTCAATTTCAAATCATGGACCGCGGAGAACGGGAACTATCAACCGGCCAGCCGCGTCTCTCCCTTCGGTGCGGCTGGATGTACCAATCTTCAAAAGAATGGTGGTGCGTATAGCAAAAGACTTTTATGATGTTGTAGAGAATTAAAACCACACTTGTGCAGGTTTGCAAGTCAAGTTCTATGCCATGCATGCTGGGGTCGGCGGGCCAGTGGTGGCCATTCGCGTTTCCCAGCAACTATTTTGACTGATCGAATAATGTGAAAGAAGGCCAAGTAACCTCCCTACCTTTCAACAAAGGTGACATCTGCTTCTTAACTTTTAGCAAGTGCCGTAAGTGAGAGCAACATCCGATCGAGGTTGAAACGCTAGAGTTCTTTGAAGCCGGTTTTACTTTGCGCTTTTGTTTACAGGTTGAAAAACACTTTTGTATGTTCCGTAGCAAAAGCCAAATCGAGGTTGAAATGCGTGGAGGCGTTTCTAATTGTTCTTTTGAAATCTTTGCATCGCAGGTTGCA
The DNA here is from genome assembly GCF_000143415.4 of Selaginella moellendorffii. Lineage (NCBI taxonomy): Eukaryota > Viridiplantae > Streptophyta > Lycopodiopsida > Selaginellales > Selaginellaceae > Selaginella > Selaginella moellendorffii. The sequence continues at coordinate 194,501 of NW_003314304.1, read as the reverse complement.
AGTCTCCTGTTCTCACGTCAGTCCTAAGACTCCTAAAAGCAGCTGGTCCCTTCGCTCTCTACTCGGAAGGAAAAACGAGTTGCTGATCCAATCGATGACTGCTCGGCTTTCATCAGGATGATGGAGATCACCAGGGGATAAACTTCAAACCGTATTTCATTACCGACAGGCTTGTCAGTTTGAGCAGCTTCGTTTTGGGATTGTTACAGCTAACAGGTCCTCGCCGGGCGCCTCCTCCGATTTAGTTGAGTTTTTTTTCTTCGTTTTCCAGTACCTCTCTAATCGTGGTTCTTATAGAATTGGAGCGCTGGATGTACGTGTGTTGTAAGCCACCAGTAAGGTATGATAGCAGCAGCATATTCTAGTCTCTACTCTAACAATGTCAACTGAGTCTGCATGTACCTCGAGCGGCATTTTTGTTGATTTTTTTCTTGGCCTGCCTGATCGATTCTTTTGTATAAGATCCCCTCCAGTACGAGTCATCACATTAGATGCATTGCACGTGCCCGTGAATTTTTCTCAGAGTTTAGTTTGCAGTACCAACCACCGTCTTTCTCTTAATCCGCGTCTGCGTGTTCGTTTTCTCCTCGTGCTGCTCGTCCTGAATCTACAAATCTTTTTGTTTCAGGTTGAGAAGCCAGATTTCCCGAAAAGAATGTCTACTGTACACCTGTTTTTGCTGCTGCTGCTACTTTTTGTGCAGAGCCCGGTTCCCCTCCAGGCAGAGCACAAGATCTTCGACAGAGGAGCAGGGACTTCTTTCTCTTCTGCAACTGTAACAAACAGGTCCAGATGCAAGTGTGCATCACAATTGGATCCTGCCATCACGTGTGCAGACAATTCTCAGGAGAGCAGTAGCACCACTTCAGTAGAGCAGCAGCAGGAACCTCCAGAGCTGGCATCATTTCTTCAGTATGCCTCACCGACGCAGCAAGAATGTCAAGTTTTAGCTCTGGAGGAGCAGCGGAATGACAACGCCGCAGTCGTTTCCAGAAGTCTGGAGTTTAATCAGCAGGCCCTCTTCTCTCCGTCGATAAAGTTTCTGACGATACTGAACACTGACAACAGCTCCTTGGATCAACATTCTTCAGGCTACCAGCACAGACCAGCAGTTTTATATCCAAGCTCTTGACGAGAAAAGCGTCGTAGCTCCCGGCGAGAGTCTAACAGTGGCAGTTGTGTTCTTGCCCCGGAAGACTGGAATAGCCAGCGGGAAGATCCTCTTCCAGACCAGTGCTGGAGGCCTCGAAACGCTGGTGATTGGCGAAGCTGTCGGAAATTCTCATCAGCTTGGAAGATATTGAAGCAGTCCAAGGCAAGCTCATCCAGAGAACATTAAGTTTCTACAACCCGGACGAAGAGACCATCGAAATTACGGAACTGCATGTCTGGCCTGGAGAAGATTCTCACAAGAAAGCCCTCTGCTCGTCGGCAACTGATGAGTTGTCACCAACGGATAAAGTCTCCAGCTGCTTCGCAAATGGTTTCCCCTCGGCAATTCTCTCGAAAACAAGGACGAAAAGTATGCTTCGCACGGAATGCTAGTTTCACTGGAGAGGCTGGAGGATCCGTGGATAACACGGTATTCTCCTGGAAATACGTTGCTCCATGACTACGCTCTCAATCCTAATGTGGAACTGTCAGGGACTTGCGAAAAAGAATCGTCAGTAGCTGCAGCATAAGTGACCAAGGCTGCAAAGCAGGACAATGAAGCAGGAAGCTGGGTACAAACCAACGATTTGATGGCACTTAGAATGGTGGAAGCACTCCTCAAGGTAACTCTGAAGCTAGCAGCTTAAAACTCAAATAAGCCAGCGGCCAACTTTGTGCAGGATTTGGCACATACGTTGTTGAGACAGCGAGATATCCGAAAAGGCGGGTTGGCTGCAAATCAAAACGAGCCAACATTAATTCCTGGACAGGCACTGTCATTCGAAATGGTGCAAATAGGAGTCAAGGAAAAGATGTGGATCAACATAGTCAATCTGACGCAAGAGCCCATACTCGTCAATCTCATACTTAACACGGAGGCCAAGTGTAAGTATAGAGCAAACTGGTTTTGGCAAGGCCACAAGCCACAGGTGCACAGAGATAGCTCGGTGTTTGCTTTCGACGCAGCCGCTGTGCAGTTTTATACAATTTTTTCTTATAACAATTTAAATTTATTTCACCATCTTAAGAACTTACAAACATGTTTTCTTTTTTTTTTCATTTAAGTTTTCTAAAATTTAGTAATATTCTTTCTCGAATTTTATGAAAGACATTCACTGTATTTACCTTTTGAATTGCAATACAAATTGATAGTTTTGCTTGGTTATGAACTTCATATGATTAAGAACTTTTAAAATCAGTCTATAACATCCACATTTGTCATGGAAAAAATTATTTTCCATTTAAAAATACTTATATAAGTTCTGAAATATATATATATATATATATATATATATATATAGACACACACACACACATAAATACATACATACATATATATACATATATATACATATAAACACACTTACAATCTTCCCTCTTAGAAGATGAAAAGCTTTAATTAGATATAGTAAGTCTGGTTTGGCTGGTGGACATTTAGAGCTTTACAGGCATTAGCTAAGGTTTAAGATAAATGACAAGCACTTTGTCATCAAAAGCACAAAATGATCATTATAATTCATCTTTGGCAGATAATAATACTTACATATTATTTAATATTTTAATGATAACTTTTACATCATTTAAGTTTAAATATCTATATTAAGTTAAGGTTTAATATATATGACAATCAAAAGTGCAAAATGATCATTATAATTCACCTTTGGATTTGGCAGATAGTAATACTTATATATTATTTTCTATTTAATTTCAGAGGAACAAGACAATGACAAGTTTCACATCATTTAAGCTTTATAATTTAAGTTGAATTATTGCTAACTCTCTCTAGTTATATTTCTGTCAATGCATTCTTGCATTCAAAACTCAGATAAATAGGATCAGCATTGGGGGGTTATTGTGTTTGTAATTATTATACATCTAGAGTTACATACACTTGAGCATGGATTAAGGATGAAGGATGAAGGATGAAGTTATTAGTTATTTTTATATTATGTGTCTTCTTAAAGATTGATTCTACCTACAAAAGATCTTTATCATCTATTTATCTCTCACATAAGAATTTGATTTTTAAGTATTATCCTCATAACAAGATCATAGGTAATAATAAAAGTCATAGTTTAGATGATTATGAATGGAAGTTTGATATGATTCAAGCATTAACAAAGTATAATACATATGGGAATATCCTCTTAGCATATGCATATAAAGATTTCAAAACCAGAATTTTTGATAAAAATTATCTCTATAATGAATTTGGACATTTCTTGCATGAATTTTTTTTTCTTGGTGTAACATTTAAGGGTAATGGAATATTTGAAACAAATGGTTGGTATGGATGGCAAAATTGGGTATTTACTGGAAATTATATTAGAAATAATACATACCATGTTGAATTCTTTCCTGTATAACTTTATATAAAATGTTTTAAAAAAATAGTTTACCATTTAAAGCACTATAAACACTAAAACATATTTTCTAAAATTGAGTAGTATTCTTTCTTAAACTTTATGGAAGATATTTTACTTGCATTTGCCTTTTGAGCTGCTGATAGTTTTGCTTGATTATTAACTTAATTTGATTATAATAGTCTATAAAGAAAATCAGAAGTTCGGATAGTACTTTGACATTCAGAGTTATTAAGTTAAAATTTAATATAAACCAATAAAGGGGTCGTTGGGCATTGGATCCAAGGCTTGAGCTAACCTCAGTAAACATGGTTGCGGGAAAAATCAAGCTGATATGAGAAGTGTCTATTCTAGGGCTTTGTTCAACTTGAGCATGGGTCTATATTTATATGATTGGTGAGAGTGAGCGGGAATGTGGGTAGTCAGATATCTTGTGGGCTTGGGAGCATTGATGGAGTGCACGAAATGCTATGTGAGGTAAGATCTCCCTATTCTTGATGCGATGAAAGAGCTCGTCCAGTTTGGGTCCAACGTCTTGTTCTCTGGCTGAGCAAATTCAACCCTTCCATTGCTATTGCGGTAAATGCTGTGATCCAGTAATCTTATCATCTCCATACAAAACAAGAGCAATTCCATATCAAACAGTCGCAAAGTTTTCTACCTCCTGAGTGGGAGAAGAAAAAAATTTCAACTTTGGGAGATTCTCTTTTCCTGCAGCTGGGCTGTCGCAGCTGTCCCAATGCTTTTCTTCTCATGTTTGTCTGTCCAGGGTATGATTGATTTGTGGTGGTGGTGTGTCTCGCGCTACATGGGAATCTTTGGAATGGGGAGCTGGATTATCATGCTCACACCAGGTACTGCTCGGTTTCCCACGTCATTCACTGCTGGAGATGGAGCTGTGTCTTCTTCTTCTCACCTTGGCAGTGACAGTGGCTGGCGGAACTCGGTTATCACCACCGCCACTGAGGTTCTGCTCTTTGAAACAAAGGCTAGACATCAGGCCTTGGGAAGCTGGGAAAGAAAATTGCAAACAAGATTTCACATTCGGACTCTAAAGTCTTCTATGAGTGCTGAGCTTTTTTTATTTTAAGTGTTTAAAGAATGTACACTATCATTGTTAAACTCTGTCCCAAAAAACTTCTGTTCTATAGTTTGAAAGCCTCTTTCCACTACAATAGTTAGTGTCTGGAGTGAGCTATGAACCCAAAGAAATGACATAGGGTAGTGCCATGCCCGAATGCTGTCCAAGCCAGGTTCGTTCTTCTCTGTCCGGAAATAATTTGCCTCTCTGATAATATGGGTTTGATTAATAATTTTATTAAGTGTTAGTATAGTTTACTGTCAAAACATTTCAAGTTTTAAATCTGATAATGCATACACCATTTATATACACACCATTTGCATCATGACAGAATTTTTTGCACAGCCCAGCATTTGCTGGGCGTGCTAATGATCATTATAATTCTTCACCTTTGGGTTTAGCGGACAATACATATTATTTTCTGTTTTAATTTGGAGGAACAGGACAATAACAAGATTTACATAGTGTAAGTTTAAAATATATAAACTTAGGAGGCATTAAATTAAGGTTTACTATAAAAGACAAGCATTTCGTTGTTATAGGATCATTATAATTCATCTTTGGAATTGGCAAACAATAATACTTACATATTATTTTCTATTTTGGCGAAAGAAGAAAATGACAACTTTGACATTTTTCAATATTAATAGTTTATAATTTAGGTTGAATTATTGCTAACTCTCTCTAGCTTATCAATGCATTCTTGCATAGGATAAATAGGATGAGCATTAGAGGGTGATAGTGTTTGTGATTAAACATCTAGAGTGATACACTTGAAACAGATTACGAATGAAGCTATTAGTTATTTTTATATTATGTATCTTTTTAAGAATTAATTTTACCTACCAAAGATCTTTATCATCTATTTATCTCCCAGATAAGAATTTGTTTTTTAAATATGATCTTCCTAAAAAGATAATAAGTAATAATAAAAATCATAGTTTAGATGATTATGACTGGAAGTCTGATATGATTCAAGCATTAACAAAGTATAATACATATGGGAATATCGTATTATCACAGGCATATAACAATTTCAAAATCAGAAGTTTTGATAAAAATAAACTTTATAATGAGTTTGGATTTTTCTTACATAATATTTTTTTTGTTGGTGTAACATTTAAGGGTAGTGGTATATTTGAAACAAGTGGTTGGTATGGATGGCAAAATTGGGCATTTATGGGAAATTATATTAGAAATAATACATATCATGTTGAATTCTTTTCTTTATAACTTAATATTGATTTTAAAAATATATTTAAAATATTTTACTTTAAAACATTCAACAACTTAGAATTTTAAAATATGTTTTCTTTTATGTTTTATAAGTGCTCAAGATATGAGAATAAGTATATTGATTGAGACAAATTATATACAAGAATAGATAAACCAGATTCAATCTCAATTGCACAATCCATATATATGAAAATCCTAATTCATATGCTACACTATTATAATTAGTGTATTTACCTTTTGATGTTAATATATATATATATATATATATATATATATATATATATATATATATATATATATATATATATATATATATATATATATATATATATATATATATATATATATATATATATATATATATATATATATAAAATACAACTTTACATTTTAAGTTTTCTATAAATCCCACACTAAACACTAAACACAGCAGGTAAATCTAAAGTTTATTTAGAAAACAAATACAGGTTTAACAGTTGCCTCGGAAGTGCTTGGCTCGAAGTTATTACCCGTTCTCCAAAATCTCTCGCAAGTGAAGAAGCTACATAGCAAAGTTTCACAATGGTCTCTCCACAGGCATGTGATGATCTCGAGTTTCTTCTTGTCATTGCTCTCTTCAAATTTCTCTGTGGTGAGAAATCACTGCCGGAAGCACGCTGGTGCTCCAAGTTTACTGTCCGCGATCGCGAGAACTCGGTAGTGCTTACCCATGCCCTGGATTTTGTAGCCGTCGTCTCCCTCGGACAGCCATGGAGGAGGTCCTTCTCCAACCAGTCTCCAGTATCCCAACTGGAGTTTCTCGCCCTGCTCATCGCTAGCATCTTTGACGAGAGCTTCCAGCCGGACGTTTATCCCGAGCATTGCAAGGAACTCCTGCTGGAAAATTGGGCCATAAGTTGATACCGTGGCTGCAAAAAGAGTTGAAGGCATTAGAAAGTCTAGAAAAGCTTGCAAGGACTTACGGCTTGCTGTTTCAGCGACCATCCTTTTGATGGCTGCAAAGTCGACATGAGCACTGAGGTCTGCTGTTCCTGGCTTATCCAAAACATTGACGAACTCGTGATTCCTTATGGCCTGCGTTTTACTCGAGGTAAGCAACTGGAGAGCTCTACAAAATAAAGGGAACAAACAAACCTGGAAACTGTCCGTAACAGGCTCGTCTTTGCCATAGTCGATGATAATCCCACCACCCGAGTCTTCGGCTACGCGCTTCGCAATTTCCTGGCTTACTTGCAGCGCTTTCGGACACACTTCTATGTGATGTATACTTTCTTCCTCCACGGCAGTAATCCAGTTAAGCCGCTTTTTAAGATACAGTAGAGTGGCTGCAGTAGGCTGCGAAGACAAAACAAACCGGAATGCTCCACTGGAAACAAAACATTTGTCAAAATAGAACATTCAAGTGAAGGAAAACGATTCGCTTGCCTGGAATCCACATCAATGAGCTTCTCACACCAGCCAACAGGCGTTTTCTGTGAAAGTCGATGCTCAGAAAAACTATATCGGTGCAGTTCCGTGCCTGACTCACCTGGAACTGGTGTATTGGTAGAGCATCAAAAAATTCCTGCGCAATTATAATGGTCGGAACTGCATCCACCGATGAAGAATATTTGAAACAACGAACAAAAGGCAACTAACCTCCTCGAGGAACGTCCTTTAGATCTAAATACCACGCCACATTGGTTTCAAATCTCTGGCTTCGGCTGTTCTCAACAGCCGGTCGATCGCCACCCTCGTGTTTCTTTTCCTCGCTGGGGCATTGCAATGCTCTCCGCTGCTGCTTACGAAGGGCTGGGCTACATTCGACAAAGTGGATTGATAACGCCTTGGAGAAGTCTTTAAATGTAAGAGTACTCTGCGGGCAAGCACACGAAAAGAAAAAAAATTAGAAACAAAATGTGGACCTTAAAGAAGTAAGCTAGTACCCGTAACAAGTCCTGCATGAGCGTACCTCGACCCGGTCCTAGTTCTACAAGTTGGAGTTTCCTGGGCTTTCCCATTTGCTCCCAAAGACTCACGCTCCAGATTCCAATCATCTAGACGAGAAAAACTTGGCTTTGATCACCGTGCAAGGCAAAGAAAATCTTTCCAATACCTCGCCAAACATCTGGCTCACGTCTGGTGATGTGATAAAACTTCCAGCCGCTCCAAAGACTTCCTGGTGTAAGTAGTAGCCGGCGGAAGGATTTGTAAGAACCTCCTCCATATACTCGGCCACAGTGATCGGTCCTCCACGAAACTAGCAAGCCAAAATCATGAAAGAAGAAAACAAAAAGGAAAAAATATGAAAGAGAATAGAAGAACTTACCGTAATTATCGATTTCAGCTGCTTCTCCATGTCAGTCTCGGCGATTTGCGGCGATTGATAATCTGGAATCCACATCGATCCCACATTTTTGGAGAAACAAGATCATACCTTCAGGGACGTGCAATCCACTGCGATCGATTGAGAGCGACGGTGTTGCCGTGCTCTCCGCCGTGGCGCTTGATTCATTAGCGCTCGATTCCTTGACTACGGAGAAGAAGCGAGCGGCAGAGAGGGCGAGGCGACGGCGAATATTACAGCGCATCGCCAGCGCCATAGCCATAAACCCTAAAACCCAGAGCCGTCGGATCGGCACTAACGGTCACAGCAACGAGCGGCTACGATGTGAGAGCGCGAATGCATCGTCGGATCTTTAGGGCAAAAGAGCCAAGAATCCTGGCTCCCATTTCGCAGCGATCGATCGTCTCCGACAATGCCCCAGGTATGCTTCGCTCGCGATACGCGAGCGCATCGAGAATTCCCTGGCGCCATTGCGCAGTGATGATCGCGTCACGGAGCGGGCTCGTCCCGAAATGAGGTATCTTTTGATTTTCTAGAATCGAAATTTTGCTTAGATCGCTCATGCGCTTCCAGAAAGCAAACGCTCGATCTGGCACAACAAGCTCAAGTCGCGGCTTGTTTGTACCTCGGATTCGATCCACACGAGATAAAATACAACCAGCATGTTTGGCAAAAGGTAAGCTTTGTTCTTTCTTTTGTGTCATTCTCAATCACTTTCTTTTTGTGATTAGAATCTTGAAGCTCAGTACTCCAGACCACTGGAGCTCCATTTACATCACCACCACCACCACTACATGGACAAGCCAGGCTCCAGAAACTTAGCAGACATAGACAAGAGCTCGAAAAAAAGTGGGGCACTTCTGGATGCTCCAAAGGCAGAGTTCTTTGTAGAGGAGAATAGCTGCCATCAGGAGATGATCTTAAGAAGGGATATGGAATCTCTTGCTTACGCGGATACGAACTATAACACCGGCACCTTGGGGTACGTGCCGCCTAGCAGAGGGAACCCGGTTCTACTACAGGAGTGGGACGTAAATTCTGGCACAGAGACCGACTATGGAAGTCACTACTACATCTCGTCGTCCAAGACCGAGCGAGTAGCGACGAGTGTCAAGCGGAAGAAACACTCTAGCGAACAGCAAAATCCGAAGATAGGTTCACGTCCGGATTGGAGCTGTGAATCCAGAGTAGACTCAAACACCTGCTCGCGCTCAGACTATGACGAACCCAGCATTCCGGAGCACAACTTTAGAAACAGCCCTTCACCGGTATGTTTTCTAGTTTTACTTTATTGTTGATTCTGATTTAATCTTTGAGTTGGACAGACTTGCAGAATAAACCACGAGCAACTTGGTGCTGGTCAGTTCGTGATGAGACGGTCGATTCCAAGAGCAGAACTAGCAATCAGTCGGATGAATGTTCGGGAGAACAGTCTCTTTGTCGAGGACAACGCAAGGCTTGAACACCTCCCTCAGGTTTCTAAAGTTTTCCTGTTGTCATTTTACGCTAGTTCTGAGTTTTGTTGTCCATTCTTAGGCTTTAGAGGCACAACCGCGGGTTCATAGCGTTAATCTTAATGAAGAGGAAACAAAAAAGGAAACTTTGAGACTTCAACAGTTGCTGGCACATGAAAAGATGAAAGGGGACGCGTACCGGAATCAGCTGCTAAGTGTTCAAAAAAAGTACAGAGCACTTTCCGAGGGAATGCAGGAAGAAAAACATGAAACACCGCGTTCAACAATCAAAGAAGAGAAGAATCATGTTCATGATCGACCTGAGGTACTAAGTATGACAAGAAAATCAAAATTTAATCTATGTTATTTTACAGACGCCCTCAGGCGACGATACTCCTAGGAGCTGTGATTCCCGAAAAAGCTCCGGCAAGGTACGAGTGAAAGCTCTCTGCTATTTTCTAACAAAGTGTGTGGATTTCAGGCCTTCGAAAATGTATCAAAAGGCTCTGAGAGTCTTGAAAGTAAGACGGTCATGGAAGGCCGTTCGAATGATGCTGAAAATGATCTCAATGATCTCTTACGAAATTTCAGCAAGCGTCTGGACAAGAAGTTGAAAGAGGAGATGTTCGTAAAAGTTACCAAAGCAATTGAGTCTGTTCTCGACAACGGTTGCTCAACAGAACAGAGCGGAAACAAAACGGGACTCGTCAATAAACCGGAGGTTAGAAAGCCGACTCCGGAAACAAAAAATGACTTGGCCTTCCAATCTTGTGGCTACGAGAGGCCAGCTAGTTGCGACGATCAACCAGAACAAAAATCGAAAAGAAACAATTCGTCCTGTGCTCCCAATGGTTATTCCAACGTTTATTTATCTCCTGTTTATGAAGAACAAAGACATTACAGCGATCATGACCGATATAGAACAAGTTCAAGCCATAAGGATGCAGACAAGGATTATTCACTCGAGAAACCGGATCATCGCAACTTGGAGAAATCCTTTGTGGCAGCAGAACAAGGTGACATTTGCTCTTTTTTAGCCATCTCGTTTTTCTACACTGTTTTAAATCAGGCGAACTGCGCGACCTCGAAACAGCTGTGCAGAATCTCAGCGTGGTTTGTCAAGAGCATAAAGAAAAGCTTGAAAATCTCAGTTTTGGCGACTGTGACAAAGAACAGCATGACGTGAAACATCTGCGAGAGCACTACGTGACGATTTTGAAGCAAATAGGAACTCATGTCAATGACTTAAACTGTGACATTGAAGAGGTCTGAAGTTATTCCTGCGTGTTTCCGGTTTCTTATTCTGTTTTTTCAGTTTTCACAGGAAAAACAGGATGCGACTAACGAGTTCAAGGTTTCAGAGCTTTCTGAAGAAGTCAAGGCAAAAGAAAAAGCTCTCCACCACGCCGAGGAAGTAAACCAGCAGCTAGCGAGTGAAATGTCCAAAACCGAGACGGCACTTTCGCTACTTCGACTTCACTGCACTGATCTGAAGACATCGCTGGAGGCCGAGGTGGAAGAAAGCAAAGGCGACGTGAGTTTCATGCTTTTCGATAAGCTAGTTCTCACACCTCTTTTTTGCCTGACAGATACAATTGTTAGAGAAAACGATAATGCAATTGAAAGAAGACTTGACAAAGAGCGTATGCAAAGGGGCGACTCTGGCAGAAGACTTGAAAAAGAGCGAGTCAAAAGTAGCGGTGCTGGAAGACGCTGTGAGCGGCAAAGACTCGGAAGTCCAAGAGGTAAAGAAGAAGATGTGTGGGATACAGAAGGAAGCGGATGAAGCTCTGCTTGAAAAGTACGAGCTTGTCAAGCGGGTGCACGAATTCAAGCGAGACGCGAATGATCAAAAGCAACGGATAGATGAGCTAGTCGGGATCAACGACGAGCTTTTAGTCTTTGCTCAAGGGAAAGAAGCAGAGGTGACTTTGTATGATCCAAGCTCTAAAGTGAGTTTTCGTTTTACAGGTCGCGTCAAACACTGCGCAAATCAAAGCTCTCCAAGAAGAAAACGCGAGGCTGGCAGCAGCAGTCACGCAGGCCACCAAGAAACTTAAAGAGAAGGACGATCTAAACTTAGAATCCGATTCCCTGCGTACAAAGCTAGCAGACACCGAGTACGAGCTCTCACAGCGCGAGGAAGCGCTGACGAGATTGAGCTCGCAGCTCTCGTCCACCATTGAAATCCAGGACAAGAACGCTGAGGAAGCCGAGCAGCTACGAGCAAAGCTCAGAACCTCCGAGCTCGAGGCCGCCAAGAAAGACGACGAGATCCACCAGTTGAGGGTGGTCGTCCACGATCTCCGGATCAAGCTGACGAAGATGGAGGCGCAGGAAATCGAGGACGATCTGAGACTGCTCGAGGGGCTCGACATCAAAGCTGGACGAGGAACCAAGAGTTGCGACGATGTTTTCAGCATGCTCCAGAGCTCCGGGGACATGAGGTGGAAGGTCCAGCAGCTGGAAGAAGAGATCCTCGAGAAAGAAGGCCAGATCGCCATCCTGAGGAGCTCTTTTCCGGAAGAATACGACTCCATTTTCTAGAAAGACGAAAAGAAACGCGAAGTGTACATCAGCTTTCCTGTACAGTGAAGTTAACATACTAGAGAACATGAAAGTGATAAATTCTACCTCGTCTTAGTCGAACGAGTCGAGCCAAGCGTCGAAATCTTCTTCCAAAGCTGGTGGTGTCACCCCACGCTTTTCCGTCTCCAAAGGTGACACGCTGGTGGAGGGATGGGGCTTCGCATCCTCTGGCGGAGACCACAACAAAGTCTCGAGATCTTTCTGCGACATGAAAGTGGAGCTTTGCTCATCCCCAACCAGCTGAAAATCTAGGCCGCCACCACTGACGTTGCCAAGCTTGACACCATCTTCTTTATCTTCTATGGCGACGTTGTCCAGCAAGTCGAGCAGCGCATCCAGTTCGGCCTCTCTTTCATCTCGTTGCGGGACAAAAGATTGCTCTGTGACCGTGTCTTTGAACGACAAGGCTTTGCCGTTCTCGGGATCTTGCAATGCGGTGTCGAGCCATTTCTTGACGTCCTCGACCTCAGTTCTCGTACCTTCTACGTTCTCCCGTTGAAAATCCATTGTCCGAGAATCGACTTTGTCAATCCGCGAAGAAGTAGCTCCCTGTTCTTGAACGTCACCACCGTCTCTAGGACTCGTGTCCTCTTCATCCGAGACGAGCTACAAGAATGGCGGTCAGATCAAACACTAAGAAAAAGAAAAGAAGCAAATACCAGCTCGGAAGGTAGCGTCTCATCGTCGAGAAAGAGCCTTTTTTTCAAGCTCACTTTGGCAAGGCGCTGGCCAAGCAGCTCTAAATCCAAAGAAAGAAACGGAGCCTGGACGAGCAATGGTCTCTTCAATCAAACTAGAAAGGAAAAGAATACCGTGCTGGTTTCCGGATCGTCGAACGCGTAGAGGTCCGCGAATGCGTCCTCGAAAGGATCCAATCCACGAGAAAACACTGGAAAGAAACACAACCCAGTCTTGCAGCGAGCTACAAAGAAATATTTTCTTTGCTACCTCCTGAGAAGTCTCCAGTGCCGATCACTGGATCCTGTGCTAGAAGCTCCGCGTAATCCAGCCCCTGGCTCCTAGATTTCGTCCCTTGCTCGTCGTCATCGACGATTCCTTCCAGCGGAAGAACATCCTCGTACCCAACCCAGGCGCTCGGACTCACCAGAGGCTGCGATTCGCCGGGAACGCCCCTCGAGAATCGGCGTCGCCCCCGCCGAGAGCTCGCATGCTTGGCTCTCGCCATTGTCTTGTCCATAGCTAGAACCCTAAAAATAATATCTTTGCATATTCCTTCTTGGAAGATCAAGTTTGTTCTCTTCGTCGCATGGCCGCCACTGCCGCCGCTGCGTCGAGCGCCACATTCGCGCTGGGACGATCTTCTCCCGGTGTCTCGCAGCTTCGTCCAGCTCGGGGAAGTTCTCCCTTGCTCATCGCCGGCAAGAGGTTGTGTTCTTCGGTGTAATATTTCCCTCTCTCACGCTCAATCGCAGGAAATCGGCAAGAATTTCGGCAACATTGCTGACAGAGAAGCCAAATTCGCCAGCGCCAGCATCGCAGGAGCCAGAATCTTTGCCCGGGAATGAAGAACAACAGGAAGAAGCTCGATTGGCGAGCAGCTCGAGCCCATCTAGCTCCGACAAGCCCGAGTCGTGGATCATTCGGGTGGAGCAAGGTTTCAATCTGTTCGCTACGGTACGAAAACTCCTCCGATGTCCCGATTTTTTTCTTCTAGTGATCGATCGTTCCTTTTCTTCAGGATTTTGTAATAGCAATCTTAGATCGACTGTATGCTGACCGGGACTACGCAAGATTTTACGTTCTCGAAACAATCGCAAGAGTTCCTTACTTCGGTATTTTTTTTTTCGTGGCTTTTTTCCCTCTCTTTCTGATGATAAGTTTCCTAGCTTTTGTGTCTGTTCTTCACATGTATGAGAGTTTCGGGTGGTGGAGACGAGCAGACTATCTCAAAGTACATTTCGCTGAGAGCTGGAATGAGCTTCATCACTTACTCGTCATGGAGGTAAGATCTTTTCTCGCGTTTTAGTTTTGCTTAAAATCACGATTCTTTCTTTGAGATTCATCCAGGCTTTGGGTGGAGATGAGCGATGGTTTGATCGCTTCCTCGCTCAACACATCGCCGTAGCTTACTACTTCCTCACTTCGCTTATGTACACCATCAGTCCACGCATGGCATGTAAGAATCTAGACAGGAATTTTTAGCTAGAACTGACTTGCATCCTGGCAGATCACTTCTCCGAATGCGTGGAGAAACACGCGTTCTCAACTTACGACAAGTTCATCAAGGCCCATGGAGGTACTGTCAAGAAAAGCGAGCTTCACAGTTTTCCAAAACAATCCCAATGCTATCTTTCGTTTGCGCAGAGGAGCTAAAGAAGCTTCCCGCTCCACAGGTTGCCGTGGATTACTACACGAAAGGCGACCTTTACATGTTTGGTAAGTAGACAAAGTCTCAAAACTGTCCAGATCTCTAAAAATCGCGTCCTGTTCCCAGACGAGTTCCAAACAGACAGGCTTCCCGAAACACGACGGCCAAGAGTCGGTACTTATCAAGTCTACCACTTTGGTTTTTCTATCGCTAATCACCGCGGAAAATCCTTATCCAGATAATCTCTATGACGTCTTTGTCAACATCCGAGAAGACGAATGGGAGCACTGCAAGACGATGAAGGCCTGCCAAGTTCGCGGCAACCTCCATTCCCCTCACTCCACAAAGCTCAAAGATCTTCCAGACGAAGCACAAGATGAAAAGGAAGATGGAGAAGACGAAGAAGAAGTGGCCGAATGCGCGGGCATAGTGGAGTGCGCGATTACAGCAACATCACACGCGGAGCGAGCACGCAAGAAGAGCACGGGTTTATACGATCACTAAAGGTAAGAGCTTTGTTTGCTTCACTGATTTGATTTCTATTGATCGTCTTCTTTCTGTTTCGCAGCGATCACCGGAAGTATATAGATCGAAAGATTGATAACTTCAATCCGCCAGCAGGCTTCTGTAAAAGATAACGCACCTTCTTCTTTTCTTGGTGTTCTTCAGGTTGGTTCGTCCATTTGGCTTTTGTAAAACATATGGTATGCTTCGATCACTTCGAAGCTCCAGAAGGACTCGGCGTTGGGCGAGGAGGAGAGATCCACGAGCTTGTGAACCTGGAAGACAAAGTTTAGATCGATATCGATCGAGAGAGAGATGATGAAAACGATTCGAGAAAACTCAAGGAGATAGATCACATTACACGAGAGAGAGAGAGAGAGAAAGCTTACCGTGATCTTCTTCTCTGCTGGATTGTAAGCTCCGGCTATGAGCATGTACATGCCTGGTAAAAAGAAATCCAAAACTCCAAGAACACGTAGAACAAGCTCACCAGGTTTTGACGAGCGCTTATCCTCGGCGTCCGGGAAATGTAGCTCCACAATCGCGCTGCCATCGTCGAGAGCCAAGGAATTTCCTCTCCAATCTACAATCACGCCCTGGAAGTCGATTCTAGCATCGCGATTCATCCACGGGGATCTACCTGGATCCAGACACGCTGAAATCGAAGAGCTCCAATGGTGGTGATGGGAGATCTTGCCGCGCTAGCGCCCGTGCTTGCCCTTGCGAGATCGCTGACCAAGAGCTTTGGCGCCGCGAGGCTATAATCCATTTGCCAATAAACCCTAGAACTTCTAGAGCTTCTTGGGCGGGAGTGGCACTTCCTCGATTCGATCGATTACCGCGGGGCTGGAATCCGCGATCTCTAGCTTCGCCAGGCATCGCGTTGCTCGATCCGCCCGGCGAGCATCGCCGTGAGCTCTACTCGCGGCCAGCAGCGTCGACCACGCCACTCCGCGCGGCTCGAATGGCATGGAATCGATGAGCTCCTCGGCCTCGCCAGTGCGCCCGGATCGCCCCAGCGCATCGATCATACAGCAGTAGTGCTCCTCCTGGCGGCGCAATCGCCGATCCTCGCCCATGGCCGCGAAGTAGATCCGCGCGTCTTCCACGAGACCCGCCCGAGCGCACGCCATGAGCACGCCCACCATCGTCGTCTCGTCCGCGCGAAATCCCTCCAGCTCCATCGCCCGGAAGAGCTCCAGCGCCCACAGCCCCTCGCCGCTGTGCGCGCTGCCCTTGATCATCGCGTTCCACGACACGATGTCGCGATGATGCATCGCCTCGAACAGTGCCCTGGCCGGAATCAAACGGCCCCTGCTCGCGTACGCCGAGATCATCGTGTTGATCGTCGCGACGTTGCGATCCCTCGAGCGATTGAAGAACGCTTCTCCCTCGTCAAGATGCCCGTTCTGGGCAAATGCATGAAGGAGAGCGTTAGATGCGACGATGTCGTGCACAGGCATGCGATTGAACGCTTCAGATGCGTCCCTCGCGTAACCGGCCTGCCCGTACGCCGCGATCAGGGCCGTCCACGTGGCAACGTCCCGGCTTGGCATCGTCACAAACAACTCGTGAATCTCGTCAAGATGCCCAAACTGGGCATATGCCGTAAGCACGGTATTATACGATATTAGATCCCTCTTTGGCATTAGCTCGAATATCCGCTTTGCTTCCTGGATGTGCCAAGAAGTGCTACACGCAAGGATTAATCCATTCCACGTAAATACGTCCCTTTTTTTCATGGTATCAAGTGTTTTTTCGACAGATGCAAGATTCCCTGATTGGGCATATGCCGATATTATAATGTTTCCAGTGAAAATATCGGGTTCTGGAATCTCACCGTACAAGCACTCCATCGCGAAAAGATCCGAGTCCGCCGAATATGCCGCCAACATGGCGTTCCACGTGACCACATTCCTGTACGGCATTCTATCAAACACGCACCTAGCTTGGGCAAGATGCCCTGAACGAGAATATCCAGATACCATGGCCGTCCAGGCGACCACATTGCGAACCTCCATGGCGTCGAATATCCGCTGGGCTTGAAGCATATGCCCGTTGTGGGCATATGCGTCGAGCATGATGGTCGCGGAGTAAAGATTCGGCTGAAAAATCCGATCAAACGCCTCGCGGGCGAGATCAAGCTCGGCGCACTTGCCGTACATCTCCACGGTGAGATTGGCGAGGAATGTGTTGTGGGCGTGCTCGGATCTTGTGATGTCTGCGTGGATTTCTCTCGCTTGGGTCGAGTCGCGACACGATCGGAGCATCTGGGTGTAAGCGGTGACCTCTTCGATCGATCGTAGCTTCTTTTCTGCCTCCTCGAGCTCTAGCTGGTACGGACTTCCCGGGAGGAACATCGCCTTGGACTTTGCACGCCTGATTACGTGCATTCTCTGCTCGAGAAAGATGGTCTACCGTACACCAGTGTTCTCGTGTTCTGGACAACTTTGTCTAGCATGAATGTGTCAACTTGCATCCAGCTCGTGAAGTCTTGCGGGAATGCGCGAAATCCCGTCCTGGCCAAACAGATCCACGACCAAATCCGAGGAACGCATCACGAGAATGATCGTCTCGTTGCAAATCTCTTGGTGGAGATGTACGGAAAGTGCGGCCAAATGCGAGAGGCAAAAGAAGCTTTTGACAGCATTAAAGAACCAAATGTTTTCTCGTCGACTATTTTTCTTACTGCATATGCCCAAAACGGGCATATTGTTGCTGCAAAGTCCTTTTTTGATCAAATGAGCGAAAGAAATATATACTCTTGGACCACACTAATCACTTCTTTTGCATCATACAAGGATTTAGAATCGGCTCTAGACACGTTTACTAGAATGCCTGCCTGGAACAATGCCACTTGGAATTCTATCGTGTCAGCTTATACCCAAGCTGGGCATATTCTTGATTTCATGGATTTTGAAAAATTCAATACCGAGATGACTTGCAATGCTTTGATTTGGGTGTTTTTGCAGAATGGCGACCTGGATAAGGCTCGAGATCTGTTTGAGAGTGCGTCCCATCGAGATATAGTTTCATGGAACACACTTTTGCAAGGCTACGTGGATTGGGAGCTCATCGAGGAAGCAGCAAACTTGTTTGAGAGAATGCCAGCACACAATGCAGTGAGTTGCACGTCCGTGATTTCTGGATTTTCTCTTGTCGGTGATTTTGATCGGGGTCAAAGCGTCATCTCGTCAATTCTCCAATGGGACGTTGTTGCTGTCAATGCGATGCTCCAGTTTCTCGCAGAGTTTGGTCTGATCCAAGAAGCGTTTGGGGTATTAAAAAAATCGCCAGCACACTCTGTGGTGACGTGGACATCCATTGTCACGGCATATGCCCGATCTGGGTATCTTGACAAAGCGAGGTTTCTCTTTGAAAAGATGCCAGAGAGGAATTCCGTGACGTGGAATACCCTGCTGATGTCATATGCCCACGCTGGGCGTGTCGACGTGGCAGAGAAGATTCTTGGGTATTTTCCCCAGCACAGCACCGTGGCCTGGAACTCCATGCTCAAAGCTTACGGAGATGCGATGAATCTAGCAACGGCAAAAGACTTCTTTGACAAAATGCCATATCGCAGCACACAATCGTGGAATGTTATTCTTGACGCATACGCCGGGACCAAGAATCTCGAGGAATCTTTCAGTGTCTTCACAAGTATGCCTCAGCACGACGAGTTCTCTTGGTCGATTTTGATCTTGCTTGTGAGTGATTCTGGAAATGTAGACCAAGCAATCAATCTTTTCAACAAAATGCCATATCAAAACGTACTGTGCTGCAATGCCCTCTTACAAGCATATGCCCAAACCGGGAATATGCACCCGATATCTCGATTCCTTTGTCAGTCGAACCTCCTTGGAATCAGGCCGAACCAGACCACATTTGCTTCGGTCCTTACCGGGATTAGCTACGTCGGTGCCCTGGAGGATGCCCGAAGCTGTTTTGGCAGCATGGTTTGGGACCATGGCATCCCAGCTTCGGCAATGCACTTTTGCTGCGTGGTTGACGTGCTGGGACGGGCTGGTCAGATCAAAGATGCCATGGATCTGGTGGACAGCCTTCCGTACAATCCCATGGAAGTGGAATGGACGGCATTGCTTGGAGCTTCCAAGACGCAAGGGGATATTCGCACAGGTGCATTGGTGGCATCTAGAGTGACCGAGTTTGATTCCCATAACTCTGCCGCATATTCTCTGCTTAGTAATGTTTGCTCCTTTGCCAGCGAAATAGAGGTTCCTTGACATGGTAGCAATTGCCTTTTCTGGGCATCTACTGTTAGATTTGGACGGCGTGGATGCAATGGAAATGTTTTTCTTACAGTATTCGAACTGGCGACCTTGTCAGTTAATGTTTTATGTGCCAGGTATCGAACGCTAGGTCGATCGTCGTTACGCGGCTATGGCGTCCAAGAGCATTGCTTGGCGCCGCGAGTAGCGTTGCCGCGGCAGGCGATATTTCGCGCACCGATGTAGCTTGGATCGACGCAAGATTCTTCCCTCGGTGGGATTCCAGCGCTTGGAGCTGCAATGGCGGGGCGGGGGCTTCGGATGAACAGAGTCAAGCCTCTGGCCTACCGAGCGATCGTTCCAACAATGCTGGTGGTTCTCTTCATCACAACCGGGGCGCTGATCTACGGCGAGACCCCGGCATCGTATCCGGTGAGTGATCCTGTCGTTTTCTTGCAAAATCTGGGGAGCGCGCTCAAATCTGTGGTGGAATCCAGGTGAGCGCCGAGGCGAGCGATGCCTACCCCAGCCATTTGCGATTCTACATGAAGCGCACGATCTTGGCGCTCAGATCGAGGCAAGATCCACTCCGGGCGAGGGCGGAGAGTCTTGTCAAGCAAGCGAAGGATCAGCTGGCGGTGGTGAATGCCTACGCCGCGTACGCGAGGCGAGGCAAGCTTGATGTGGCGAGACAGGTGAGAATCTTCACGGATCAGGCCAGGAACTACACGGAGTTACTGGCGAGGCCAGAGAACCGGGGTTTGATAGATAGCAATGGTGGCGCAGTGGATCCGGAAGCTCTCAGGGCCTTCGAGAGGGATTTGAGGGAGAGATTGCGGGTGACGCGGCAACTCATGATGGATTCCAAGGAGCTCTTTGACAACCAGCTCAAGATCCAGAAGCTCAAGGACACCATCTTCCAGGTGAACGAGCAGCTCACGAGAGCCAAGAAGCAGGGAGCTTTCGCGAGCCTCATTGCTGCCAAGTCAGTGCCCAAGAGCTTGCATTGCCTGACGATGAGGCTCATGGAGGAGAGAGTTTCCCATCCGGAGCGCTACGTTGATGGTCCGGAGCCTGCCCCCGAGCTGGAAGATCCATCGCTGTTCCACTATGCGATCTTTTCGGACAACGTGATCGCGGCGTCGGTGGTGGTGAACTCGGCCGTGAAGCATGCCCGAGAGCCCGAGAAGCACGTATTTCACGTGGTGACGGATAAGATGAACTTGGGAGCCATGAAAGTGTGGTTTACGATGAGAAAGCCGGAGAAAGCTCACATCGAAGTGAAGGCCGTGGAGGACTACAAGTTTCTCAACTCGTCCTACGTACCGGTGCTCAAGCAGCTCGAGTCGGCCAACTTGCAGCGCTTCTACTTTGAGAACAAGATGGAGAACGCGACCAAGGACGCCACCAATATGAAGTTTCGCAACCCGAAGTACCTGTCGATGCTCAACCATCTCCGCTTCTACTTGCCGGAGATGTATCCCAAGCTGGACAGGATACTCTTCCTCGACGACGACGTGGTGGTGCAGAAGGATCTGACAGGGCTGTGGGAGATCGACATGGACGGGAAGGTGAATGGGGCGGTGGAGACGTGCTTTGGCTCCTTCCACAGATATGACAAGTACATGAACTTCTCGCACCCTCTCATCGCGTCCCGATTCAATCCCAAGGCTTGTGGCTGGGCATACGGGATGAATTTCTTCGACTTGAATGCTTGGAGGCGAGAGAAGTGCACCGAAGAGTATCACTACTGGCAATCCAAGGTAACAAAAAAAATGTCGTTGAATGTACTCAACTTGTTCTTTGCAGAATGAGAACCGCAGTCTTTGGAAGCTTGGAACCCTGCCGCCGGGTCTCATCACCTTCTACAAGACGACCAAGCCTCTGGACAAATCGTGGCACGTACTGGGCCTGGGATACAACCCGAGCATCAGCTTGGAGAAGATCAGGAGCGCAGCGGTGATTCACTTCAACGGGAATATGAAGCCGTGGCTGGATCTAGCCATGAACCAGTACCGGGAGTTTTGGACGAGGTACGTGGATTACGACATGGAATTAGTTCAGATGTGCAACTTTGGACACTGAAGAAGCAGCAGTGAGCTCTTCAGCTGTCTTATCGACCATGCGGCGTTTCTATGTAGCTAAGTATGCTAACACTTCACACCATTTTTTGAGGCGTATAAAGATGATATCTGTGAATCGTGTCGGCTTATATATGTATTTTGTGTTTCTCCAGTTTTCTTTGTCCAGGAAACAATCTCTTGACTTCTCGAGCCTTCGCGCACTAGTGAAGGTACGTCCATTGATTTAACGTTTGATCTTTACTTGAGGTGTTTCTTTTTCGCAGGAGGAAATGGAAGAATTGGAAGTCCTGTGATTCCAATTGCTTCACGTTTGCGGCAAGTGGAACAAAGTGGAAAAACTCGACCAAGCCTTGGATTAACTTGATAATTGTCGGATTCAGGAAAGCCTTTAACGTAGTTTGGGATGGCGATGAAGCTGCTCTGGGAGGTGGAGTTCTGGCATTGGTAAGGTGATATTAAGTTGAGAAGCACCGGGTCTAAGCTGGTTTTGTGGAATCCACAGGTATGGGCCTAGCGATGCTTGTCCAAGTTCGAAAGTTCTAGAGTTTTGTTTTTCGAGTCAAGATGTTGACGATGAAGAACCAAAGCAGTGAGTTTTGGTCGGTTTTGGTTGTTGCTTTCGAGTCTTGTTAGCTACCGAAATTCTCATTTCTTTGTTTTTTGTTTGCTGTGTGTGTTGTAGGACATTTTTTAATCTTCTTCGATGCTCAAGCGTGGGTTTGGTGATGAGGACAGGACTGATTGGTGCATAAAATATTCTCTTTGGTTTGTTTAACAGTGTCTTTCTTCTGACTGGGAAAGCGACGGCAAAACATCGACCATCTTCGGTGATACGTACGTACGTTGTCGTGGTCTTCGATATTTACTCATACCTCTTCTTCCACAGATTCTTTTACAAGATCATCTTTCGAACTTTCGTCTTCTCAGCCTTGGATTCCGCATCTATCGAGAGCATTCGGCATGCATGAACAGAATTCGCGACCTTCTTCCCATCTGACAAACTCTGACGATTTGAGCACGTAGCACGCAGCTTTATTCCCTGTTTGTTGAGCGGCAGCTTTCATCGTTGGAGCAAAACTCTCAAGACATTCAACCGTACGTTCTATTCGTCAATTCTTCTTTCCTTGTTGTCCTCACTTAAATTTTTGTCGAGGTGATGGATAGGCACGCCAACTCAAACGCAGCAAGGATCAATCATGTTTGGAATTTTCCAGAGGTTCGCTTGATCTCTCCTTCTTTTCTTACACACGTCCTCTTATAGTTTTCGTAAGAAGCTTCTTCTTCCATTCATTCATTCATCACTCGATCCATCTTCAGCCAGCCAGCATTATTGGATAGAACTCTCGGATGGATGAGCTAGGAGAAGAATATGTGGCTGGGAGGATGCGACAAACGACACCCGCAAGAGCTGTTAAAGGCCGCGCCAAACGAAGAAGCTGGCTGGTCTCCTTTTGATCGTTCGTCTGCCAATCCTCCAAGAGCTAAGAATTGGACACTCCAACTTATTTCGCGTTCGTTACTGCATCGCATTTGGAAGAGTTCCTTTTATCGGCAACGCTCGCGAGCGAGACGTATTCACTGGGCAGTGATGGACAGCTACAGTTACTCTGTGCGAGGAAAGATCACAGGAAAAAAGAGAGAGAGCTCTCCGGACAACAGGTAAGCTTGATTGATTTCCTTGCTTAGTTTTATAATTCTTTTCTCTTGTCGGCTTTTCTTGCGCACGAAGAACAGGTAGTCTCGAATCCAAACAAATTTTGCTGATGGAATCAGGGAGAGGATAATGCTGCTGACTTTGTAAGCCCGCTCACACTTTTCTTTCCCCTTTTGAGTTTTCTTTGCCTTTCCCGGCCAGGAGGAAGAATCACACCAAAACTGTGACACTCTGCCTGGCCCTCTTCACGCAAAGTTGACGAGCGAGCAAGCGAGCGCATCGAATCCTCCTCTGGTAACCAGCCTTTTTTATATATCTAGAGAACCATCCAATCGCTCCAATCTTCTTCTTGTCAGGTTGCTGCTGCCACTCTCTCCCAATGCGTGACGAAAGAAAGGTCTACAATCATAGAGACGAGTCGTGCGATTGCTTCCCAATAAAAGTTTGTAACCATAGCCATCAATCAGCGCCAAGTACAATACTAGAATTAATTTGATTGAGCTCACAAAGATTTTCACTCTTTTTTACATTC
Organism: Selaginella moellendorffii; assembly: GCF_000143415.4. Classification (NCBI taxonomy): domain Eukaryota; kingdom Viridiplantae; phylum Streptophyta; class Lycopodiopsida; order Selaginellales; family Selaginellaceae; genus Selaginella; species Selaginella moellendorffii. Next base: position 170,968 of record NW_003314304.1, on the reverse strand, counting down.
TTTTCAATGTTTGATCAATGTTTGGTGGACCTAACATGTATATTGTCAATAAATTCCCATCCATTTTCCGCCTTTTGGAAAAATCAAATCGATCACGCCACACCATGTGGTGCTCCTCTTGGGCTTTCGCCATCGCCGGCTCCACCAAAGGTTAGTAGCGACCGACTCTCCACGACACGTCAGCTTCCCGGCCATCCACGTCAGGGTCAAGATCTAGTCCACGTCAGTTCAGCTTTACCCAGTGTCAGTCTGCCACGTGGGCACGCCCGGACCAAAGTCTTTATAAGGGCAGCTCGTTTCCGGTAGGACGATAGGCACCATACAAGCCGGCCGCCCGTCACGCTCTGTTATCAACCCGTCAAGCCATTCTTTGTTCCAAGTAGTTCTTTTTTCTTTGGCTCTGGGCCTAGCCTGCAAAAAGAGCGCACAAAGGAAGATTCAAAGGCACCAGCTACGAGGAAGAAAGCGAAGGAAGAAGAAAAGAAAGAGAGAGCATGAGTTTCGAGATGAGATACCACAGTCCGCATTTCTCCAGTAGAGCTCAGTCAGTCCAGTCGGATCGAAGATAGCTAGCGTGTTGCATTTTCCATAGTTTGATTCGTGTTAGCAAAGAAAGAGAGAAACGAGAAAAGCTCGCACATACCTCCCATTTTTTAAATTTTTTTTTGCGTTCCTGATTTAAAGGATCGATTGCTTCGTTTCTTCCTGCTGCTTTCGCGATGGCCAAGGCGAGCTTTTGCAGCCCCTGGATCCTGCTGCTGCTGCTCGAGGTGGCGCTCTTGACGCACCAAGTTGTGGCGGGACAAGCACCGTATGCATGCGACCAGCGCAATGCGACGCTGCTCCAGTTTGGATTCTGCAACACCAGGCTGCCGACGAGCACTCGCGTCGAGGACCTCATCTCGCGCATGACGCTCCAGGAGAAGATAATTCAGCTCGTCAACAATGCCGCCGGAATTCCCAGGCTGGGACTCCCCCGGTACGAGTGGTGGCAAGAGGCGCTCCACGGAGTTGCAGTCAGCCCCGGCGTCAAGTTTGGAGGCAAATTCCCTGGAGCTACCAGCTTTCCGATGCCAATTCTCACCGCAGCCTCCTTTGATGTCAATCTCTTCCTCAAAATCGGCCAGGCAAGTTCTTCTCCTTCCTCTGTTTTCTTTTATTCCGACGCTGTAGCTGGACGTCCTGTCCACACCCATAGTGTGCTGAATTCTCCATGCTGACCGAGATATCGTTTCCTTTTTCCAGGCCGTGTCCACCGAAGCCCGAGCGATGCACAACTATCAGCGAGCCGGCCTCACGTACTGGAGCCCGAATGTAAACATCTACCGCGACCCGAGATGGGGCCGAGGCCAGGAGACGCCAGGCGAGGACCCACTCCTGTCGAGCAAGTATGCCACGTTCTACGTGCGAGGCCTCCAGGATACAAACCTCGGCGGTGACAAGCTCAAAGTCTCGGCTTGCTGCAAGCATATGACAGCTTACGACGTTGACAACTGGAAGGGCACCACCCGCTTCAAATTCAATGCCATTGTAATGCTCCTGCGTTTTGCTTGCACCTTTTCCTCTCTGATAATTCCTGGCACCTAACTTCCACACCCTGTCCATGATCTGTACTCTGTGTCATAAGTCCCCCCTCGCCTCCGAAATGCCACTGCTTTTCTTGCTCATAACTGATTCTTGACTGTAATGTCCGTTTTCTCGTTCCAGGTGACCCAGCAGGACTTATCAGACACGTACAACCCGCCCTTCCAAAGCTGCGTCGAGGATGCCAAAGTCAGTAGCGTGATGTGCTCGTACAACCGGGTGAACGGGGTGCCGACATGCGCTGACTATAATCTCCTTAGTGCCACAGTGAGAAGCAGCTGGAACCTGAACGGGTCGGTAAAAAAATTTTTTGCTTTAGTCTGGCCAGCTTGACGACAGATCTTGCTCACCTGTGAAGTGCTTCTCCTTTATCTCCCTTGCAGCTACATCGTGTCTGACTGTGACTCGCTCCAAACTTTCTTCGACAACACCAACTATGCCAAGACTGCTGAAGATGTCGTAGCGGATGCTCTGCTAGCCGGTACCTTTATGACAAAAGAACCTTCCGACAAGGGCTGTGCTAACCACCGCGTTCTTTTTCCATTCCTTTCTCCTGTCAGGATTGAATCTCGATTGTGGTCCCTTCCTGGCCATCCACACGCAGTCTGCAATCACCAATGGAAAAATTACCGAGGCCAATGTGAACCAAGCACTTCGATACCTTTACAACGTGCAGATGCGGCTGGGACTCTACGATGGAAATCCACGATCCCAACCTTACGGAAATCTTGGACCACAGAGCGTGTGCACCGGAGAGAACCAACAATTGGCTCTAGATGCAGCCAAAGAGGGGATCGTGCTCTTGAAAAACAACGGTAACGTCCTCCCTTTCTCGAAGTCCAATATCAGGACCGTAGCAGCAATTGGGCCTCATGCAAAGGCAACACGGGCCATGATCGGAAACTATCAAGGTAAGAACAATTACGTTAGTAGCTCGAAATACATATTGCTCACTTGTTTGAGGCTGAAACCACAGGAATACCTTGCAAGTATACCACGCCTCACGACGGACTCAGTGCCTATGCCAGAGTAGTATACTCTGCCGGTTGTTCAGATGTGGCGTGCTATTCGAACAGCTTGATCGGCTCCGCGGCTTCAACAGCGTCCCAAGCAGATGCGGTGGTACTGTTTGTCGGTCTGGATTTAAACCAGGAAGCCGAAGGCAAGGATAGAACAAGCCTTCTCCTCCCTGGAAAACAGCAAGAGCTCGTCACCGAAGTCACGAAAGCAGCAAAAGGACCTGTTGTTCTAGTTATCTTCTCCGGCGGCTCGGTCGACGTGAGCTTTGCAAAGTATGATAAAAAGGTGCAAGGCATGCTCTGGGCTGGATATCCTGGAGAAGCTGGTGGAGCAGCCATCGCCCAAGTCCTGTTTGGAGATCACAATCCAGGTTAGTGAAAGAAAGAAAAAGGACTTTCTATAAGTTCTTGCTAACAATCCTATACAGGTGGAAGGCTTCCTGTGACATGGTACCCGGAAAGCTTCACAGGAATCACAATGCTCGACATGAATATGCGGCCGGACGCTTCCAGAGGCTACCCAGGAAGAACATACAGGTTTTACACAGGACAGTCGGTCTATAACTTTGGCTATGGCAAGACGTACTCTAAACTCTCGCACAAATTCAAGGAAGCACCGCTCTCACTCGGGTTCCCGGAGGCAGCAGCGGTCAAGCGATCTTGCGATGGCAATCTAACATGCTTCCATCTAAATGCACACGATGAGATTACTTGTAGCACGCTTACCTCCAAGGTGAGAATTCTTGTCCACAACGAGGGAGATCGCCCGTCCAACCGTGCAGTGCTGCTCTACTCGTCGCCCCCAAACGCTGGCCGGGACGGCGCGCCGATCCGGCAGCTCGCTGGATTCGGGAAAGTGAGCGTTGCGCCAGGCGCCGTGGAGAACGTGGAGATCGAGATCGATCCCTGCAAGCACCTGTCCCACGCGGGCGCCAATGGCGTGAGGATCTTGCACGGCGGCATCCACACGCTCGCAGTCGGCAACGCGCGGCATCCTCTCCCCATCCTCCTCCAGTCCTAGAACCCTAAAATATTTGCTCCAAAACCCTACATTCTTTGGCGTTGGCCCAACGATCCATTGATCGATACATACATACGATACAAGACCAAGAAGAGATTTTTCTCCCTGTTTGGCCAGCATTGGGAGTGGAACAAAAGAAAGGCGTCAAGAACAGAGCCCTAGACCGCGACAGAGCATCCAACGGCTGGAATTTAAAAGAATCGACGGCCAGAATTCAAAGCTACAAAATCCGCCGCGAAAGCCAATCGACGGCTCTAGATTGCGCCACGTCGGCCTATCTGGCGCGAGCCTAGTCTGTATAGGGTGTCACGGATCGTGTGCTTATTACCACTTCTTGTAAGAACGATCAGAGCACTGAGCAAAAAAGTGAGAGAATGAAAATATAAACTTGGCAGACTGGCCTTTGGCATCGAGCGAGCGCGAGAATAAATCGGGATTGGGAGAACGTAGATCGGCCGAGTCGAGTCGCGAGAGCGTGAAGTGAAAGTGAGAGAGAGAGAGAGAGAGAGAGAGAGAGAGAGAGCCTGTGAAGAGAAAGTGAGAACTTGGTTATAAATGCAATGCTGAAAGGAGCGGGAGCGAGACAAGGAGGAGCTTACTTCTACAGAGCTTGATCGTTTTGGCGTGGAACTTTGTGTGCACTGTTTTGTTTCAATCCTCGTCGTATTCTTTTTGCTCGCTCTCCGTGGCCGGTGCTTGTAGAGAGGAGAATTGAGGCGTCCTCTTCTTCTCTTCCTGCTCTTCTTATCCTGGGATGGAGTGAGCCGAGGAAGCAACGGATATGATAAATGATTCAGCAATCTTATCTCGTATATCAGAGCTCGCGGAGCTCACGCTCGTCTCAGTCAGCTCGCAGAAGCGATATATCATGCCTCAGTGGAGATTCTCCTTCAACCAATGAGTGGCTACAGATTTCTTCTTGAGTGGTGCACCCAGATCTGGGCATAAAAAGATTAGTGACGCAAAACTGAAAAGAGAGAGAGAGCAAGATGGGAAAAGCTTCTACCTGCAAAGACGCGTTGCTGCCTTTAGTGCTGCTGTTGGGAGTCATCGACGTGCTGGCTGGCCAGGCACCATATGCATGTGATCAAAGCAATGCTACACTCGCAGCATTCCCCTTTTGCAACACCTCCTTGGCAATCACCGACCGAGTTGAAGACTATGTTGCTCGCTTGACGCTCGAGGAAAAGATATCTCAGCTGATCAACACTGCAACCGGGATCCCCCGTCTCGGTGTTCCAAAGTACCAGTGGTGGCAAGAGGCTCTCCATGGAGTCGCTTCCAGTCCCGGAGTACAATTCGGAGGCTCTGTTCCAGCGGCTACCAGCTTTCCTATGCCAATCACCACAGCTGCGTCCTTCAACACCAGTCTCTTCTACGGAATTGGCCAGGTGATTCTCCTCCTCCCTGCAAAACGTTGCGAACTTAGTTACATCTCCGGAGCGTTGTTCACATTGTTGTTTCGTACCTCTTGAACAGGCTGTGTCCACGGAAGCCAGAGCAATGCACAATCTCGGCCAGTCAGGCCTCACTTTCTGGAGCCCCAACATCAACATATATCGAGATCCGAGGTGGGGACGAGGCCAGGAGACGCCAGGAGAAGATCCACTGCTCTCGAGTAACTTTGCAACTTATTATGTGCGAGGACTCCAGGAGTCGCAAGCCGGGAGTGATAAACTGAAAGTGTCAGCTTGCTGCAAGCATATGACGGCTTACGACGTGGATAACTGGCTTGGAACTGATCGGTACCACTTCAATGCAATTGTAAGTGATGGTGTTGTCTGAGAGCTAAACGAGAACATTGTACCTTCAGGTGACCGAGCAGGACCTTGAAGATACTTATAATGCTCCTTTCAAGAGCTGCGTCGAGGATGGAGGAGTAAGCAGCGTTATGTGCTCTTACAATCGTCTCAACGGAGTCCCGACGTGTGCTGATCACGAGCTCTTGACAACAACAGTCAGAGAGACCTGGAAACTCAATGGGTGAGAACGATAGTGCGAATTCAGCAGCTCACCCTTACTTGATTGTTTCCGCTCTTCAGATATATAGTATCTGACTGCGATTCGTTGCAAGTATTCTTTGACAACACCAACTATGCAGCCACGGCAGAGGATGCAGCCGCAGACGCATTGTTAGCCGGTAAGAATTTTCCTCCACCAAAGCTTTTTCACGAACTAAACAGCTTTCCAGGCTTGAACCTGAATTGCGGAACCTTCCTGGCCAAGCACACACTGTCCGCAATTCAGCAAAAGAAAGTCACTGAAGCAACCATAAACCAAGCTCTCACGTACCTTGTTACGGTACAAATGAGGCTGGGCCTATATGATGGCGATCCAAAATCCCAAACATATGGCTCACTTGGAGCGAGCGATGTCTGCACAAGCGAACATCAGACACTTGCTCTTGAAGCCGCAAGACAAGGAATGGTGCTCCTGAAGAACCTGGGAGCTCTTCCTTTATCTACGAGCAAGATCAAAAGCTTAGCAGTCGTTGGCCCACACGCAAATGCAACTCGCGCTATGATTGGCAACTACGCAGGTAAGAAACTTGTTAGACATCACGAAAACTTTGAAGAGCTAACACTCTATCTCACAGGCATACCTTGCAAATACACGTCGCCTCTCCAAGCTTTCCAAAAGTACGCCCAAGTCTCCTACGCTCCCGGCTGCGCAAACGTTGCATGCAGCTCGGACAGCTTGATCAGTGGCGCCGTCTCAGCAGCGGCAGCAGCAGACGCTGTCGTAGTAGCAGTGGGACTAGATCTCACCATAGAAGCCGAGTCACTGGATAGAACAAGCTTGCTTCTGCCGGGAAAGCAGCAAGAGCTCGTCTCCCAGGTGATGCAAGCTGCAAAAGGACCAGTTGTGATCGTCATCTTGAGTGCCGGAGCAATCGACATACCTTTTGCGTTGAGTGACAGCCGGATCGCAGGAATTCTCTGGGCTGGTTATCCCGGACAAGCTGGAGGAGCTGCAATAGCCGAAGTTATCTTTGGAGATCATAATCCAAGTAAGTCACTTCCAATCCAAAACTCACCACTAACACTCGCACGAATCACTCTCAGGTGGAAAGCTACCAGCAACTTGGTATCCACAAAACTTCACCAGCATTTCCATGCTAGACATGAACATGCGACCAAATGCTTCCACAGGCTATCCAGGAAGAACGTATCGATTCTACACGGGACCAACCATCTTCAAGTTCGGCGATGGACTGAGCTACACTTCACTCTCGGCCAAATTCATCAAGGCACCCTCATTCCTCTCAATCCCCTCCACAGCGCCAATGCAACCGTGCACTGGCCTCAAGAAATCATCCTCTTGCTTCCACCTCGACGCCACGGACGAGAAATCGTGCGAGTCTCTCAAGAGCCAGGTCGCGATTTCCGTCCGGAACAAGGGCGCCATGGCGATCAGCCACACGCTGATGCTCTTCTCTACTCCTCCTAACGCAGGGAGCGATGGCGTACCTCAGAGGCAGCTCGTCGGCTTCAATAAGATCCAGATCGCGGGGGATTCGATTAGCAACCCCGTGATCTTCGATCTGGACCCCTGCCGCCACTTCGTCCACGCCGATCCCGATGGAAAGAAGCTCCTGCGCAGCGGCACACACGTCCTTACCGCCGGAAACGAGCAGCATTCACTCCGACTTCTCGTACGACCCTAAAGCCCCAAACTTGAACATCTTTAAAATATTAAACTTTCTAAATTAATCCATTTAAATTTTTGATAAAGTTAGTAAAGAAAAAAAATAAAGCTAAAATGATAAGAATTTTGATAAAATATATAAATAGTTTTTGGTTTGCTTGGATGGTAATAAATATATCTAGAATATACTTAAATATTCTAGGATATTCTAATATCTAACGGTTGTTATTCATTTAAATTAATCTTGTATTTATAATCTACAAACAAGTTTATAATTTATAAACTGTCTTAAACACTTTCTAGAATATTCTTTTCTATTCTACCATCTAATGGTTGATATGTAACAAAATTAATCTTGTATTTATACATTATAAACATATTTGTAATTATAAACGTTTAGTTGATCAATTGGATTAATAAGTAGGAATAATACTACTAATAAGCAAACCAAACGTTATTACATGCAATGCATAGCAAAAAAATTTTTTTTAAGTTTTTAATGTTTTATTTTAGTCTAAACATATGACTCTTTAAATTATCATTTTTTATATAATATGAAATAACATTTCTTTGAAAATAATAAAAAATATCTTTAGCATTGTCATCAGTTTTAATGAGTTACTATATATTTATGTAGTGAGTATATTATATTTTAACTTTTTATATTATTTCAAATTTAATTCTACTTTTATTATAATATTTTATTGTAATTATCATTCTAGGTTTATTTTTAAAACAAATTAAAATAAAAATTATAAAAATATTAATTATAAGGGATAAATCTTCCTTAAATATTTTTTTAACTTTTGCAATAAATGTAAAAAAATTCGTTTTGCATTCTATTTCCTTTGGCACTAATGTTTTTTTAAGTTGATTTTTTTAAAATAATTTTTAAAGTATAAATGATTTATAGAAAAACTTTTGCTAAAAATAAGCCAATTGATGATCTTTTTGAGGTTGAGTTTGAGAAAAACAAACTCCAACATTTACTGGGTTGGATTAAACATCTGTAAAATCTGATAATTCACACAAGGATCACATAAAAAGAAATACATACATCAACAACTTTGAAGTTATTATAATTTTAATTTGAATGAAACTTTTATTACATCATTTTAAAAAACTTCAAGCTTCTCTTGTATTACTATCATTATAATATCATGAATTCATTAATAAGTATATTACAAATTAAAACATAAATCAATTATTATATAAATTTTTATTTCTATGGATTTAAATTTATTTGGTTTTTGAACACTGATTTAAATTTATATGTCCATTATTTTTTCTTTTTACTGAACCCTTATTTTTGTGACAATCGAAGTGCCATCAAGGTGATTTGTTTTGAAATTCATCTTAGTCCAAAACAAAGGAAAACCCATTAACAAAGTTTTATAACCCTGTTGCTCCTAGATGGTTGTATCTGCATGCTTGGTGTCGCTGCTAGAACATTACACACAAAAAATTATATAACCTTTTTTTGTGCTTCAGCTCCTCTCGTCCCTGCTTGAGCAAGCCTTAGTCACAAAGGCAAGGTCAAAACCTAAGAAAAACAAAGAACAAGTTATATATGATGAATTTGACTAGGCTGTCATGGAGGAAACATCAGTGACGACGTCAATATATCAATTCCAAAGTGGAAGATTGGAAAGGAAAACCCAGATATCGTCTTCGTGGACACCAGAGAGAACACTAGGCAAGTAAATTATCTTAGTAAACTCATCTAAAACTATGACGAGTCACTGAATAGAACAAGCTTGCTTCTGCCGGGAAAGCAGCGATGTGCTCGTCATGCTTACCTTTTCCAACCTCTGTGAAAGCGAAGTTTTATATTCGCAGCCCTCGGCATATGCCTCTATTCAAATTATAGGGCTTCTTTCCTTGCGAGTCTCGCGGAACCAACTTCTAAGAAAATCGATACTTTTGTGTTGCTGTGCACGATTTCTGTATTGAAAGAATTGACACTGAGATTTCAATTTTTCTTATTCTTATTGCTTTCAAATGCATGCTCTTAACGAGAGTTTAGCGAGACATTCACGCAACATGCTTGTACTCGGACCAATTCCCTTATGGAGTACACGATGATTGATCTTGTCAAAGCTCGTTAGAATTTCTTTGCTATATAAACTCCATCACAAGAGAACCTCACAAGATCTCTCAAATCACCATCGAGCTAATCAATCCATCACAAAAGCGTCTGATCAGCTCGCCTGCCCCGGAGACAATGAAGATCCCAGCTCTCATGGTTACCATCCTCGCCTTGGCATTCACCGCAAGCGCCTCCGATCCAGATCCACTCCAAGACCTCTGCGTCGCCGATACCAACAGCACCATCCGGGTCAATGGCTTCCCCTGCAAAGCCATCCCGGTTGCCGCGGATTTCAAGTCGGCGCTCATCAAGAACCCGGGCAACACCAGCAATCCCCTGGGATCCATCGTCACCGCCGCCAACGTTCTTCGCTTCCAGGGCCTCAACACCCAGGGAGTATCATTCGCTCGCGTGGATTTCGCTCCAGGGGGCACGAATCCCCCTCACATCCATCCCCGGGGCACCGAGCTCCTCTACTTGATTTGCGGGAGGCTCCTGGTGGGATTCGTCACGACCGGGGACAATAAGCTCTTTTTGGAGACGGTGGAGGAGGGAGAGCTCTTCGTGTTTCCCAGGGGATTGATCCACTTCCAGCTCAACATTGCTGCCACCCCGGCTTTTGCCGTGGCAGGATTCAACAGCCAGAACCCCGGGACTAGTCAGGTGGCAAAGGCGGTGTTTGCGTCGGTTCCTCCGATTGATGATCGTGTCTTGGCGAGGGCGTTCCAGATCACTCCGGCAAACATTCAGAACCTGAGGAATCTTATCAGCAAGACTTAATTCACAAGACAAAAGGTTGCTATTTTCAAAATGAAGTAAATAATCACAAATCGATGTAAGAAAAATCGAGTGCCGAAGTTAACTCCTTTGAACTCTCCCAGGGCTTTGGAGCTTGTGAGGATGTTTGGGGAAGCTAGACTACCGCCCTAGCTGCTGAGGTGGGACTAGGAAGATTGGGAGCTTGAAAGAGTTTTTCACATTAGTGATTTTACTGTTATTGCTAAGTTATTTGAGTTGGAACTCGTGAAAGAAGCCAGCAAGCCTGAGTTACAATTCTCCACGTATTGCTTTGGATGCCACCTCGTTTTGCTGGCAGAAGTTTGCTTCCGTTATATCCATCACACTACTCTTTAGAAGCAAAGAAACTCTTATCACACAATCCAGTTGAGAACTTTATAGAGATTTTCAATTGCCTACTAATGAGTGTGGAATTGGGGACTTCTTGGTAGTGGAGGTTATAAGCTGATCTTCTTAGATTTCAGTGCATAATGAGGTTATATAAAGTTAAATATTTAAATATAAGTAAAAAAGTTATATATGTGAAATTTCTATAGTACTAAAGGTAAATTGAGTTGTTTAGTATCTTTAAAAGTATATAATTATTATTTTTATAAAAAACAAATAAATTTTAATATTTATTTTAAATTTAAAATTCACAAGAATTGTTATAAAACACTATCTTATGAAACGAAGGTAAAACATTTATTTCATTGTTTGGGATGTTGAGTGTAGTAGTTTTTTTTAATTAAGTGGATATTATTATAATTTTGGTAGCTTTATTGATTTTTTGCATTCATAATCATATACATAAGTTTTTTACATTGCATGGTTTGTTATATTTAGGTGTATTGCAAATTGCAATGTAAATATTTTTTTCTTAAGTTTTTTTTTTTTTGAGTTTTGTGGTTGTTAGAATGATTGTATTTGCTTAAATTATTTATGCCCAAAAATATAAAAAAAATGGCTTAATTGCTCATATAGTAAAAAACTAAACTCAGTAGTTTGTTATGTACAATGCTGTTAAAATATGGCTTGCAATTAAATCTTTTACGACTTTGGATGAATGAACTATAAATTAAATTTTTAATAGCTCATATTATAGCTATTTAAAATATTTTATTAATAAATTAAATTTTTGAAAAATAATCTTATTAAAATTTAATAATAATTTAATTTAAAATAATTGAATAAAATATTTAATAAAATCAATAAAAAATCACATAAAGTGATGCGTGAATATATATATATATATATATATATATATAAAATGTTATAAGTTTTTTCATTTCTATTACTTATAGGTCCTCATTTTTGTGCATTTTAAAAATGGCATCTACATTTACAATCGGTTGTCCAGCAAACTTGTTTGCTTAGCCAACTTGTTTGCTTAGCCTTGGTCATGTAAAATAAACTAAATCAATCATTTTAATCTTGTCTTCTAAAATTTATGTCTATACTTTAAGGGATTTTCCTTTGTGGTAAGCAAAATTTTGTTTCCACTCCTGTTGATCATGGTGAGATCCACTATTAATTTCAACAAATCAAGAAAACCATCTATGAGCATACACAAATCTCTTCAAGAACATGATCCACCTGGAATTTACACATTGCTCATTAAATATCTCTTCAAGAATGGCATAGTTTAAACTCTTTTTTATCCTCTTAATGCGGTGTGTTCCTTTATCAAGTTCTCGGCTTCCTTCCAATCGTCCACCACGCCCAATGCCACCAGCAGTGTGCACATAACAGCCACACTATGACCTATTCACGAACAAGTAGTATCCAAATCCTTTTCGATTGTAATCACCGAAAAAGAAGAAATTATATTGCTTAGCCTTTAATAGCAAACCAGAGTGCAATTACAGAGTAGGAAAAATCATAAAGTTTACGAGAACTTTGCTCTTCGAAGAAATACAAGTGAGATTCGAGGTTCTTCCTTCTGCGAATTTCACTTTGGCGCTACAAGGTTAGCTCGTCAAAGTTCTCCATGGATCACTCTACGCTTACAAGACATCGATCGGCGAATCTTACCTTTGGAGAGGATGCCACCTTTACCCGAGAACTTTCACAGACGCTGGATGATCCTTGGGGCCACAGCCATCCACGAGCGACAGTGGTGTATTATACACGCCCCACCATTTGCGCACGAGCTCTTTCACGTCCTCTCGATCCATGTTTGCGCCTTCTCCGGTGTAAGCCCAAGGCTTGGATCCCTGTAAATCGAGTTTCTCCAAAGGATTTCGAGCTAGAAGAAGAACTTAGAAACTTACAGCAGCGCAATAGTGGATGACTTTGGTCTTGTCCAGGTTGACGTTCTCGGGGTGCCTCCACAGCATCGCCATCTCCAAGTTATAGGCGTTTGGAACCGGCCGGAAGGCGTCCTGGAAGAACAAGTTGAGGAAATCCTGCCATGGAGCAAAGATTAAGATGCAGTTGTAATTTCCCGAGAGCAGAGCTTTCACCTGTTCTGCGAATGGTGTGGGATGATTCTCGGCCAGGGCTTGCACCATCCTGCCGAAGGTCTTGCTGCTCGGCTCGAAGACGAACATCCCGGCATTGAAGTAAGGCTTCGGGGGCTCGCCGAGGGCGAAGTTCCAGGGGACTCGGCCGGGGCACTGTTGGCAGTAGCCGAGCGTGAACTGGGGAGTGTGGCTCCAGTCGCAGAAGCAGTCCTTGACGGCGGTCAGGGATCCGGGGGGCGACAGATCGAAGAGCTCGTCGATGTTCTCAAACACCATCATGTCCGCGTCGAGATACAAGAGCTGATCGTAGTCCTCGAACTGGAGAAGAAAGCCCAAGTCACATTAGAGCCCGAGAAGAAAGAAGACGCAATCTCGACACAAATCCGATCGAAAGACCACCGCTTTGAGGAACCCAGTAGCGAGTCCTGGCGGAAAAGAGAGAGCTCTCACCTCCCACATCCGGAGCTTGGAGTAATTGATGGCATAGCGGGGCCACGCGAAGGCGCAAACTCCCGGGGGCGGAAGAACCGGCTGGATGGATCGCACATTGCAGCCGTGGGAGAGGAGGAGATCGGTGTGGCGGCGCGGAACATCCGGAAGAACACTGACGATGAGCTTGTATCTCGAGTCGACGAGGCGGAGGCTCTTGGAGAGGCCGATCACCCCTTTGATGTAATCACCATCGCCGGCGAGGAAGGTGACGAAGGCCCTCCGCTTCTCTTCTCCTTGTTGAGGCATCACAAGGGAGGAGTATCTTCCATGGATCTTCTTCTTGCGTTTAAGTATTTCTGAATCGGGACGAACAGGTGGCAAATTCTGGGGAATCTGGTATTTATCTACGTTTTTTTTATTACAAGTCCTTTAACACCTACTTATTTGATTGACGGAAATTCGCATAACTAGTGTCAACGGTGCATGCAGAAAATTCTCGTTTCCTTATTTGCAATTTTTTTTTCTTCTTGCATTAGCTACCAGTCCTTAGCTCCTTGTAATTGTCAATTGTAAAATCATAGAGCCATGGAACTACCCTCAGCATAGAATCTCTAAATGGTTTATTGTTCTTCCATGGTCCCAGGACCATAAATCATTTATTTCCTTCTTCTGCTAAATTTTCCAGTGTTTGCAAAGAAAGTATCATAGCATTTTGACATATATCTATAGCCAATGCATACCAAAAAGGAAAGCAAGACATTGCGTTGCTCAGAATGAGGATCCTTACGCGTCATTGAGCCGTCCTCATTGCAATTGTTATCCACTTCGGCCGCATCATCTTTCCGGCTCGTCGCCCCCCTCTGTACAACGCAAGTTCACAGAAAAAAACTGGCGGCTGGGTCAGTAGCAGGTTGAGAAGATGACTACTTTCCGATGGTGGCGAAGATGAAGAACACCATCGGCAAGCGATCTCGGACATACTGGCGGAAGTGCACTCACTCGAGCATTGGCTTCAGTTGGCCGTGTGAGATCTCATGCATTCAACGGTACCGCTTTTGAGAGAATGGCTTGCAGAGTAGACTGGTATCCTTCCTCTATCACTTATATTATCCTAAACCCTAAAACCAGTGCTCACTTTTGGCACTATAACTCTCATGGAAGCTATTGACGGTGGTGTCTTGGAGATGGGTGGCATTCTCAAAGTTCATTTCACTTCGATGGCTCTGCTCAAGGAGACTTGCATGTTCGCTCGGTTACAAGTTCTGCCAGCCTCAACGCAGTCACTTCTGAGAGTGCTATAGCCTTAATGAATCCAGAGGTTTTCATGCGGCCCAAGGTTGTGAACGCGTCCGGCCAAGGCGACCGAGTACCTGATGCAGTCGCTGTTCTTCCGTGGCATCATGTTTGTGATGGAGAAGGGCCTTCACCGGTTTTGTAGAGGTGGAGGAAAGGGACAAGAATGGAACGAGGGAGGGAGAGGATGGACGGTTTTTATGGAAACTTCTGAGTCTCCCAAGCAGGGAATGGGCTCCTGGAACCAGTTTCGGGGAGACAAGGAATGCTGTGAGAAACCACTTGGAATTATGTGCCTACTACACGAAGTTTCACCAGTGAAATGAGCTACTTAGACATGAAACGTAATTCCTCTCCAGCTTCCGAAGTGTGGACTGTTGAGAAGAGTTTTGCCGGCATCACTTGCTGGTACGTGAATTTTCTGGATGAGGAAGCTTGGGTCATTCACAAGTTAAAGGAAATGGGTCACTACAGGAAAGAGTGTGCCACCCAAGTTCTTGTTGTGACAGATTCACCTTCTGATCTATTGCGGTAGTCATTGCTTATCATCTGCTGAACATTGGAGCGGGATGTTAAAACGGGTAGAGTTGTTGTAATGCACATCACAGGTAGGCTCATGCATCAACATCTTTCTTTATAGAAACGAGCTCTTATTATAATTGCATTGATTTTAAATATTGCATATGTTTCTAGTTTTAAATAACAATGTTGAAGTCCTTTTATTCTGTTGAAATTGAATGCCGCCGCCTAAAAACATGTATAATTATTCTTAAGACATACCGACTCTTGCGAATTAAGTTCGGCCGATAAGACTCCTCAGGGTCTGGATGGTTGCCGGAGAGATCTGGAATGCCCTCGCCAAGACACGATCATCAATCGGAGGAGTCGACGCAAACACCGCCTTTGCCACCTGACTGGCCCCGGGGTTCTGGCTGTTGAATCCCGCCACGGCGAAAGCCGGGGTGTCAGCAATGTTGAGCTGGAAGTGGATCAAACCCCTGGGAAACACGAAGAGCTCTCCTTCCTCCACAGTCTCCAGAAAGAGCTTATTGTCCCCGGTCGTGACGAATCCCACCAGGAGCCTCCCGTGGACCAAGAAGAGGAGCTCGGTGCCCCGGGGATGGATGTGAGGGGGATTCGTGCCCCCTGGAGCGAAATCCACGCGAGCGAATGACACTCCCTGGGTGTTGAGGCCCTGGAAGCGAAGAACGTTGGCGGCGGTGACGATGGATCCCAGGGGATTGCTGGTGTTGCCCGGGTTCTTGATGAGCGCCGACTTGAAATCCGCAGCAACCGGGACGGCTTTGCAGGGGAAGCCATTGACCCGGATGGTGCTGTTGGTATCGGCGACGCAGAGGTCTTGGAGTGGATCTGGATCGGAGGCGCTTGCGGTGAATGCCAAGGCGAGGATGGTAACCATGAGAGCTGAGATCTTCATTGTCTACGGGATGATTAGAGCTAGATCACAAGGGATTTGGATGGATCTATGGGGACTGGAGAGATCTTGAAAGGGTTCTCTTGTGATGGAGTTTATATAGCACAGCAAGGTTTTCTGGAGCTTTGACGAGATCAATCAATGGCAACTCTCCACAAAGAGAAATGGGCGAGTAGTACAAGAATTTTGCTCGTACAAGAATGCTGCAGTGACTGATCTCGCAAAGCTTTTCTTACAAGGAGCATGCATTTCAAAGCAATGCTGGCAGTGGGCCTTGTGTCGAAATCCCAATGTCAGCTCTTTCAGTTTATTTTCTAACAGACATCGTGCATAGCAGCAAAAAATAATTCGATTTTGTTGGAGCTTCCGCGAGACTCGCAAAATAACGAGAAAAAAACCTTTGGAAGATCAGAGGGGCTGCGAATATTCTCTTCTCAAACCCGGATTTAGGATTTAGGGTTTAGGGTAGGCTTAAGACATAACAAAACCCTAGAGGCATATTCGTTCTCGTGACACACCGGCAAAGCGCATTGGCTCGCGAAATCCAATGCGCCAAGCTCTCCTTTCCCAGGCGGCCATGGATGCTCGATTTTTATGCTGCCCAGTTGCTCTTCTTCCTCGTTGCCATCCCAAGCTAGCTCCAGCAGCAAGATCCAACCATTTTGTCCAAGCGATCACAGGCAGAAAGGTCTCCAACCTTGCCTCTCATAAAATGGTCTCGCGATCATCCACTTCAAGCACCGCTGCTGCTGTAGAAGAAATGACCAAGGAAGAGGTAAAGCTAATTGAAATTGTTCACCTTGGTTTGATTTTTCTGCTTTCTCTTCAAGGAGAAAGAGGAGCGTGATTTCGCAGGAACTCCATATGTTCCTATATATGTCATGCTTCCCGTAAGTATGAAAGGACAAGCAATGTTCTTACCTTGACGAGCTTCATTTTCTTAGCTGGGTCTGATAAGCGAGAGCAACGAACTTGTCAATCCAGAAGGTATACGTAGAGACTTACAAGCTCTGAAATCCGTGAATGTCGATGGAGTTATGGTGGACTGTTGGTGGGGACTCGTCGAAGACACTCCACAAAAATACAACTGGAGTGCTTACAGAGAACTCTTTACGATTGTCAAGGAATCCGACTTAAAGCTCCAGGTACTGAGAAAACATGAAACACCGTAAGGACACATTATATATGATGAAAGCTTACTTGTGTTTCACCAGGTTGTGATGTCGTTCCATCAATGTGGAGGAAACGTCGGTGACGACGTGAATATACCAATTCCAAAGTGGGTGCTGGAGATTGGGAAGGAGAACCCGGATATCTTCTTCACGGACAAGCATGGACACCGGAATCCTGAGTGTCTTACCTGGGGAGTGGACAAGGAACGCGTTCTCAAGAGCCGGACCGGACTCGAGGTCCATCTTTACCAACGTGCCTCGTTTTTGGTCGAGCGAGAGAAGCTGATGAACTCTTTTCCAGCCGTGTAGGTGTACTTTGACTACATGAGAAGCTTTCGCCAAGAGTTTGACGATCTCTTCCAGTCTGGAGTGATTGCTGAGATCGAAGTTGGACTCGGTGCCTGTGGAGAGCTTCGGTATCCTTCGTATGTTCCGAGAAGCGGTTGGGAGTATCCTGGCATTGGAGAATTCCAGGCAAGTCAATTATCTCAGTGAACTCATCTAAGCTTCTGAAAGGAAAAAAAAAAATCACAGTGCTATGACAAGTACCTGATAAAGAGCTTGAAGCAAGCAGCCGAGGCAAGAGGCCATACCGAGTGGGGATGCTGCCCCGATAATGCTGGAGAGTATAACTCCAAGCCACAGGAGACGGATTTCTTTCGCGATGGTGGCGACTATGATAGTTACTATGGCCGGTTCTTCCTTAAGTGGTACTCCAAGGTGCTGATAGAGCATGGAGACCGCGTTCTTATGCTGGCAAAGCTGGCTTTCGAAGGCTTTCACATAGCATCCAAAGTAAGCGAAATTTAAAAAATAATCTGTGACGAGTAACTTACCGAGGCAACTTACTGAACAGGTTTCTGGAATCCACTGGTGGTACAAGACCGCTAGCCATGCTGCAGAGCTCGCCGCCGGCTTTTACAACCCGTGCAATCGCGATGGCTACGTTGAAATCGCCGAGATGTTTGCGAAGCACGATGCTTCTCTTAACTTCACCTGCGTGGAGCTTCGAACTTTGGCTCAAGAGGAAGACTTTCCGGAAGCTCTAGCAGATCCCGAGGGTCTGGTATGGCAGGTAAGTTCGTTGTTTACTTGTCTCGTTTGCGTGGTTCTTTTGATTGTTTCACGTTTTTGTTCTCATTGCTTTTTGATTGCTCTGAAGGTGTTGAACGCTGCTTGGGACGCCGGTATATATGTTGCAAGCGAGAATGCGTTGCCGTGCTACGACCGAGATGGTTATAATAAGATTCTGGAGAACGCAAAGCCTTCCAAAAATCCAGATGGTCGACACATCTCGGCCTTCACGTACTTGAGGCTCAGTCCCGTGCTTATGGAGGAGCACAACTTGCATGAGTTTGCGAGGTTCGTCAAGAGGTTACACGGTACGCAAGTCTTTTATGAAGTTGTTGCGATAATATCTGAATTCTCATTGTTGAACAGGGGAAGGCGTCTAAGAACTCTGAAACAAGCGAAGTAGAAACCTCAAGTTATATTTCTCGGTTAAATAAAAAGAGGAACAAGCCTGTCAGACTTCCTGTTTGATAGAGTTGCTCAAGAACCTCTTGAACCAACGGGCTGACCTCTTGGGATAGCGCTTGAGTGTTTCATAGTCGACGTAGTACAGACCAAACCGCTTGGTGTACCCCATTGCCCACTCAAAGTTGTCTACTAGAGACCATGCAAAGTAGCCCCGAATGTCCATGCCTTCTCTGGAGTTTGACGACAGTAAGAACGCATGCGATTGCAAACCAAGACAAACCTGGTTGCTTGCAGTACAGCAGTCAGATAATCTTGGTAAAAATGGATTCGTTTCAAATCATCTAGCTGCTCGTCAAGGGTCAAAGTCGAATTGTTTTCTTCATCCATGCCTGTAAAACCGAACTTCGTTTCATCAGCTGAGATCCAAATAACTAGTGTACCATTCTCAGTGACGTAAATTGGGGGTCGATTGTATCTCTCTGAAACCCACTTCAAAACTCGGTGCAGCCCCCAAGGGACAATATAGAGCCAAGGAGAGGCCGCCTGGAAAAGGTATGAAACGTGAAGTCAAACAAGACACAGAATCAATAAAGAAAATAACAACCTTATCTCCAATGACAGCTCCATTGCGTACAGCTGCAGGAAGAATTAAGCCAGAACAATAAGAAAAACAACAAAAAAGTGACTTTGTACCTACCTGATGTCAAAATTCTCTGGTCCTGATGGTAATTGTCTGAAGGCTTTGCGTACAGTGCAGGCGTCACGAACCTGCTGCTATAATGGTTGATACCAACAAACTCTACGGATCCTCGAACAGACTTCTGCTCCTCTGGAGTGAACTTTGGAAGCCTGTCACCGACATACTCACGCATTGTGGCCGGGTAATCTCCAAAGAAGAAAGGATCAAGAAACCTGCACAGAAATGTGTTCCTAAATGCATGAACTGTTGGAGAAGATAATTACCAGCCTAGTTGAAATTCCAGCCGTCTTTGTGATGCCACTTTGTCATCTACTGAATCAGTCATTGGTTCCGCCCATTCAGCGTCCACTGTAATCCCCACGACACCACCTTGAAGAGCCTGCATAACAAAAGTAACGTCCGGATGAGACCGGTAGAAACAAACCTTGAACTTTTCTCTGTAGATTTTAACTGCGGCCGCATGAGAAAGTATCACATTGTGGCCTGCGAGGTATGGTTCAGTGGCGGAGTCACCAGCTTTGCAGTATCTTCTATCCGAACACCTTCCAGGAGCATGGATTCCCAAGCCATATCCCAGCACAGAGAACTGAAGAGGCTCGTTGAAGGTTATCCAGTGCTTCACGCGGTCTCCGAATGCCGCGAAGCATGTCTCAGCATAAGCCGCAAAGTGTTTCCTGCATTCATCCCGCCGTCACAAATCCGTAAAAGAACAAAAAGCTGCTTGCTTTGTTTTTCCTCACACGATTTCTTGGCTCGTCCATCCCCCAAAAGAATCATGTAATTTTTGAGGCAAATCCCAATGGTACAGAGTCACGTACGGTTTTATCCCTGTAAAGGACAGAAGAGCTCATCACAGGATTTCTGTTGGTTAACTTGCCTTTCTCCAAAAGGTAGTCAATCAATTTGTTATAGTACGTCACACCTTCTTTGTTTACACCCTTCTCCAAACCATCTGTAAGGACCCCAAGAACAGGAAGAGAGATGAAGGTCTATGCAAGAGTGATCAAGTACCTGGATATATTCGTGCCCAGGCAACCGAAAACCTGTAAGCATCCACTCCCATTTCAGCCATATTATCGACGTCTTCCTGTATGAAAGACATGACTTGGTGAAAGAAACGTTTTAGATTTTTACCTTGTATCGATGATATTGATCGACAGCAAGATCTCCATTGCTTGCATCAAGAATTCGGCCTAAGATCGACGAAACAATGCCACGATCAAAGAAGCTAAGAAAATAAAATTTAAAGAACCTGGAGTTTTACAAAATGTATCCCAGATACTGAGACCACGACCGCCTTCGTCGAATGCTCCTTCGACCTGTGCAAGATCGATCCATCAGTCGACAGATTGACGAGCATGCATTGGAGATCTATCGCGCTTAGAAGCGAAAATGCGAGGAAGAAAGACGAAGATCATCGAGAAAAGAGGAAGATCACATCGAAATATCAAGAAAGAAACCCTGGATCACGGATTTCTCGATGGATTCGCACCTGGTAGGACGCCGTGGCGGTCCCAAACACGAATCTGTGGGGAAAATCGCGGCGCTGGATGGGAAGCCTGGCAGCGCCAGCTGAATTCGTCGCGAAATCTTGCTCCGGCGGCGACGGCATCACGGCGTAGGCGGCGATCTGGAAGGCGACGAGCGCGGTTAGAGGCAGCACAACGGCCAGCAAAATAACCGCCCTGAAAGTGGGAACCCTGGATGCAATGGAAGAAGGGACCAGCTTTAACAAGCTCCGGGCTTGATGCGTAGACACCACCATAGCTTTCAAACCTCGCATTTAAATGGAATTTTTTTTCATCCGTGCTATAGTTTGGGCCTACGTGGCAGATTTGGTGCCATTTCTCAAAGATAAATTCTTCTAAGCTTTGGAATATAGCGTGATTTCTGTAGAATTGTCCACATGTCCAGAATCTTTCCTTTATATAGGCCATGCCATGTCCCATGAATGGCTACGTATACATTCAACCGATCAAATAAATTGATATGGTGATACACTGGAATAAACTCTCACATTTTAAGCCAGGATGAATGGGTCCATCGATGGCCATTGCAGAATGAGGAAGAACAATTATTCCCTGGAATCTCTATCGCTAGTTCATCGTGGTGTTTGTTACTTTGTCACGATCCAACTAAAGAGCCAAAATGTTTAGATGCTGTCCGGCTTATCGCCTTGAAAATCTCCTGGATTTCTCAATGAAGATGTTTTTCTAGGTAGAGGACGCGTTAAAAGAAAGGAAAAGTCTTTGGGATTTATCAGCTTAGATTTCCAACTGTTTAAAGTTGAACTTGAAGAGATTCTTCTTCTTGTCTTCTTGTCACATTTTCGCTGAGCTCTCGCTGCTCTCAGCTCGCTCGTCGCCACTCGCGTAATCCAGGACGATCAAACTCTCAACTTGGGGATTGCTACCAAGACTGCCCTCCAGGATCTCCGGGTTCTCAAGCTCGTCAACACTTCCCACCAGTGACAAAATTCCAAAGTTGAAACCTTTAGCTCGCCCTGGAGAGAAGTTAACACCTGCGCTTGCTGGAGTTTTCCCTGCTAGCCGATCCACAAGCTTCCCCCTGTTCTTCTCCGGATCATCCTTAAGTTTGCAAGCCACCACTCTCTTTGCTCCAAATCCAGTCTCTAGAGGAGCAGCGACCCGAGCTTCCCAGTCCATGGCCAGGATGTCCTCCGCGATCGGCTTCACAAACTTCTCCACCACGCTAACGTGAGAAGGATGAGCCGAGTAAGCGGACAAGCCTGCCTTGTCCGAGTACCTGCTGTGGAGGACGTGGGTGAATCCTCCACTGAGTTTGTGGTGCGACGGCCAGATTCGCAAAGCTGGCCCGGCTTTGAGATGGAGGACTCCCTCCAGTGACTTGAGAGCGTTGAGTTCTCTCACCATAGCCACTTTCTTCTCTTCGGGAGTCTCTTCCTTCACTTTGAAGAAGACGACGTGCTCCACAATGCTCATTGTTCCAGCCACTGTGGTCGACATTCTTTTCGAGAACCTGGAAACTCTCGTTATCAGTCGAGTCATGAGTGAGAATTCACTGACCTTGCAAGGGCGATCTTCGCTCCTAGGGCTTTTCCCAAAGTACCTATCAAATAAAAAACAAGTTTTTAACTTCGGAGAGGAGCTACAGCTTGCGTCTCTTTTTCAGCCGGTCGAAGAACTCGTAGACGTCCGCACTCGTCACAGTCTTTCCCGTGTCGCGGAAATCCCCCTGCCAAGAATGCAAAAATTAATCACAGAAGAAACGAAGCATAAAAACACTTACAAGGAAGCTGCTCAGCTCAGATGTCATGTCGTTGAGACCATGAAGGAACTCCACCTTCGCGACGTGGTCCAAGTTATTTAGAAGCTTCATGCTGGCACCTTCGGCTTGTTCCATCCGTGTCTTTCGCCTCTCCTTTGCCAATGCTTCGTAGGACTGAAGGGTGTCCAGCTTGTCCAGAAGAAAGCTCAATCCTCTGGTCTTGTACAGCTCCACGCAGGAATCACACTGGCAGAGACTGGTCCTCCAGCTTCTCTCCAAAAACAGAGCCTTTCCGAAGCAGTTTCCAGTCTCCGCGTTCACGTTGGCTGGCTTGAGCTTGCAAATGGAATTGCTGGATTGAGAGCAGCCAGCCACATCCGAAACTCCATTGCTCACGGAACCTTCTTCTTTCTTTCCGGAAGTTAAAGCATCGGATTTCTCGGCCTTGCTTCCCATTGTTTGTTCGACTGCAACGTTGGCAGGAGCCTCCGTGCTTGTTTCAGACTGCTCAACTGGATGGGTTTCGTCTGGTATACCAGGCGGAATAAGAAGCTCCTGGTACCGAAAGAGAAAACTACACCGTCCAACACAATTTTGGCAGATCAGTTCGTCAAACAAGGGCTCATTATCCTCGTCCCTTGGCACCTAATGAAATGGACCAGAAAGCTTAGACTTCAAAAGGAAACACAAAGCTGACCTTCTCCGAGGATAGCAGACCAAGGTGAGCTTCATGAAACCAGTCCTCGCAAATGCAGCACTGCAGCATTTCACCGAGGTGTTCGTCCTCGGGGTTTGGATGCTGGCGGTGGCAAATGCAGTAAAGCCCCACAAAGTTCTGGTTGTAAGCATTCTCTTTGTTCTCGGCGTCTTTCTCCTTCCAAAGCTTGCAGTCTTTCCCACCGAACTTGGAGTTGCCACAGTCGCATCGAAAGTTCCTTTTTGTCCAAAGCTCCACAATCTAAGTACCAGAAGAAAGCGAACAGAAAAACAAAAATGGAGATCAGCAAGAGAAAGCGCATAAATCCTTCATTTTCACCTCATGTCCATCGTGACAAGCCAAAGAACAAGCCGTGCAAATCCCGGCATTCCCCTGGGGCGCGCAACTCAAGCACGAGAACACGGCCTGCCGAGGCATGTATCCCTCGTTGTACGTGCATTCCTTGCCCTCATCGCCGCCAAAAACAAGATCGGCGCTCTGGAATGAGCTATTCCTTCAGTCCTCAAACCCCAATCTAACAGCCATACCTCTTCCTCCGCTTCCTGGTTCTCCAGAAACTCCTCGATCGTCATGACCTCGCTTTCCTCCTCCATCCCGCTGCCGCCGCCACTAGCCTAGATCCAAGGCGCGCTCTCGCTCCCGCGCTTTCTCACTAAAAAATCTAGGGAAAGAAATCTTAGTTCCCACCGCCAGATTCGAACCCTGTTCATATTTACAATTATCGTCCGTACATACCCGTACCAGAAATAGAATATCGCTTTCCGTTTGTTATATCCGTACAGCTTCGTACGGAGAATTCCTTCCTATCTTCTTTTCCTGAGTTTGAGAGCCAGTTCCTTGCAAAACTTCCGAGTCCGCAGCGTGAGACCGAGCGCTACGAGCACGCCAAAAACACAAGTAGCGGTGGAGATGATGAAGGAGCGCCTGTAGCAGCGAGCTCCATAGCAGAGGAGGCCATGGTGGTCTCCTCCAGAGTTTTGCTGCTTGAGAGCCTCCTTGTCGTACAGCTCCCCCGCAATCTTCACCGAGAACACGTAGCTCCCGAGAGGGCTGGCCATGTTGCAAACGTTGTAGAGAGTCCCGTAGTACTTGAGCCCGAAAAACTCCGAGGTGAGGATGTACATGAGCACAAGCTGGGCTCCGTAGCCGAAGCCAATCAGGATCGAGGACATGAACAGCGCC
Source organism: Selaginella moellendorffii (assembly GCF_000143415.4). Taxonomy (NCBI): domain Eukaryota; kingdom Viridiplantae; phylum Streptophyta; class Lycopodiopsida; order Selaginellales; family Selaginellaceae; genus Selaginella; species Selaginella moellendorffii. The sequence goes on along the minus strand of NW_003314304.1, from coordinate 146,705 downwards.
GACTTGAAGTTGAGAGCCAGGAAGAGCTGGCCGAGCGCTGAGAGGCCGAGAGTCAGAGCGAAGAAGAACGGACGAGGTACCTGGAACTTTTGGAGGAAAATGTCCGAGACGAGGCCGATGGTCACACGGCCGAGGAAGTTCCAGATGCTTAGGAGCTGGACGAAAGTCCCGACTTGTTCGTGGGAGTAACGAAGAGAGTCACCAATCTGTCCGAGGTTGTCATAGACTGCTAAGCCCGTTCCAAAGCCACAGGTCGTGCAGACGAAGATGAGAAGCATGTCGATGCTGAAAATCCCCTCGGGTATGGTGTAGTCTTCACCCCTGGGAGGCCTGGTCAAGATGGCATGAACAATTCTCCGCAAACTCCAATTCTTCCTCTTGTCGACTAGATTTTCCACTTCTGAGGGACCTTCTTCCAGTCCTTTTGCAGGAACTTCTTCCAGTTCTTTGCCCTGTCGTTGCTCTTGCTGTTGTTCATCTGTTCGGACGTAATCTGGATGCTGTTCTTGAGCGACTGTACCTCCTTTCCACCCTTGGAGCTCCTGCTTGAGCACCACTCCCAGTGGCAAAAGAATGATGACCAGCATAACTACGGCCAGCAGCTGGATCACCCAGCGAGGAATGACCACCCCGTCCAGGTTCTTGACGATGATGATCACCATAAGGTACATCGCCAGCGACACGGAAATGACGAAGAACACGTACGCGATTCTCTTCTCGACCCGTGCCTGGTCTTCGCCGCTGGGTGTCGTTCTCCTCACGAAGAACATAAAGAGGAGGCAGACGCTGGGAGGAAGCCATGTAAGCAGGAGGACGAAGTTTGCTGGATCCTTTGTCCCGTAGATGGCTTCGTATGCCATGGTGAGGATCGCTCCACTCAGTCCCACGAACCCTTTGAGCAGCCCGATGAGAAAGCCTCTGTTGTTTGGGAAGTTCTTGACGCAGGTGACCACCACTCCGGTGTTGGTGAACGACTGAGAGTTTGTCCCGAGGAAGATGTAGAGGCACATTTGCCAGATCTGTGGAGCCGATATCCTTCGAGTAAGAGCTAGCCAGATCATGAGGAAGCCGAGAGTGTTGAGCACAGCACCCATTCCCAGTACGACCCACGGCCCCGTAACATCATATATCAGTCCGGACACGAGACCAACCTTGGCACCGAGATCTTTGAAGAGAGCAATCGTGCTGATGGTTTTCTGGCTGTAACCGAGTGTAGTCTTCATTTTCTGGGAATAGAGCCCAAAGCTGTAAGTTGCTCCAGCGGTAGCCATGATGAAGAAAGTTGCTACCACGGCCATCCATTTGTTCCTGGCGATGTTCCTGAGTAGCTTCAAACCACGAAACGGTTCCATTCGGCCCCTGGTAAGGTTTGGAGGAGATTGAGCTCATGTATTTCAAGCCGGGCATTGAGACGTCTGCAATTCATCCAGCTTAGTCGTGTTCGTTTGGACAAAAAAAAAAGGACGAGAGGGAACTACCTGGCATGTTCGTAGCATTTTCCATTCTGAAATTCATTTGACTTCATATCCTGCAACGTAAAATCCAGTTTCGCAATCGAGGAACAGAGAACAGGATGATCCTAGCTTGGAAGCTTATCGACAAGCGTTACAATATTTTTCCTCGTGAGTACAGAAAAAAAAAAACACAAAAACGACCAAAGTGAAAAAAGAAAAGAAAGAAAAACTCTACCTGTCTAAATCAGCTGAAAATTTTTGATTGATCTTCTCTCGTCGCTATGTCGTAGCTGTCATAGCACGGAAAGACTTTGGAAAACTTTGGTTGCGTGGAGTCTCTCTCATTGACCCCTGGCACTAGTGTGTCATCAGTTAGATATGAAAGAATGCCACACTATGCAAGAAACAACGAAAGAGGAATCAGAAACTCAGGCTCAACACGTGGCTACAGGCTAAAATCCTTGGCACAATCCTCAAAAGACCATACCAAAAAGTTTCCAACCTTGTTCCAGGAATGCCAATCAGCAGTACCTGTATGCTTCATCACTTTCATCCTTGTTCTAAAACTTGAGACCCCAAAGTCCAAAGGAGAGAAAGAAGCTTACCTTTGAGATGGAGAAAAACCACATTGGAGTCAGGATGGTCCCGAGCTCTGATAATTGTTGATCGTGTCCTCGAGTTTTTGGAGCTCATCCAGAACGCAGTCGATCTTCTTTAGACTGATTTCTCCACCCATCCGAGGAATGTAGTCACAGTTCTCATAAGGGCGGTACTCGCACATACTTTTGATCTCTTCGTGCAGGACCGTTTGAATGTCCTGGACAAAAGAGGGGAAAAAAATGAAACCAGGCATAGAACACCACTCCGAGTACCTTCATAGATTTCATAAACTCGTGGCATTGTGTGGTCACAAACTCCATTCTTGGCCCTCCCGCATTGGCGAGCTCCTCCATCACCGTTCCAGCAAACTCCACGGCCTGGACGATTTTCTAACGAAAGAAACAAGATCATTCTCACGGATTTGTTGAGCCTTACCCGCTCGACATGAGCGAGACGAAGAAGCGCCGGCGATTGTGGCTGCGTGCTCGTTGTCATCGCTCCCACCCGAAAAAAAACCCTAAAACTTTAACCCTAGTCATCGCCCTTCGTGTTCTTGGCTCATTCTCTCTCGATTCGCGCACGTAGATCGCTTTGACGATCACCGCAGAATAACCGCTTCTCCTTCTCTGTTCCTTGCCTCTACTCGAGGATTTCCAGGAAAATTCTGGATCACAGTGATGAGGCGATCGATCATTCAGTTGAAGATCATCATCAAATCTAGACAGAATCAAAGAAGAAATTATGTGATTCGAGGCGGCATTCTCCATCCAAAGCTGAATCGCTCGCGGCTGTGCTCCTCCCGGCCAGATGGTCGTCGTCGCTGCTCGTCCGGGGCCCCAGACACGATCCCCCTCTGGCGCGCCTCCAGAGTCGCCTCGCTCTCGCTCACGCCAAGCTCGTCTTGCAGCCTGAGCACCTTCTTGTACAAGCAAGTCGAGCAGCGCTGGCCCGGAGCGCAAATCCTCCACGATTTCGCGCAGCTCCGGAATGCAATCGTCATACCTCGAGCACTTCGAGTCTTTGAATGGGCACTCGTGAGCTCTCGCTGCCATGGCTTCACGGATGCTGACTTGGCGGTGGCAAGCGTTATTGTTCCTCAGTATATTCCGTTTCAAAAAGATCCTTTCAAGCGATTAGAATATTCTAACTCTTTATGTCATTAGAATATTCGGATCGTTTTTATGCCATTGGAATATTCTCCGTGCATTGACCCCCGCGCGAATGGAGTGGAACACTGGGTGAAAGTACAGGACCTAGGTCAAGCAGTGGGAGAGCTGTGCGTAAGCTAGGGCTAGCTAGGAAATCGCGGATGCGCGATGGAAGGGATGCGCAAGAGGGTCATGGCGCTGGCCGTGGCGGCGCGAGATCTCAGCAGCGGCAGCACTGCCGTGCGGCAGCCGTCGCCCGGCAAGCGCCCCAATCCAGCGCAGCGGGCATTCGCGCAGCTCGCGGATTGCCTCGAGGGCCTGGCGCTGTTCCTGTCGCGGCTTGCCGACAGTGGCGAAATCCAGGCACAGCAGCTAGAGGAGGAGCTGAGCAGTGAGGAGAATCTCCTCCAGGGTTACAAGGGCCGATCATCGCTCTATCTCCTCATGTGTAGCCCCAAGATCATGGCGGAGCTTCAAGAATCGGGGAAGAGGCTGCGGCGGGGAATCGAGGCACTGGGCGGGACGGCGAAGGTGGATAGCTCGCTGTTGGAGCGGCTTAGCGAGGGATTTCGCCCCACCGGCGACGACGAAGCGCTCATCGATTCGCTCGACGAGGGCATGCTCGACACAATCGTGATCGATACGGCGCTGTGCCGGAGGCTGGCGCGGCAGATCGCCGAGGGCGTGGGGATGGAGATGACTAGCCAGGGATTCGTCGACGAGGTGGAGAAGCTGTGGTGCGAGCGATCGGCCGCGGAGGCGCGCGGCGGGAAGGTCCACGCTCTCTATCTGGAGCAGTTCTTGCTGGTTCTCGACCGGGCTCTTCGATCTTCTAGGGGGGATGCCATCGAGGGCGACGAGGATTGCGAGCGAGAACAGGCCAAGCGGATGAAGCAGCTCATGGCGTCGCTCTCGATCAGCGGCAGGGACGCGCCAATGCTGCCCTTGCAGCCATTCATCTGCCCGATCACTCGCGATGTGATGCGCGACCCCGTCCAGATCGCCTCGGGGCAGACGTACGAGCGCGAGGCGATCGAGCGGTGGTTTGCCGAGGGGAACACGCGATGCCCGGTGATGGGCGAGGAGCTCCCCACCACGCAGATGAAATCCAACTTCGCGCTAAAGCAGTCCATTGCCGAGTGGAGGGAGAGGAACTTCGAGGCCCGGCTCCACTGTGCCGCGCGGTGCCTTCTCGGAGAGCCGCGCTGTCCCGACACAGACGCGCGGACCATGCGGGACGTCCGCGCGGTGTGTGAGGAGGAGCCGCTCAACAAATACAAAGTTGGCACCATTGGGCTGATTGGACCGATGGTGAAGCTTCTGCATGACGCGCGGGATGCCGTGACTCTACGCAAGGAGGCCCTGGCGGCGCTCGCGGTGCTTGCTCGGGACAACGTGGAAAACCAGGTAAGATAGCTTTCAACTTTCACGTTCCTTGCTTGCGAGAAAAATCTACCTTTTGAGACAGCTTGTGATTTTTCACTCTTGCTTTTGCTTTTCTCATCGCGTTGCTTGTGCTTGTGAAGGCTTTTTTTTAATGAGATTTGCATATAATCACCGTTTTGCAAACTTCCACTTTCCTTGCTTGCGACATGATCATGCAGCTTGTGATCTTTCACTCTTGCTTTTTCTTTTCACTTCTTTGCTTGTGCTTTCAAGGATTTTCTCTTGAGCGGCTTTGCATATTTTGATCGACAGTTTTGCCTGGTTCTTCCTTGTTCTAAGTAGTCTGCCAATTATAAGCTACTGATCATTTTGCTTCTTTTAGGAATCAATGGTGAAGGCCGGTATAGTTGAGCAGCTGGTTTTTAGCCTCACTCGGCAAAAGGAAGACTTGGGAGAAGCTGTGTTGGTGATGAAGATCTTGTCGGAGAATCCCAGCACCGCGGAGCTGATCAGCCACGCACAAGGTGCGGTGGTGTTTCTGGTAACTTTACTCGGCTGCGAGGACGAGGACGTGAACTCGAACGTGACGGCCATCCTGGAGAATGTCCCAAGCAGCGATGAAAATGTTGTGATAATGGCCGAGGCCAATCTTATGCGGCCTTTGGCAAACAGGCTCGTTGAAGGTAATTCACTTCGTTTTGATGTTCTTTCACATCTTTGATGAAAATGCTCTTGCAGGATCCATGGAATCGAGAATTCTCATGGCAAACGCGCTCGCTGCCATGCACTTGCCAGACTCGAGCAAAACGTCACTTGCAACGGAGGACGTGCTGGTGTCGCTGCTGAAAATGATCGAAAGCTTCCGGCGAGAAGAAAACGAAGCAGCTCTAGGTGCTCTCCAAAACCTCACATCCGTGCCTGGCATCGCCGAGACAGTCCTCACTTTGCACGGCTTCAGGCTGATGGAACACAAACTCACCTCTGTCAAGTCCGTGGAGGAGATAAAAGTTGGCGCTGCCCGGATACTGGCCGATCTCTCTAAGATCGCTGGTGATGCCTGGAGCGACGAAGACGAAGCCACAATGAACCAGCTCGAGATCTACATCTACGAGTTCTTGCAATTCATGGGCTCGCCCACGGCTGCTGGCGTCCAAAGTCACGTCTTGAGCACTCTCCTCGGCTTGGCCAACGGGAAGAACATCGGAGGCTTTACGAGAGCAAAGCTCTGCGAGCACAAGGCGCTGCAAACACTTCTTCCGCTCCTCAAGAACCCGGCTACGTCGACTCCGAGCAGCGCGGCTTCGAAAACTCCAGCTATGGTGGTGGAAGTAAGGCGGCACGCAATGGAGCTGTTTTGCCTGCTGAGCAAGGAATCCAGACAGGAAGCGTCCGTGGCGATGCGAGAGGAGCCCGGGATCATAGCCGAGCTCGTGAAGAACCTGTCCGAGGACCCGGAGAGAACGTCCATACTGGGGATCATCGCGAGCATGAAGGGGGATGGAGTCGTGAGGAGCGCTCTGGATCATCACCACCAAGATGGAGACAAGGGGCTACTTCACGTAGTGGCAGCGCTGGTGATGGACGCCTCCCAGGACGCTGCGACGATCGAGGCGGCGGTGGGCATCGTTCTAAAGTTCGCGAAGCTTGGGGTGGAGACGCAGACGAAGCTGGCCGAGGCGGGGATGATCGAGCGGCTGGTGCAGCTGCTGGAGCCCGGGAGGAGCATGCTCACGCGGCGGCGTGCCGCGCGGTGCCTGGCAGAGTTCTCGTCGAGCAGCTGGAGCTTGAGCGAGAGCCGCAGCAAGCAAAAGCGGCGAAAACAGGACGAGTCATGCAGGAGCGTCGTGTACCTGTGCCTGCCGTGGCTGGCGCCGCGCGGACCGAGCCGGTGCTGCCGGGTCCACGGCGGCGAGTGTACCGCGCGGCACACGTTCTGCCTCGTGGAAGCCGACGCGGTGGTGCCGCTGGTGGCGCTGCTCAAGGACGCGGCCAAGGCGGACGCCGCCGATACCGCCGGCGGCGCCGCTGCGGCACTGGCGGCACTGGCGACGCTGACGGGCTTCCTGGACGAGGATACCGCCGACGGCACCTCGGAGGCTTATCCGGCTGGTACAGTCGAGGGCTGCCACGCCATCGACAAAGCCAAGGGGCTGAGCGCCGTGATAGCGGCGGTGAGTAGCGGCGGGCGTGACGCCCAGCGGTACGCGCTGGCCATCGTGGAGCGGCTGTTCAGTCACCCCGACTACTGCGCGCAGTATGGCCCATCCGCTCAAATGCACGTCATCTACGCTGCTCAAACGGCTGATCCAAAGACGCGGAGAGCCGCCGGGCTGATCTTGCGGCGGCTGGAGCTCATGCATAGCCAGTCCAATTACTTCGGAGCATCGCACGGTAAGATCAAACTTCTCTTCTTCTCGACCTCTAACGATCGGTCTTGGGTCTAATTTACCGCTATAGGGCTTTAGTGCGCCGGGATGGGAGAGCTCTTGCGCGCTCTGCCGGTAAGCTTTACTTCTCTCCTGGATGAGCTCACGGATCTTGCTCTGCAGCTCCACCACGGTTTTGGATCGACAATTGCGCAGCCCAGGATCGTGGGCGCTCCGGAAAGAGGTAGAGTTCTACTCCAAGGTAGTTCGTCGAGAAGAAGACGACGACTAGTGACCATCAAAGCCAGCGGCAGCGATCAAGGTCAAGACCATCTCCAGGGATCGTTACCTCCAGAGCTCCGCGAGAGGTGGGAGGCCTCTCGCGGCAAGCTCATGGAGCTGGGCCTCTCGATCGAAGACGCGGATAGAGTGATCGGGAAGTCGTCGGGGCACCTCAAATCGCCATACTGGGGGGAGGGGAAGGAGAAATCCGTCCCGGCTGTGGAGGAGGTGGCGGGGAAAGTGGAGTATCTCAAGAGCCTGGGGCTGTCGGACGCGGAGGTCTCGGGTTTGATGAAGAAGTTCCCCGAGATCCTGGGATGCAAGCTCGAGGAGGAGATCCAGGGCAACGTCGGGGTGTTGGATGTTACGTGGGGGATCAGCGGGAGGACGCTGAAAAGCCTGGTGCTTCGCAAGCCACAAGTTTTGGGCTACAATGTGGACTGCAAAGGGGATTGCATGGCGGAATGTACCAGATGCTGGGCGAGATTCTAAGGAAAATCCAGCGATTCAATCATGGCTGTAATACTATGTATATAAATTGTTTACGTTACGAAGATTATAGTGGTTCTTTTCTTTGTTCGCTACAACGAGTAGCTAGATAGATTCTATGGTAAGATGGGCCTGGTTGACTTTCTTCGCCTTGCTGGGCGTTGACTTTTCTCGCGATACGTGAGGATGCCTCCGCTGGCGGTTGACTTTTGGTACCTGAGGATGACTCCGCTGGCGGTTGGCTTTTGGCCGAGCAGCGTCCAGGAGGCTGACGCATTCTGATGGAGTTCCGATGCGATTTCCCGCAGCTGGCTGCGAGTGAGAGGATCTTGCGATGAACTTGATGAGATGCGGACTTTGAGTGTTTCTCTTGGTCTGTCGTAGTCGAAGACCACTTTAACTTGCGGCATGGCGAAGGGCTAGGGCGGCAGTTTGGTGGCTTTATCCTTGTAGGAAAAGGTACACTAAAAGGCATGGATCCCAGAATATACTACAAGATACGATTGGTACTGAGGAAATACAAAGGAAAGAAGAAGAACACTCTGAGTACACGAATCAAGCTGGGATGCAAGTGGAAGAAGATGATGGCAATGAGAATGAATGGATGTAGACGATGGTGCATAGAAAGATGCCAGCTTTGGCATTGGAATGGAGTATAGTGTGCTTAGCTGATACACTATTACTTTTTATTTTAATTTAATAGCTATTTTTTGTTTAGGATTCTCCTCTGCCGCTGCAGCCGCGAATTTTCCTACCTCAAGCTCCCAAGTGTTTTATCTTTCCTGGAGAACTTTTGCAAGAGAAATGTTTGCCGCTCCTCCTCTACTCCATGTTTGTGAGAAAGAAGAGGTTCTCTGACTGATCGTGGTGGCAATTCACTGTGCTTTTTTGGCAAAAAGGGAGTGCTCTAGCGTTCCAATCTCCCAGCACGAACGCAGTTACATTTAATGAGGAACAGAAAGAAAAAAGCATTCATTTATTACCAATACAGGGATGAAGGCTTGTCCGAGCACCAGTGGATGGACCTTCGACCTTGCCGAACACTGTCATGCGAGTGGCAAGAACAAGTCGTCCTGATCGCGTCCATACCTCTGTCCTCTCGGCCCCAGGGGACCGAAAAAGAATAAGGCCGGTGCATGGTCGACACCAGCAAGTAGTTTCCATCAGGAGATGGATCCACGAAAGTGTACACCGCAACCTCGCCAAGCACCAGCTGATCGACATCTCCGGACGTGGACACGAGAAGGAGCTCGCTGGTAGCATAGTAATCGAACACGTCTTACGTTCGGTTCTGCACGACCAGCTTTTCCTCGGTCATGAAAACCTTGGGACATGGTGGGGTGAGTGGTTTCTTGGGTGGAGGACCCCGAGCGCTTGTAACAACGCAGGCTATCAGAGTCGAGGGATCCAGCCACGGGTATCTAACGCGAGAGTGAATTAGAAAAGAACATCACGTACGTAGGCTGGAAGTTGATGGCTTACGAATCGAATAAGTCGTTTGGAGGTCCATTGAGCTCTCTAGCTTCTAGCGTTTGCACTTCCGCCATCCAAAGTGCCAGATCCCTCCTTGTCCTGTCCTCCTGTGAGAAAGTTTGGATTCCATTACATGAGAGAGGAGTACCTTGTCCATCCCCCAAAGAGCGAATGCAAGGTGACTACCATCAGGCGACCTGGGATGGAGATACACACAAGCCACTCAAGAAAACAAAGGACCAGCTGACAAAGTTGATCCTAGCACCGGGTGGCAACCCGGAAACGAGACGCTCCACTCCCACAAGCCCGTCGTCGGACAAGGACGAGGCCGACGTAGGACGACCTGTGCGTGAGAGAGAGAGCAAAGAACACGCTAGAACTCCAAGAACGAGGAAAAGCAACGTCGGCTGCGACAGTTGCATTCCGGATCAATGCGAAGCCCCGCTTGAGCTCCGGACGAGCAAGCTCTGACAGCGTCATGAACAGGATGTTGTCGCGCTTGGGTGAGAAATGGATTGGGAGGAGCGTCCACAATCCTCCTGATTTCTGGGGCTGGCAATTGTTATAGCCGTCAACTCAGCTTCAGGGGCATATTTGTCACAGGTTCAAGGATGGAAGTTGCTCGTTGAAAAAGCTTGGAATATGCTAGTACCAGCTTCTAGGCTTGAGTAACCCCTTCTAGCTGTGCACTTCCGGCTTCCTCCAGCCTCTCCAGGTAACTATAACTGTCTCTTGCTCTAAGTCCCTCAGCTTATGATCCTTGACTTTTGGAGTCTTGATAGTTCTCTGGAATGAAAAACATCATTCTAATATGGAATTGGTGTCTCTTCTTTAACATGAATCCTATATGGCAACCACTGAGACTGAGTATGTCTTCCTGCCACCTTCTCATCTACTCACACATTAGCATTTGACAGTACCATCTCAGGGTGGAATGAGATGTGCCACAATGCAAATCTTTGGCTCATCTAGAGTGCATGAGGTTTTTATTCAAACAAAAGAAGAACGTTTTAGCATCCTTCCATTGTCACTGAATTTCTCCCCTCTTCTCCTCCAGCACCCAAGTGTCATCCTAGGTGAGTGGATGACCTTGCAGGCCATCACCTCGCTCTGCATTCTGAGGTTGCTGTACTTCATGCATCGTCTTCCTTTTCCTAGTAGCAGAGGCAGCCGTAGCAAGTGGTCCCTGATATCCCACTTTTTGACAGTTATTATCCTTTGCAGAAAACCATTACAATAGTAAATATGCAGAAAAGGAGAACACTAACCAAAACTTTCTTTGCATTTGTTGTAGACGATGCTCTAGTCGTTGAAGGACAGGTGTCCATTCAAATCCTTGTTTATCATGAGCAGGTTCTACAAAATTTTGCTTCCAAAACTCCTAGACCAGCAAAAGAATGTAAGAAAGACTAAGACTAAAATGACAATAGCAAAACTTGCCAATGACACCTCGTCCTTGGCTGCCTGATGAATTCCATATTCTCCAGAAACTCTGTTACAGATTAAATGAGAAAAAGAATGTTTAGAACCATTGACTACCTTTATAAGCCGATTTCTGTGATAGACATTGAATCCTTGCACATTTATGTGCTGGCTAGCATCCTTCAAAAACCCAAGGTGTACTATTGCAGACATCTACACCCAAAAAAGACATAAATTTTCAAAGAACAAAAAAAAAAGATGAAACACTTACATATTGTCCATCCTTTGGCTTGTAAACCACCTCTTCAATATGTGTTACATCACTCAAAGTATTATGGTGTAAAATCTCTTGGTTCCAAAGGGTGATCTTGAAATTATTTGGCAGTAGAGAATATTGGTACAGAAAGACATGTTTTGCACTGAGATATTTTTCCGCCATATAAGCACGTTCTCCGCCACCCCTAATTTGAATATCCTTGAAGGGAGTCAGCAAAGTAAACCATTGCAAAAAATTCAAAGCATACTTGAGAGGATCTGATTCAAAGTCCAACTCTAGCCGCTGCTGCTCATCCTCCCAGAGATTGTAGATGATCATTCTAGTGCCTTGGTCTTTGATTTTCTTGAACTGGAATCATATAGACACATAACTTAAGATTGCTAGTCTGGAGACACATAACTTAAGATTGCTAGTCTGGAGTGCGAATGGATTCTTCAGATTGATAAGGACTCCATTTCGTGATTGTGTTCGTGCGACATTTCCAATCCTGATGTGTACCTCTTTGGACCTCTCTCAACTCACCGCCATGCTCTTCATAATCTAGCAGAAATTAGGAACAAAGTGAATTTACAATACATAGAATATATGGAATTTTCTCTGTTGTGTACTGTAGGAATTATGACATCTTGTTGCATTGTGTCACAGAGGAAGCTATAAGAGATGTAACATAAAACAGGCTTACAATAGGTTTTTGTGAAGTACCGTCCAAAGCGCATTTGTGGCTTGTTGCATTGGAGTGAAGAAACGTTTGCACGCTGAAACCGTCGTAATCTCCAGCGCCTCGTTCCTGATGGGAAAAAAATCGAGGAAATCGGGAGGCATCAGCTCGATCTTTGGCCTCCTGTGCTGATCGCCTGGGCCTCCTCTCCCGCCAGCTCCTCTTCGTTCGGTTGTGCTAGCTACCATCCGGCTGGCACCGGCGCCACCCGCATTGCGCTCATCCTCCTCCGCCATCCCCTTACACAAATTAGGAGAACGAGAGCGATGTTAACGTTGGGTTATTCCCTTTGATCAACACGAGATTTTTTGTGCAGCATTTCAGGGAGGACGTGGGCGATTGGCGAGCGGCTCAAAACATTAATGGTATTCTCTGCTAAGGAATTTTATCAGATCAAAACAAGAAGGTTCAATCTTCCAATCTTAGGAAGTTAATGCAGAGTGATTTATGTGAGCAAGTCCAGACGAGTGCTTCGATCCTAGCTGATGTTGCGTTAAGTTACGTTCGGACAAGTGTAGAACCGAGGGAATATTCCATTTGCCGCCACATCAGTATTAGGGTCACGACCATTGGAGCAAGCACTAGCATGTAAAAAACGGTCGATCACCGTATATAAGGAAGTGAAGTGAAGCAGAATAAAGGATGCCTTGACAAAGAATTCCTCGATGAAGTGGTCTAGCCAACCAAACCAAGCTACCATCTTCTCTTTTATATCCTCATTATCAAGAAACATAAAACCGTAGAACATCAGAAAATAATGTTGCAGGGTCCTCATACGTGGAAAGGCGAGCGCGAACCCAAACAATGGAACTTAATCTTTATGGGAAAAAAAGTGTTTTCTATATATATAAATCGATTCGTTTTTCTAGCTCCAAGACTTGGGCAGCTGCCTGATGTTGATCTCATGCTTGACCTTGGAATGCCTTTCCAGATTCTTATCAGTTTCCAGTAATTCCTGCCAACCACGAGCAAAAAAGGCATGGAGAGTCTCTCAAAAGCACATAACTACATACCTCGGCAGCGGCCCTGGCTTGCAGCAATATATCGTTGTCTTCGCCCAGGCGAGCCAGCACGAACTCCAAGTGTGTTCCTGACTGCCTCTTCCCGAGCAAATCACCCGGCCCTCGCATCTTCAAGTCCTCTTCCGCCAGCCGGAACCCATCGGTGGTGCTCTCGAGTAGCTTGAGTCGCTCCACGGCCGTATCGCAGCACGTAAGGAGTATGCAAAACGATTTCCTCGTCCCTCGTCCCACCCGGCCTCTTAGCTGGTGGAGCTGCGCCAGGCCGTAGCCCTCTGCCGACTCTATCAGCATCACGGTCGCCTCTGGAACGTCGATGCCAACCTCCACCACCTTGGTCGCCACCAGGATCTGGCATTCTCCCTCGCGAAACCGTTTGAGTTCTTGGTTGCGCAGGTCTGGCTTCATCCGGCCGTGCGCGAGCGCGCACTTGTAGTCTTTGAATTCCTTCACAACCTTGTCGAACTCGGTGACGGCGGCTCGCTGGTGCTCGAAAGAGCTTGATTCGTTGATGAGAGGATAAACGAAAAAGGCCCTGCCTCCATTCTCGAGCTCTGCCCTCACCAGCTGCAAAACACTTGTCAGACAGATTCATCGCAGTGCTCCTACTATTACCTCGTAAGCTCTCCTGCGTCCTCCTTCGTCATCTGGAAGAACATAAGTGTCTACAGGCTGCCTTCCCGGAGGTATCTCATTAATCTACATGAATGGAAGTAAGCAAAAGCGTGAGAAGGAAACGAGCACAAACCTGGCTCAAACTCATGTCTCCATGACACGTTAAGGCAAGTGAACGAGGAATCGGCGTAGCAGACATGAGCAAAACATGTGTAGTGCTCGCCAGTCTCGCTCTTTCCAGATCAGCATCGTCCAGATCCGGCTCGACGGCCTCAGAAGCGTGTGCCTGCCAACAACGCTATCTCAGAAGATCAGCCTTCATTTAAGAAAATGCGTACCGTTTTCAAACGATCTCTCTGTCCAACACCAAACCTATGCTGCTCGTCAATAACAGCCAGTCCCAGCGCCGGGAAATTAGTCGAATTGGATATAAGAGCGTGCGTACCGAGAATTAGAGAGATTTCTCTGTTGGCGATACCCTGGAAGGAAAAGAAATGTAATAAGCAGAAAAATTTGAGTAAATCTCACTTCTCGGACTAGACGAGCTTCACCCGCACTTAAAGATCCGGAAAGAAGCGCTATCTTTGGTCTATCCTTCTCATCCAGCACTTCAAGCCAGGACAGGAACTGTTTGTAATGTTGCGAGACTACAAAATCCGTGGGTGCCATAAGAGCTGCCTGCGCGATACGGTATTAGTATAGAAAGGTGACGAATTTCATGAAAAATACCTGGTATCCTGAACTGACCACGTCAAGAAGTGCGAGAAATGCCACTATAGTCTTCCCACAGCCAACATCTCCCTGCAATGAACGTGAAGTCAGAAGCATACCAAAGCAAGGAACAAAATATGCACCTGTAAGAGACGGCTCATTGGAGCTTGCTGACGCAAATCCCACATGATCTCAGAGGCAGCCTTGATCTGCCCAGCAGTCAACTTGAAAGGAAGCGCATTCAAGACTTTCAGACTTAGAGATGACCACTTATCCATTTCCAGCTCATTGTTTACGGTACTTCCTCTCAAGCAGTTTCTTTGGAGAAGAAACGCCAACTGTAAGATATATATGGTCATCAGCCTCATGGTTCACTAGAATCTTACTAGACCTGAAGATAGAAGTAGTCGTCAAACACGATTCTTCGCCTAGCTACATTTGCCCCTTGGAGATTAGTAGGCTGATGAAGGGTGGAATAGGCCTGAAATGGAGGCATGTAAGTAGAAACAACAACGTTAATAAAGACAAACCTGTTCTATACTCAGAAGATCGTACTTGTCTCGCACTTCAGTGGGAAGAGGATCTATATCCGTCGGTAATCCTTTCAGCAACCTATGCAGCTTTCAAAAATCAGCTGCACTGGTTTGCGTTAATTACCTCTGTATAAACACTTGTATCTTCTTCGGATTTAAAAGACCCTTCGATGAGTACACAGGATATGCTTCTCCGTCGTTTCGAAGCTGGTCAAAATCCTCGCCGTCAATAACTTTAACCGCATACTCTTTTAGCAAAAAGTGAGATTTTCTATTCATCGCTTTCACCTGTAAGGTGAGAAGAAACTGTTAAGCAATATCAAAGTGTGCGATGCAATACCTTGCCACTAACTGCTGCTTTGGAACCTTCAGGGTAACCCGAGGCCGTTTTGTTCAAAAACCAGCTCGATGTAAAACGTGGGCCTTGAAAGAACCTCTTGATGTGCAGGAATACGGTATTTTCATCAACTTCGTCATCACAAGGCCTTAGGCATTCCTGGGCAATCTTACAGTTCACAATGACTTCAAGCATAGCCAGAGTGTCTTTGATTTTCGAGGCCCTGCAGAAACGTGTCCCGTAGTAAGTTTTTGAAGACGTGTCACAATAGTTTTACCTGGTCATAACAATTGTCCCAAACAATGCCACAGATTGTCCATCCTCCAAAGTGTCGGTGGGGCTTTCAAAGCTCACATGAGCACGAGGAAAATGGTTGAGTAGACTACGAGCCTAAAACAAAAACTTGTCAGACACTTTCGAGGAGAATGCGACGTTTACCGTGTAAAAGCCGTTTTCTTGTAGCTGCGATCGTTGATATGGCGTGAAGCATTTCATGTCGCTTATTAGCGTGTCCAGTTTCCATCTCTCGTTCTCTGTATCAATGCTTCTGGTCTCTGAGGCCTGATATAGCAAACTGGACACGCTCTTAGTACGTTGGGATGGCGATGGCTGGCTTTGTTCTTTGCTTGGAGGTAACTCCAGTAGTGATTTGCTTGAACTTTGTATAGCTTTGTTAACATCCGGCTTTTGCTTCGCTGGGCGAACCACAATCTTTTTTGAGCTAAAAAGATCAACTGGCTCACTGCTTCCATACACAATCGAAGGGTTCTGAGTTAAAGCTTGGGAAGATGAAATACCTTCATCCCTTTTCACGCAGTTCTCATGAGAAAGATCTTGAGAAGCTTCGACCACTGCAATCTCGTGATCAACAATATCTCTGGCGCAAGAAAACCCCTGGATCTGCGCGACCTGTACATTCACATTCACTCAAAACATCATAGGTTTCAAGTGAAATACCCTGTCAAGGAGTTGAATTCTCTGCTCACAGTCCATTTGACCGTAAGACTGAGCATCTTGGGCCAAATTTTGAATGACTTCAAAACTTTTCAAGTCTCTTTCTCCTCTCTCAGCATGTATTGAAAGCTGCGATCGTAGAAAGTCGCTAAACCTGAAAGTAAGTAAGAGACCAGAAAAACAAAGAAAGAACAATTTACTTTCTTGTACTGCCAGCGGAATTGCAAAAGCCCTTGGTAGCCTCGTAGACAATAGCTTTGACAAGCTTCGAATCGTCGATCTTCTGTGAAAGAATTTCTCTTACAAAAAATAAAAGAAAAAATAACAGGACTTACGAATGCATTCGATGAATCACCTGACGAAGTACAAAACCGGCAGTTACGCCCTGGATAAAGAACTGGTTATGACCTGTCAAAGTAAAAATGATATACTAACCAGCAAGCGTCGCAGATAGCCACCACAATTTTGGGGAACTACATCTAAACTCTCCAAAAACACTAAAGGGTAGAGACCTGCGGTGTGCCACTAACGACACCGAGCTCATGCAGCGCCGATTCTTGTAGCTACAAGCTCGTAGAATCGTCTTTGTTGGCCAAACTTCTATCATTTGCGTCATCTTCTACTAAAGCTGACATTGTGATCTACTATTTACCTGCAAAAACCATAAGAACAAAGCAACAATGTCAAGACGATTCAAAAGAAAATGAAGAAAGAAAAAATTTACGCTGCTTCGGTTCGTGGTAAACGTAAGGATCATCTGGCTCTTGACTGCAAGCTTATCACATTCATCACAGAGGAAAAAACAGAGAAAAGAAGACAGCACTAGAGATCGAGAAAATACCCAGGCTCAGAGCGCATGCATCGCCACCAAAGTTTTGCACGCCCAGGCACACAGCTCCAGCCCTCAAAAAGCGACTGATCACCACAATGCAACAAAGAAGAGCTAAAATCGTGAAAGAAGAAGCAGAAGAAAACCCTGACAAACGAGAATGCGGGCAGCAGCTTACGCACATTGATGAAGTCCTCGAGCCGATCGTCGCAGCGGTGAGGGCGAGGCTTCGCGATTGGCCTCCCGACGGAATCGACCATCCTGCCCCTGCTGCCGCCGCTCCCCTCCTCCGCCATAGCCGAGCAAACGAGCAAAATATATTGCGCTTTCCCTAGAACCCTAAAAATTATAACCTAGGGATTTGGATATGGCATTCATGGAAGTGTGAGCAAGATCTAGGAATTCTCTAGAGCTAGGGTTGGATTGGGGGGAGTATGGCGAGCACCGGGCAGAGGAAGATCGCAATCGCGGTGGATTTGAGCGATGAGAGTGCGTATGCCGTGCGGTGGGCGGTGGAGAACTATCTCCGCCCGGGCGATAGCGTGATCCTCCTTCATGTCCGCCCCACCAGCGTTCTCTATGGCGCCGATTGGGGCGTGGTCGACCACGCCGTGTCCTTCGACGACGAGGAATCCCAGCAGAAGATGGAGGACGATTTCGACGCATTCACGTCGTCCAAGAGCCTGGATCTGGCGCGGCCGCTGCTGGAATCCAAGCTCCCACACAAAATCCACATTGTCAAGGACCACGACATGAAGGAGCGGCTGTGCCTCGAGGTGGAGCGCCTGGGCGTGAATGCCCTCATCTTGGGCAGCCGGGGGTTTGGGGCTTCCAAGCCGCCCGCCAGGAAGGGGCGGCTGGGCAGCGTCAGCGATTACTGCGTCCAGCACTGCGTCTGCCCGGTGGTGGTGGTGAGATTTCCAGAGGAGAGCGATGGCGCTGGCGGCGGCGGCGGCTTGAGCAACGATGCTCTGGCGGGGACCAAGAGCGAGGATGGCGATGCCGCGGCTGATAATCCTCCCGCCGCTGCGCAGGTCTGATCGTGAATCGATCGATCGATCGATCGGCGCAAGTGAGACGCTGTAAATATTTGTCTTTCTTGGTTTTTTAGAGTTAGGTTTCTTGAGGGGTATCAAAGAATATTCTCCGGGTCAGCGAATTAGGGTTCTTGAGGGTATCAAGGAATATTTCCCGTTTTTCTATAGGGCATGTAATGAAGGGAAATTTGTCTGGCGAGAGATATTTTCACTCTCCTGGTTCTTAGGTATGGCGGCAGTGAGAGATTGCTAGGGTTTTGGGGGAAAGACGATTCTCCAGGTGAGAGGGGGGGGGGGGGTCTCTTGGCGATTGACGAGAAAAGCATGCTTGTATGAGCGCGGAGAGCTGGAAATCCTTCTCGCCGCGGGCGATGTCCACTTCCACAAACCTGCTGGTGCTTGTGGGAATTGGCATTGCCGGATTGCTCATCTTCTCCCGGCGCCAGCGAAAGGGCGTCCGCGCCGGCAACGGGGCATTCATCCAGTACCTGGAGCTCAATCCGCCGCCAGCCCCGCCGCCTCCCAGAGCTCCGCCGCCGCTCGCCGGGCTCACTTTCGCCGTCAAGGACATGTATGTTCTCTTTGTTGTGCTGCGTCACAAAGCTTTCTTGTGCGTGTGTTCTTTCCAGTTTTGATATCGAGGGGTTTATC
Source organism: Selaginella moellendorffii (assembly GCF_000143415.4). Taxonomy (NCBI): domain Eukaryota; kingdom Viridiplantae; phylum Streptophyta; class Lycopodiopsida; order Selaginellales; family Selaginellaceae; genus Selaginella; species Selaginella moellendorffii. The sequence continues at coordinate 128,404 of NW_003314304.1, read as the reverse complement.
ACGGGTTTTGGAAACCCCGACTGGCTCAAGACCCATGGACCCGCGACACAAACCGCTTTCGTTGTCCAGCTCCTTGTTCGTGCTGGAGCGGCGTGCATTGGAAAGACGCATATGGATGAGCTAGCTTACAGGTGATTCTTTTTCGTGAGAACTAGGTGCTTACACAGTTTCGATTCTCTTTTGCGAGCAGTATCAATGGTGAGAACAAGCATTATGGAACGCCTATCAATCCCGCGTCACCGAGCAGAGTCCCGGGTGGGTCTTCTAGCGGTTCTGCTGTGGCCGTGGCTGCTGGCCTAGTTGATTTTGCTCTAGGTGAGTTAAAGTTGTTTAAATCGTCTTAGCTTAAGCAGGTATGTTTGTCTAGGAACTGATACTGGCGGAAGTGTGAGAGTTCCTGCTGCCTTCTGTGGCATCATCGGGTTCCGACCTTCGCATGGAACGATCTCGACGTCTGGAGTTATTCCGATGGCTCAGAGCTTTGATACCGTTGGTAGGCCTTTTTTTTCAAGTTCATGTTATATGTCTTGATTCTGTAATGTCAGGATGGTTTGCAAAGGAGCCGAATGTTCTTCGACAAGTTGGCTACGCTTTGCTGCAGCAACCATTCATGGAACCCAGACAACCACAACGGGTGATCATGGCAGATGACTGCTTTACCCTCAGCTCTGCTCCTCCGGAGCGAACCAAGGCGGTCGTTGCCCGATGCTTTGAACGGGTGCTTGGTAGTAAGTGGTTGTGTTTACTCAGATTAGAGAACCAACTTCGGCGCGTTTTGCAGAAAAAACAATGTCTAACATGGATATTGGCCCATATCTCCTAAGCAAGTCACCCAGCCTGCAGGCCTTTTGCGATGAAACAGCGTCTTCTCCACTTGTAGGATTATCGAAAGCTCTCAGTTTGATACAGAGGTACTGTTTTCTTGCAACCGCTTCATTTATTGTTTGCCATCTCAGGTTTGAATTCAAGACAAATCATGAAGCTTGGCTGAGCGGAGTGAACCCAGATCTGGGACCTGGTATTCTCGAAAGAGTAAGAGCCGCATTGAAGACCACTGCAGAGGAAATTGTTCTTGCTATGAGTGTGAAGGCTGAAGTGTTCGCTGCAATGAGCGATCTTATGAAGGCAAGTATATCATGATGTTTATCGCATTTGTTGACGCCAAGGTGGCTTTGCAGGACGATGTTCTACTTGTGCTTCCCACAACTCCTGGTCCACCACCAAAGCTAAACACGAAGGGAAAAGCGCTGGATGACTATCGTGAAAAAGCATTTGCGTTGCTTGCGATTGCTGGGATGTCCGGCTGCTGTCAGGTGAGGCTGTGTGGTCCTCCGTATATGCAGACTTAAACTTCGTTTTCCTTTCTAGGTGTCGATGCCTGTAGGGACTTTTGACGATGCGCCTCTTGCATTCTCGGTAATGGCAAGACAAGGTGGTGATCGCTTTTTACTTGATGCGGTCCTTGCACTGCATGTGATGGTGAAAGAGGACCTCAAAAACAGTGCGCTGCCGCTAGTTAACGCGAAAACAAACGCGGCGGAAGCCGCGAAAGAGAAGGTACTTTCGTACGCCACCTCTCTATAGTATAGATCTCAACTGACCTTTGCGTTGCATTGCAGGGAAATCTCGCTTTCAAGAACAAGGACTACCACAAGGCTGTCAGCCATTACTCGGAAGCTATTCGCTTAGATCCTTTGAACAGCACGTACTACAACAACAGGGCTGTTGCTCATCTCTCGATGTGCAGGTAAAAGAAAGAAAAAGTCTCTTTTTTACGTTTTTCTTTTTCAACATTTGGCCGGCAAGCTCAGGACGTGTAATCTGTTTATTTTTTATTGGCTGCAGCTTCCTACAAGTTGAGGAGGATTGCAGCAAGGCCATTGATCTGGACAAGAAGGTACGCATTTGTCAAAGTTTGTGTGTTCTTATCTATAAGCACTCATGGCATTTGCGTGTACGTGTGTTACAGAATGTTAAAGCGTACCTTAGAAGAGGCACTGCAAGGGAAGCTCTGGGCTCTTACCACGAAGCGCACGACGGTATCTTTGTTTTCTCGCGATTTTTTTAGATCGTCGGTGCTAATGCTTCCATTTTCTATGGTTTTTCTTGATAGATTTTCGGCAAGCTCTCGTCTTGGAGCCTACAAACAGGACGGCCCTCGATGCAGTGAAGCGATTAAAGAAGGTTTTGTTTGACTAGGTTGAGAGAAACACTTCCAAGAAACAGAGAGAGCGTGAGAGTTCGCGGGATTTTAAAGTTTGGCGGATTGTTCGTGGATATACTTTTGTGTGTGACGTGGCGCTGGCGCGGCCGCACAATCCGGCGACGTGTCTAGATGCTCTGGGTGGCGTGGCGTCCGGCGTGGCAGTTCACAAAATTGCATTGCGGGTTTTGCGTCCTCAGTTAGCCCTGGGATAAAAAAACAAAATACAAAGATGATGTCGAGAAGCAATGTCAATGGGATGCGTGGAGGAGCTATGGCGGCCGGAGCTGCGGCAAGCTGGAGTGGCGGCAGCGGCGGCGGCGGCGGCTGGATCGATCGCGCTAGGGTGAGGCCCGCGACGCTGGGATGAGAGGGATTTTGGCGCAGCGCCATGCTCAGGGTTTGAGGAAATATGGGGGGAGCGCCTAGGGTTTTGGGGGGATTGCGCTGCGTGGCCGTGACGATCGAGCAGGGCAGGCTGCTGTGGAAGGATCGGCTGGGCAAAATGAGGCTCCTGGAGGATCACGGCAGGAATTTCGGTATTTGAGGCATGGTCGGGGAGAAGAACCCGGGAGCTTGGATGTCTTCTGAAGGTCCGGATGGGATTCCGGGCGCCGGCATCAAGCCTTCGAGCTGGCGGCCCAGGGTTCTTGGCTTCCAGCCTTATAATTCCATGCGGAGCTCGCCAGAGACGAGCTTCCGCGCCATAGCTCCTCCACGGGTACGTTGTTCTTTGGATTTTTTGGTACTTTGCTCACGTAACACACGAGAATTTACACGTTTCTCCGTGCTTGTCGCAGATATGTGTTAGGCTTACAAAATTTATAGTCGAAACTTATCGCTCCTGCAATCCCTCTTTCACGTACTCGGATACTTTTAATCCAAAGAGGTACTTGACGAACCCATCCGCTGGAGTGTCTAACAATGGTTTGGACAATAAGAACTCAGATCTCATTCTCGCAGTGAATGGGATCATTTACAACCCCAAGCACAGGTTTGTGGAATTGGAGTTTGAGCGCGAGCTGAGCCTGTTTTGGCAGATATGTTGTCAAGGAAATGCTTGGCCAAGGGACATTTGGTCAGGTTGTAAAATGCTGGTCCGATCGCGAGAATGGCTACGTTGCCGTGAAAGTGATCAAGAACCAACCTGCCTACTATCAACAGGCTCTGGTGGAGATTGAGATATTGAAAATGGTAAGATCCTTTTTTGCGTACATAGAATGCCACCTAATGTAGAGATTTTCACCAGCTCAATCGGGACTTCGATCCAGACAATCAACACCATATTGTACGCATTTTGGACTGGTTTCTGTTCGAGCAACACCTTTGTATTGCTTTCGAGCTGCTCTCCCACAACCTGTATGCCATTTGCCCCTCTCCTTTCTTTTTTTTTCCGTTTCGTGATTCGCTCGATCTGTGCCTTTTAGATACGAGCTTATCAAAGTCAACCGTCACAGGGGGATTTCGTTGCATCTGCTTCGGATCTTCACAAAACAGGTACTGGCGTTCATACGAAAACTTACGATATAAGAGCCTTTTCTTTCAGATTCTTGACTCCTTGGGTGTTCTTCGGAACGCAGGTGTAATTCATTGCGATTTGAAGCCGGAAAACATTCTGCTTTCCACCAGGTGACATATGAGGTGTCGCTCAATTTCTGGGCTGACGGTGATTTCTTCTTCTAGTCTCAAGTCGGGTGAAATCAAGCTCATTGATTTTGGCTCTGCGTGCTTAGAGCACCGTACCGTATACAAATACATACAGGTAATCATCTCCAATGCCGAGAACGCATGAAGAACAGTTCTATTGACTTCTGCAGAGTCGATACTACCGGTCTCCAGAAGTTGTTCTTGGTCATCCATATACCACCGCAATCGACATGTGGTCGCTTGGATGCGTGGCAGCTGAGCTTTTCCTTGGCCTACCTTTGTTTTCGGGTGAATCAGAGTATGATTTACTCCGACGCATGATTGATACACTGGGGTATGTTTGACGGTTTGATTTTCAAAAATAATTCTTTTCTTGTTCAGGTGTCAACCGCCGGATCAGCTTCTACGGGATTCCGCAAACACGAGCAAGTATTTTAAAACTGTGTCTGCTGCTCCTCCTTCAAGCGGTGGTATGGCTGTGTATCAGTTTCTTACAGTAAGCGAAGTTAAAGCTGTAAGTTTTGCAATCCATCTTGTTATTGTGAGTTCACGTCATTATGCTCACTGCAGAGGGAATCAAAGGAACCTCTAGTTGGGAAAAGCTATTTTAGACATACGAAGCTGGAAGACATTATTTCGAAGTATCCGTACAAAAGTTCACTGTCGGCGGAGGAGCAAGAAGCTGGTAACTGTCTGAAGATTTCGTTAAGCTGGATGATGTAATACTGCATGTTCGATTCAGAACGCCAGAGACGATTAAGCTTCTTGGACTTTTTACGGGGTCTTGTGCGCTTCGACCCGAAGAGCCGTTGGACGCCTCACCAGGTTTGTCTCCTGTTTTTTATTTTTTTGTCTACCTTTCCAATAACATCAGCCACGTTGCATTTCAGGCGGCACAACATCCTTTTGTCACCGAACAACCTTTCACCGGCCCTTTTGAACCACTTCCTGAGACGCCTCGAACTGTAATTGCTATGGTTTTCCTTGTGTCGAGTCTGATCGTTTTTTTCTGCAGCCTGTTGGTCATCCAATGACTGTGGAGCATAATCCTGGAGCGGGCCATTGGTTCGGTGCGGGGCTCTCCCCTCAGGTTTGTGCACACGTGAATTGTCATTTTTTTACTTAACGCTCTGGTTCTTCAGGTCTCGCATATTCCCGTCCCCCTGCCACCGTATAGCAGCCCTCAGTATTACGGAGGACAATTTTCTTTTGCTAGCAGCTACGGTAGCTGCGGTAGCTACGGAAGCTGTGATGGATATGGTATGGGTGGCAGCTACACAGGAAGCTACACTGAAGCCAGCAATATGTATTGCAATTACCCGACGCCACCTCAAATAGGATACGAACAATGGCGAAGGTTACATCCTCCTATACCAGCTGGTTATGGACAACTTGGGAGAAGCCCTTCTAGCAGTGTCTTCACGCCTATGTCGCTCGGAGGGAGTCCGTCGCAGTTCACCCCACCGAGCTCGCAGTTTCCTTCTCCAGGCTCCTCACCTGGAAGATGCGGGCCTCCATCTCCAGCACGATACGGGAAAGCGGCTTCCGTGAGTCATTATAAGCAACGGAGAGGTTTATATGCTCCAATGAACCAAAGTCCTGGATACGACGGTTCCTGGCAGCATATGCCAGCGAATGGTTCGTTTGAAGCACACGGTAGCCACCTCGAGGCTGGACCATCTGGGAGTTACTCACGACCTTATGGACAGTCCCACTTGAGACCAGCAATGAAGTCGAGCAGCTACAAAGCTGGTTCATTGGCATCTTACCTCTCAACATCGGAGACTATAGTCGAAGCCGCGGAGTCTCATCAAGACGCTGGTGACTGGTTTCCAAACGACAGGTTAGAAAGATTTACACCTGGATTCTTACGTGATATTTTGGTTTTGGTCTCTGCAGTATAGACTTGCTAGAAGATGACAGCGGCCATAGGCACCTTCCGGCTGGAGGGACAAACAGGCTAATACCTGGACACGGAGTCCCTGGTCCTTACCATGGTAAGGCTTCAAGGTACAGTCTAGTTGTTTTATCTCACGCATAACCATGTCACTGACACTACATTCTCTTTCCAATCGCAGGCTAAGCGAGCCACTGCATTCTTCTCAAGCCGCCGGCGGTAAGTCAATGCTGCATGGCTCGTTTGATGAGACGCATCACGCCTCATCATCGCATCGCGTTCCCTTCCCTTCGCCCCCTAGCCGATTAAATCAGCCGCTCAGCTCTCAGCATCAAAGGAAGCAGCAGCAACAGCCGCCGCAAGCCTCTCCAGATTTACGCGCGATATACCAACCGGGCTACCCGCATTCATACACAGGTACTTGCTCTCTCCACTTTTCAAGAACTTTTGCCTGACAATGTTCTGTTTTGCCAGGTTTTATTGCTGGATCATATCCCCGTCCGCCAGTATCCAATGAACAGGTCGAGAGGCAGCTAGCTGGAGTAGTTCTCTGAGAGATTTTAAAGAGCGTGGTCCAGTTCCTGGTGGTGGTGTTGGTTGCGCTTGGGCCGGTCATTGATGATGCTAGGTGAGCAATTCGGTTTCCAATCCAAGTCGCTCGCTAAGGTACGAAAAGTATATGATCGATTCAACTACACGACGAATAAGAAACAAGGAAGCTTGAGATTGCATGGGACCAGCGCACGATGATGACCATCGAAAGAACGACGAAGAAAAATGGATTTTAGAATATTTTAAAAGATAATTTAAGATATTTTATGTACGGCACTGGTTTGCCTCGTGTTTCCGGACAGGGCGGTGCTTCGCTGTCGTGTCGAGGAAATAAAAATGGTTTCTACAAAATGTCTTACTGGTCTCGTTCATGGCCCAAAAGCTTCATTCATATACTGTTTACATGGTCCCCAAGAAGCATGAATATATGAAAACAATATATGAATGAATGAAAATGAATGACTCATTGATCACGGAGCTCCGCCATTTTGCAGCGTCCTCCTTTTTGCCTTTCCTCCACTAATTCCAGGCTATGGCGCTCTCTAGAGCTATCTGAGATCTCCACTATCTGTTCTCTTGCTTTTTCTTTTGCCAGGTTTATTGCTGGATCATATCCCCGTCCGCCCGTATCAAACGAACAAGTGGTTGGAATAGTTCCAGTTCCAGACAGCCTTGGGCCTACGACTAATGACGCTAGGTGGATCTAACTGGCAGGCAAGGCATTCAGTTTTCAATCCAAGTCGCTCGCTGAAGCCACATTAAAGGTTTGATCGAATCGGGTCAAACTAAACGACGAATAAGAATTTTAAAAAATTCTGGAAAATTAGAATATTCTATTTTAGTCGAGAATTTCGGTTCATCTATCCCATAAAGGTAAATTAAGAAATTCAAGTATTATTAACGTGATTGCATGTGGTTATCTAGTTGGGATGGCACCATCTACAGAACTTAAGCAATTTGAAAAACATTATTTTGGTGGTGTGACTATGTGTTTTAAACACAAATATGTCAGCAGGGATGCACATGGAGAAACAAAAAAGCCATAAAAAGCAAAGGAACACAAGAAATCAATGAAGTTAATGCCTTATTGCAATTACAATAAGATTCACTTGGTCATGGAAAAACTACTTTACGTAACACCCCAAGCATCTAAAGAAATGTTTTACCCTCACCTTTACATTCATCAATTACATATAAGCTAATTAATTGCTACCTAAATTAAGGCACCTTATTATAAACAAATTACATTAGGGTGCAGTACAATCAAAATACACTTGAGATATCAAAATACACTTCAAAGTCATGATAAATGAAGCATAACTATGCAGAATGATAGGAGACTCAATGACACAAGAATGAAAAAAAAATCCTTTATTAAATTTGTAATGACATAACGTTGTTTAAGATGACATGGCATTAGTTCATGCTCCATGCACACAAAAATTATACATACAATTATGTTTCAGCTGCAATCTAAAAGTTAATATTTTTGCATACAACTCAAAATTAAAAAAATTAATCCACATGTGCATGTGTGAAAACATGTAATGTATGCATGCACATATAATACAGGCATGCTCAATCACAATTGCCATACATGTGTTGCTTGAATTTGTTATAACATGCATTAGTTGACTCACAAGAAAAGTGAGTCCTCTTTTTCAATTTGGGAAAAATGCATGATGAGATTATTGATCTATAGATTTGATTTGAAACCAGCTAAACCAAACATTATGCCAAAGAGTATTGGCCATAAACTTCCATCAATCTAAAGCCTCCATATTTTGCTTGTAGTAATAACAATTGACAAATCCAAACCAATTGTTTAGAGCACTCTAACATGGCAATGCTGTTGCTGAATTGGTGCAGCAGGCAGTAGACAGCAGCTAAAACCCATCTCATCTAACATGCCACACAGTGCTATAATCTTTTCAATCCATTGATAATTTCATAATTCTAAGGTAGAGATCAATCACACTCTAGATTAACACTTAGGTGCATGTAGTTGTTGACGATTGCGAGTGGATTGACATTCTGCTACTTAATGCAATTTCCACCCAATTTTTCCACCCAATTTTACACCCAAAAAACATTTCATATTTGATTTGGCAATCCCAACTGACATAGATTGAATTCGTATTTGGCATCCCCACAATCACTTTTCAATTGTTATTATTCTAAGCAAAATGAGATTGTGTGCAATTCAAAATAAAAATAAACTGCCATATATGTGTTTATGTATTCTTTTGTCTTAAAGCTTAAGACAATTCTTTTGTCTTAAATTTTGATATAATGTGTACAAATTCTCACCTAGATGCTTTTTTGGCATTAACCAGCTCAATCTTCTTGGCCTTGAGCGTCTCGAAAACCTCCCTCTTGTAAAACCTCCTCGTCCTCACCGATATCACCAGCGTCAACAAGCACCCCGCGCAGCACACCCCGCACATAATCAACAAGCTTGTCCGGTAGCACACGGTACCATGGCACGACTCCGCAGTACCGCGCGGCAACTGCCGCGCGGCCTCCCTGTCATACATATACCCCGCCACCCGCACGGACAGGAGATACGTCCCCAGCGGACTGGCCATGGCGATGATGCTTTGCAGCGTCCCGTAGTACTTGAGCCCGTATATCTCCGAGATGATGATGTGAAGAAGCGCCCACTGCGCGCCAAAGCACAGGCCGATGAGGATGGAGCCGATGAAGAGAGCTCCAGGAAGATCGAGGGCGATGGTGAGGTAGCCGATAGCGGACAGTCCCAGCGCGAGCGCGAAGAAGAAGGGCCGGGCGAGGCCACTGCGCTGGACGAAGTACTCGGACACGAAGCCGGATCCAACTCGGCCCAGGCAGTTCCAGATGCTGGTGAGGGACACGAAGGTGTTGGTTCTCTCGGCGTCGTAGCCGTAGGAGCTTCCAATCTGGCCGAGGTTGTCGATGAGCATGAGCCCGGCTCCCAGCCCCGCGGTGGACGCCGCGGACAGCAGCCAAAAGTCGAGGTGGACGAGAGCCTGCCACACTGTGAAGTCGCTGCCGATGGGTGGCGTCTTGAAGAGCTCGCCGGCTCTCTGGACGATGCTGCGGCGGCGGAGTACTGGCGCTGCCTCTGGCACTGGCGCTGGCGGTGGAGCCTCCAGCGGAACAGTGACGGCCTCGTCTTCTTCCGAGGACTCTCGGGGCTCCACCTTTGCCAGTGCTTTGTCCCTGTCTTTGCTGCCACCTCCGTATGCACCGTCGAGTATCGGACCACCAGCCTTGTCCCCACCTTCGTCTTTGCTCGACTCCACGTCTATCACAGGCTTCTCGGCTCGGAGCTTCCGCAGCTCCATCGCCACCACCATCGCGAACGGGATACACAGGAGTAGCGCGAGGAGCCCAGCGAGCCCCCCGTTGACGGCCTTGTCAAGCTTCACTGAGTGTTGCACGAGGATCACCAGCATCAAGTAACCGGCCACCAGGAGCTCGAAGGCCAGCAGCCGGTAAAACACCCGGGCCTCGTCCTCGATCTTTCCGTCCGAGGGGACTGGGAGGGGGCGGATGAAGAACATGAAGCTCAGGATCACTGCGAGCGGGAGATAGACGATGAGCAGCACGAACGAGCTCGGGTGGTCGCCATAGATGGCCCGGTAGAAGAGCGAGAGGATGGCGGTGCTGAGGCCCAGGAATCCTTTGAGAAGCCCGACTATCATCCCCCGGTGGAGTGGGAAGTTCTTGACGCAAGTGACGAGAGCTCCGGAGTGAGTGAAGGCCACGGAATTCCCTCCAATGGTGATGTAGACGAACATTTGCCAGAGAGCCGGAGCGCGGGTGCGGTGAGTCATGGCCAGCCAGATCATGAGATAGCCAACAGAGTTGAAAGCCACGCCGATGGAGAGCACCACCCAGGCCGGGCAGAGGTCCGCTATGATCCCAGCAAAGATCCCAATGTTGCCGAAGTCCTTGAAGAAGCCAACGGTGGTGAGAGTCTTCTGGTTATAGTTGAGAGCTCGCTTGAGAGCGGCGGAGTAAACTCCAAACGCATAGATGGAACCTGAGACGGACATGATGAAGATGCCTGCCACCACCGCCATCCATCGGGACCTCAAGCTGTTACCAAGAGCTAGTGCCACGGACCTCATTCTTCCAGAACCAGAATCCTGCCGTAGTGTCTCAAACTTCGTTTCAAGCTTCCCTGCTGCTCCTCGAGATATCCAAAACCATGGGAACTTTACTGCTGCTGCTTAAATCCAGAATTACTGCTGCTGCTGCTGTTGCTATTGCTGCTGATGTGCTGGAGTTGCTACGGCTTGAGATTCAGATCTGTTTCACAAACAGTTGCCGAAATGCTGCTTTGGCTCGCAGCTTGGAGTTCCTCTCGGCTTTCTATACGCAATAGTCCGCATATTCCCCTTGAACTGTTTCTTAAGAAGATAATCGGTGTGATGTATCTACCTGAGCGAATTTTTTCCTTAATGATCCGCTGTTTTACAGTTAGAAGCTTCAACCTTTTTCTCGTTGAAATTTCTCCCTGATGCTGATAAACGAAAAACAAACCTCGCGGCGGAGCCCAAACTTTCACCTCAAAGGGTTGCGTGTTTGAATCCTCCCCCTAATGTTTATTCGTCTTTGCGGTCCTTGCGTGGAAGAAAGTTGTTTCGAAGTTCCTGGATAGCGGACGACTCGTGTTTGTATCTGGTGAACGAAGACAAAGTCCAAGTCTGAGTCAACATTTTAAAAACAAAAACTACCTACAGATGGAAAGATATACATTACATTGAAGTGGCGAGGACAGATACGGAAAAGACTCCCGCTGCGACGTGTAGGCCAACTGTTTTGTTGAATCGCTCGTTCTTTTCTAGAATCAGACCCTCAGTTAAACGAGCCACAACAGCTCCTCCAGCCAGTGCGAGGAAGACTTGTCTTGCGGGCAATGCCCTCCACAGTGCTCCCTGTCAAAAGTTGTCAATATCTTGAGAGTTTGACAAAACGAAGAAACTCCACTGAATGATTCGACTTTTTTCTACCTTCAAAAGTCGTTGAATGTGAACTGTCGAGTACACAATACGGACGATCATATCTAGCAAAGTCACGTAAAGGAGCGAAAGAAAACAAGATACTGAAAGAAGGATACTGAAGGCACTTGCAAGTATTAGTCCAATGCAGCCCCACATTCGGACGGAAACAAGGCTGACACCGATGTGAATCACCGAAAACATGAGGAGCCAACTGTTTGCTGAGACAAGCTGCTCCTTGGTGAGAACAGCGTGCACGAAGGCTTCCGTAACACCTGTCAGGAATCATTTTAACACAATTAAGGCGCCGAAGAATAAAGAGAAGCGTACCATTTACCGCGAGAACCATGACGTAAATGGAGTAAACACCAAGAGCAATAGGAGCTTCCCCATCGCTCCATCGTTCACCGTACAGTAGCTTTAGCAGAACATACGAATAGCTCGGACCGAACGCCGCGAACGTGAGGCCTTGGAAAGGTGAAAACAAGCTACAAAAACGTGAAGCTTACCTACAATGCTGACGAGTTTCGTGGCCAGTACAAAGCTGTTCTCCAAGTTCTGCTGTTGTTTCGTGGACTTTTCTGAACAGGACAATGTTCTTAAGATCCCATACCATTATTGTCTTTTACCTTGGAAAGCCTTCGAGAACATGGTGAAAACGCTTTCCTCTAGAGGTTGCAAAAGAGTACGAACTACTAAACTTCCTGCGTTGGAAATCGTCTAAGGTTTGAGTTGAAAAGAGTCAGAAACTTACCAAGGTTCTCGACTAAACCGTAGACTCCTTGATTATACGTTGTTTCGAAGAAAACCAGGACAAATTTCTCCCCTTCTTGGAGAACCAGCTTCTGAATCGATTGAAGTGTGAACAGTCCACACATTGATAGCAGCTTTTTATCAGGATGACAGAGAACCCTCCTGCACGACATGAACATCATCCATAAGTAAGAGCTTAGCCTTTACACTGCTTGCAAACCTGTTTAAAAGTCGCTTGGTACTTTGGTGGAAAACGAGAAAATATCCCCAATACCCAAGGAAGAGGCACAAACCATATGCCACTTGACCATACGCAAAGACGAGTCCTCCCTCCTGGATTTTTTGTTAGCAAGGAAATCCCAAGAGCAAAGAGCAGGCCATACTTTTCCTATTCCTCTGACGAGCAGACCATACGATGTAAAGCACCGAACGAGTGAAGCTGATGTCTCAATAACAACACGCAACCTTACAAGGCACAGATTCTGCGCGATTATATAGAATGGCTCGCTCAAGATCTCAAACACAGCCGCACAACCTGATCAATCACAAGCGATGGCATAAGATTAAAAATGCTTTCGGGGTTACCGTAGATTATGACAGCTCTTTCGTAAGCTCTGGAGACCTCCACTCTTTTCCACAGAACAACAATGGCACATGAAGCGATTGATGTCGCAATGCCTGCCGGGACAGTGAGCCAGGCAACGCTGGCAACCTTTGCGAATTCACTGTCGAAGTAATCACAGTGAGAAGACAAGCTACAAACAAAAGAAACTCGAGCTTACGCGGTTCCCCCGTCCTTGTCATTCTCTCCTTCGTTATTGCTTCGAAGACAACCTCTCCGGAATCCTTCCCGGCTCAGGAATAAAATCGTGGTGATCAAGAGCTGGAATTGCAGAGAATACTACACAGACAAGGAAAATATCACGAAAAAACCACAAGAAATCGCCATTCTTACTCCATAGTCGCCCGGGGAGAGGCGGCGCGTGACCAAAACATTGAAGACGAAGGAGATTATCCGAGTCGCGATTTGCGACGCTGCGGCGATCGCGATAGAGGAGATCCAGCAGAGACATCAGGCGCTTACCGACGAGATGCAAGAACATGCCGAAGAGACTCGCCGCCATGGCGGAAGGAAGAAAATAAATGCCCTATAATCTCTTTTTGATTTTAGGGTTCTCCGCTATTGCTATTACAAGTTTTTCGAAAATTTAGGGTTTATGTGGTTTCTTTCATCTTGAGGTGGATCTTGCGGTAGAATCGCCGCGTCCTGGCAGTGAGAATCAGCGCAGTAGCGCTGCCAAGCACTGCTACTGCGGCCATGATGAAGAATGTGACGCGAAAGCAATGGGCGCCCTTGCAATTGTTCCCGGTATCACTGGCGACGGCCAAAATTCTCCCAAGAATTCTCCCCACAGTCGCGCTCCTTGCTCGATCCTTGGCCGCCTCCTTGTCGTAGAGCGTCCCGGCAACGCGCACGGAGAGGAGATAGCTCCCCACGGGGCTCGCGACGCCGCCCACATTGTAGAGCGTGCCATAGTACTTGAGCCCAAAGATCTCGGAGATGATCGTGAACATGAGCGCCCACTGCGCGCCAAACGTGAGGCCGATGAGGATGGATCCAGCGAAGAGCGCGCCGGGCAGATTGAGCGCGATGACCAAGTGCCCGATCGCGGCCACCCCGATCACGAGCGAGAAGAATAGGGTCCTTGGCACGCCCCAGCGCTGGAGGGCGATCTCCGACGCGAATCCCGACCCCACTCTCCCCAGGAAGTTCCAGATGCTGATGAGCGATACGAATGTATCGACCTTGAGATCCAGGGCCTTGCCGATCTGGCCGAGGTTATCGATCGCCATGAGGCCTCCGCCCACGCCACAGGTGGTGGCGACGAAGATCAAGAACATGTCGATGGTGAAGATGGCGTCGGGGATGTTGTAGTCGCTGCCTCTGGCAGGCCTCTCCCACAAAATTCTCCGGATTTTCTTCCATTCCAGCGTGAATTTCCTGCTGCGCGGCTCGGGATTGAGAGTCTCGGCATGGGTGGATTCTTTGCCGGCTGCCAGTTCCAGCTCCTTGGGAGTGGAATTGGAACAATCATCCTCCCCTGTTTTTGCCCCTTCTTGCAAAATCCCCTGTTTTGGGCCAGGAATTCCTTCGGTTCTCTTCCAATCCAGCGCGAATCTCTTCGTTTCCGGCTCTGAATCCTGATCATGTGGTTGGATCGATCCAATGTCAGTTGGATTTCCTGCCAATGCGAGCTTGGAATTCGATTCAGCCTCTTCCCCTGTTTTAGCCCCTTCTTTCAATTCTTGATTTTTCTCTTGCTCGATCTTCCGGAGCTCATCCCTCACAACGAGCGCCAGCGGCGACATGACAATCAAGAGCATTATCGCAGCGAGCGCCTGGAATCCAGCTCGGGGAACTTTGACCTGGTGCTGGACGACGATGATGATCATCAAATACCCCGCCAGGGCGAGCGCGATGAAGAGAAACGCCTGGAAGATCTTCTTCTCGGACGCGGCCAGCTCCGGCCCGGTGGGTGGCATCCTCCGGATCACCGCGAGAAACATGAGGCAGATCAAGCACGGGAACCAGGCGATCAGGAGGATGAATTTGTCCGGGCTATTGCCGTAGAGCGCCTGGTAGAAGAGAGTGAGCATGGCACCGCTGAGGCCAACGTATCCTTTGAGGAGCCCGATCACGAGGCCGCGGTTGTTTGGGAAGTTCTTGACGCTCGTCACGATCACGCCCGTGTTGGTGAAGGCCTGCGAATTGGCGCCGATGCAGATGAAGAGGCACATCTTCCAGATCGCGGGGCGACTGATCTTGTGCTCCACCGCCAGCCAGATCATGAGATAGCCGAAGAGATTGAGGATCGCTCCACACATGAGCACGACCCATGGGCCAGTGAGATCATAGATCAGGCCCGAGAAGATCCCGACGTTTGCTCCCAGATCTTTGAAGAAGCCCAGAGTGGTGAGAGTCTCTTGGTTGTATCCCATGCTGGTTTTCAAGATGTCGGAGTAGATTCCAAAGTTGTAAGTGGCGCCCGAGCACGCCATGATGAAGAAGGTGGCAACCACGACCATCCATCGATTCGTGGCTACTCCTTTGGCCAATCTCCCAATTCCTGGGAGCTCCATAGCCATAATATAGTTTATAAGTAGTAGCGAATTTCAAATCAACACTTCTCTTCAGGCTCTCTACATGAAAGCTCCTCCCAAATTCTGGGAGAGCTAAAGCTCTGTTGTAAGATCTATGCTTCTATCTATATGCTAGAACAGCCATCGCTAGAGCTTCGCCCAAAGGATAAGTTTATTTCTGCTTGTGAGGAGCTTCTTACCGAGCTCATTCAATGCCTCTTCTTTATATTTCACCCAAGCATGGAATTCTTTTATACTCTTTAAGTTGTAGAGAGGTTAGAAACCACGTGCATGTTTATGACATTAAGCACAAGATTATTGTTGTTGATTTTTTTTTTTAATTTCTTCTTTCTCTTTGGTTTTTTTTTTTTTTTTTTTTTGATTGATTGATGAGTGTGCTTGTGACATGTTGGGTGCTCCATCACCCATTGTGGGCATCGAGAAGGAAAAAGAAAAGACAAAAACAGACGCGACAGATATGTCCCGGAGTTATTTCATGCTTTTGTCTCTTCCAAGAGAGATCATTTTGCACAACTCTCGTTCTCGCGTGCTTGATACATTTTGAGATTCCAGAATGTGTACATGAAACCTTGACCGACCAATCCGATATTAAAATCATCGAATCGCGAGATTTTCACGTGGTTGACCATATCGATCAAGGTTCTCCATGAATCCTCAGTTTCCCTTTTCAAAATCCCCCGCACCAAGTCGCAATCGATCCAACGATTCACCGACATCTTCTTCTTTTTGTATTCATGGCACCATCAAAGCCGCGGGTTTGCCAGTTCGACGAACGAATATCTCGATCGCAAGAACGCCTTGATCTAGCGTCAATCCAAATGAGTTGAGAGAATTGGATCGGAACGATCAAGGGCTTTGTCTTGTATGAAACCTTTCCATGGTTCTCCGCGGAGTTTTATTGCTCCTAGCAACTTGGATGATGATCATCGCTGGATCGTCTGTTTAGGAAGTTGTGCGCCAAGTTTGCCAAGAATTATCATGTCAGCATGGTAGTAAATCATTCTCTTCAATTTGTCGATCAATTTCAACTGAGTTTGAAAGTTTCAACTGCGTAGCGATTGAACGCTTCGGTGGTGGATGCCATCCCAGCTTATGTACTCTCGCGGCGCTGCCCAGGACCGTGGAGCTTTGGATCAGCATCCTCCTCCCACACATCACGTTCTCGTGGAAGTTGTAAGGTTCTTGTGCTCCATCGCAATCCAGATCATGAGATATCCGAAGTAATTGAGGAGACATGAGCACAACCCATGAACCAGTGATACCATACAGTAGGCCAAAGGAAATCCCACCGTAGATAGGTTTGAAGCCCAGTGTGGTTTTCAAAGTTGTAAGTAGCGCCTGAGCACGCCATGATGAAGAAGGTGGCCATCCATGGATTCGTGGCTATTCCTTTGGTCTCCCAATTCTTGACTAGCCATAATCTTCAAATCAGCACTTCTCTATATCTCTACATGGCTATCTGCCATCTATACAAGATCAGCTATCGTTATCAAGTGAGAGAAAAGACAAGTGTAGTTCAACTTGTAAAGCTCTTCAATAGTTCCTCTTTATATTTCACCACGATAAGTTCATTGACCTCGTGTCCTTACGTAATATGTTTTCTTTTCTTTTCTTTTTTTCTTTTCTTTTCTTTGTGTGTGTGTGTGTGTGTGTGTGTGTTGTGCTTGTGACATATTGGGTGATCCGTCCATTGTGCGTTATTGGCCCATTGACAAGAAAGGACGCAATGCCCCCGTGGAGTTATTTCATGCTTTTGTCTCTTCCAAAGAGAATCACAACTTCGTCTCGTCGTAGAACTTTTTAACTAATGATTCATATGAATAATCAAGTCCAGAAAGGAGAAAAAAGCTTCTACATAAAACCTTGATCGAACAGTCCAATATTAAAATAATCGAATCTCGATATTTTCACGTGGTTGACGGTTTCGTCAAGGTTGTACATGTCTCGCCACGCAGGCTTAAACGCTCGGATATTCTGCGAATTCGCGCCAAGGCGCAGTCCATCACGATTCACCGACATTTTCTTCTTTTTGGTAGGTATGGCTACTCATGGCACGATCAGTTTGCCAGTTAGACTACGAATATCTCGATCGCGAGGACTTATAGGCTTGATCCAGTGTCAATCCAATTGGGGTGGGAGAGGATTTGGAGGATCGTCCTGTATGAAACCTCTCCATGGATCCACGCAAAGTTTTATTGCCCATGACAACTTTGATGATGATGATCGCGGGATCATTGGTGTCGGCCCAACAAACGCCCAGGAGGTTGTCCGACTCCAAGTTTGCCAAGAATTATCAGGTCAGCTGGGGGAGTAGCAACACCAGGCTGATGAATCGAGGATCACAGCTCCAGCTCCTTCTCACCAACAACACGGGTTAGCAAATCATTTTCTTCTTCCAAATGTACGAGATATATCAACATTCTTTGTACGAATCTTCCATACAGGAGGCTCGGGATTTGCTTCCAAAAACAAGTATCTCTTTGGGTATGTGAGCATGAGAATCAAGCTCGTCGCCAATGAATCCGCCGGGACGGTGACAACGTTCTATGTAAGAAAACTTATTCTCCATTCTATCCTGGGATAACCTTGTTGAATTTTGCTCCTTTACTTTCTTAGATGTCTTCACAGATGCCATCCAAAGACCACGATGAGATTGACTTTGAGTTCTTGGGAAACACCAGCGGGCAACCTTACATTGTCCACACCAACATCTTTGCAAACGGAACAGGTGATCGAGAGCAGCAGATCTATCTCTGGTTTGATCCCACTGCCGACTTTCATACGTACTCAATCCTCTGGAACCGTCGGCAAATTATGTAAGTCTAGAAGCCCAAGATTCTTTTCAAAAAATTTATTTATTTTTTCTCGCCATTACAACAAGACTCTACGTGGACGACGTGCCAATCCGCGTGTTTGCCAACAAGATGGCGGAGCTTGGCGTTCCATTTCCACTCACGAAACCAATGGCTGTTTACGCCAGCCTGTGGAATGGGGACGATTGGGCGACTCGTGGAGGATTAGAGAAGATCAAGTGGAACAAATCCCCGTTTGTGGCATCTTTTCGGGGGTTTGGGATCGATGCTTGCAAGTGGTCGTCGAGTTCTCCAAGATCTTGCACTAAGACAAGGAGGCCTCCAAAGTGGTGGGAAAGCTCGATGTTTTTGGTTAAGGATGAGGATACCACGCACAAGCTTCAATGGGTCAAAGACAATTGGATGATATATGATTATTGCAAGGACTTCAAGAGGTTTTTGAGGCTACCACCAGAATGTTGACAAACAGCTACTTTAGCAATTATTCTTTCCATGTTTTTCTGACAAATTAAAATAACTACTAGTTGTTTGTCTTCATACATTGACCTCATTAATCATGCAGATAGTCCATATAATCAATATGCTGTAAAAAACAAAAATGGACATTATAAAAACACATCTAATTAAATCTAGATGTGTGTATATTTTCAAAAATGTTAAAATTCATATCATTTCTATTACTTCATTACATGCTTGCTTATAGCTTGGAGTCTCACTTAAATAATTCCAGTATATTTATTAATACACATCTCTATAAAAATACTAATATAACCATTGATATGAACCAAAGTAACAATTTAAATGATTATGACTGGGCTCCTGATATGACAGCAGAAGTGGAAGTATGTAATAAATATGGAAATGCAATTGTTTGGCGTTATGATAAAACTTTTAAAAGTAAAGGATTTAGTCATGTATTTTTTGAAGAATGTCAATTTACATTACATGGAATTTACTTTATAGGAGTCACTTTTAATGGATATGGTCTTTTCGAAACTAATAATTGGTATGGATGGCAAAATTGGGCTTTTACTGGTACATGGGATCGTCTCAACACATATAAGGTACAATTTTATTAAGAACCTTTAATAAAATTTATTTTTATAAAATTTAATTTAATAATTGATTTTTAATAAAATAAAATCATGGTTTTAAATTTATCAATTTTTGGTTTACGTAAATAAAAATTTGTGGTAGTGGATATACTTGAATATACTTGGATTAATCATTTAGATTAATCTCATAAACATGTTTGAAATTTAAGAAATTCTTAAAATGTTTTATAATTATAAAATTCTGACTAATAAATTGGATTTAAATAATACTTTACATGAATAGCACTACTATTTGTATTGTAGTATGCAATATATAGCAAAAATCTTAGTAATAGTTACTTTTAATAAATATTTATTTCTATCATAATTTAGCATCAAGGGATTTCAAAGTTCTTAAATATTTAGAATTGTTTTTATATATTTATATATATTTATTAAATTTTATTTATCATATATTTACTTCAATCTTAGAAATTACAATGCATAATCCCATCCCACAAATAACTTTATTATAAACTTAGCTCTTTAGATTAAAAATTAACTAAATTAAATTTGAAAGAAAACTTATAATGTAATGCCCTTTTAAAAATTCTTATTAAAATTTTTTAAGTGATACATAAATGTATTTATAATGAATAAATTTTATATATTAATGTTTCTCAATGTCTTCTATCTTATTTTAATACTTTAGATTCTATATGTAATGATAGTCATGATTTAAGTTTTAATAAACTATATGATTTAAATATTTCAGTCACCTTTCATTAATTTTCTACCATCTGAGTGTTTTGAGAATGTGATAAAGATGCACAAATAGTTACCTTTATGATATACATTTGGCATTTATCAATAAAAAGAGCAAAAAACAATGATAAAGCATCTTATATAAATTAATCATAAAATAAAAATAAATAAATAATGCTACTAAGGGTAAGGTATTAAACATCATGATAAAGCCATATTTGAATAAGTTTATATTTGTTTTTAAAAAATAAGCAGTGTTTCTTTTTTAAAAAATCATGTATTATCAGTCATACTTGATAGTAAAGAAGTCATAGTTTATGGGGTAAATTTAAAATAAAAATCATACATAACATTAAATATATATTACAATTGCAAATTATATAAAATACATCACATAAAAATATGTTAAATGGTGGGTGTGAATAAAAACTAGTAGCTAAAATCTATTTAAGTTTTTGAAAATTATATTTTTTTGTAATAATAGATACAGACACAGACACAGATATATATATATACTAAAGTCTATTTAAATTTTTGAAAATTTATTTTTTTGTAATAATAGAATAATAGATACATACATCTGTGTCTGTGTCTGTATGTCTGTATCTATTATTACAAAAAAATATAATTTTTAAAATCTTAAATAGATTTTAGCTATTAGTTTTTATTCACACCCATCATTTAACACACACACACACACACACACACACACAGATATATATATATATATATATATATATATATATATATATATATAAAACTATTTATAATAAATCTAAATATAAATATTTAATACTATTAAAAATAACTAATAGAATATAAGAAAGAGAATTATTTGTAAACACCTCTTAACTACTTTCTATTGTTTCATCATGGTGAGGAGGTAGGTAAGACTAATTATATGTAATATAATTAGCTAGATAAGACAACTCATATTTTACTTAATATTTATAATTAATTATATGAGTGCATGAAAGATGGAAATGGAATACAGAAATATACATATAAATTAACCTAAAAACCCTAGCTTATATACAGCAACAAGTGGTCTAAATTGAACGATTATCAAAATATTATTACGTTAATATAAATATATGGCATTGCAGCTGTACAATTGGACCTTATATCATTCTCTCCTCTCAAAAGGATGGAGGCAATTAAAGTTCTATGGTTAATGGGCTAGGATTTAAAGGAACATCAAGAGTAGGTATATTGGATTTGTAGGTGGTACTAGTTATTCTAGATCCCTTTGTATGAAATATTTCACTCAGCCATTGCATATGTATAATTTTTAGAGGATTAGCTTATTGAATATCATGTTGAACCTTATAAACTTGCTATTCAACTTGCCACAACATTTGATATGGTCATGTGAGACATAAATCCCTAAGCCCCAAAGTGTAAGTGATTAATTTTTCCATTCTCCTTTAGTCACTTAACTGCACCTCCGACCACTTGGAAGAGTCTCATTCACAACCTCCATAAAGCTCATTCAGGACTTGGGGCTTGCTAGCCCCGAAAATAGCATCCATGCCACTCAACCTTTGCACTTGGTCCAAGTGCTTCATGTGTCAGATCCTATGACCGACACCCCAAGGTACCACCGACATATGAGCCCATTACACTAGGCCACACTCATTCACTTTCGTCACATTGGTGGTCTAACACCATTTGCATTGCAACCCCATCTCTTCAAGACTGGGCCATTCGCCCGTGAGTGGTCATCCCAGATCAACTCCTTAGCATCCTTAGGATGCATGGGGAATAGCCTTCCCCAATATCTCCATTCAGGTCTCCACCAAGTCCCTTTCTGTCCTTGACCATGTTCACCAACATTGCCACTGGATCAAGGCCTACGGGCCCGACCACTAAGTCTCACTGTCCTTTAGGACTTCCTCACTATGTGACTATGTCTTTGGTCACCACACCAGAGGGCTACTCCTCTTCCTTTCCACAGATTGGGACTTTGGGACAACATTTCGGAACACCATGGCCCTACGCGGGCCTCATGGGTACTCTCTCTGCTTTTTGCCTTTAGGTGCTCTAGCCATGGGCTTAGAGCGAGGTTCCATTGAGTCATGCCAGGTATCCAAGTAGGTAGTGCCACCCACACTTGGACTGGGAGCATCGGCTAGTCGATCTCCTGGGGGAACTAGAACCGGCTCTTGAACACTTCACCAAGCTACCTTGTTTGTCGGTCCTTGTTCACTCTAGTCTTGGACTTCCTAGTGGGCAATTCATCACCCAACACCGGGTACAGCCTTCCTGGGCCAAATTGGCCTTTCCTGGCTAAACTGGCCTTTCCTGGCTAAACTGGCTCCACTGTAGTCCTCCCCCTACTATACTTTTGGAGCTCACCAACCCCCCTAGGGTCTAGGAAACAAACGCTTTGGGCTTTCACCCTCTTAGACTCAGATTCGGACTCGGACTCAGACTTGGACTCGGACTTGGACTTGGGCTCGGTCTCGGGCTCGGTCTCGGTCTTGGTCTCGATCTTGGTCATGGTCTCGGTCTCAGTCCCGGTCTCGGTCTTGGTCTTAGTCTCGACTTCAGACTCCATCTTGGGTCCTTCTCGGACTCCATCTCGGATTCCATTTCGGGTCCATCTCAAACTCCATCTCGGTCCATCTCAGACTCCATCTCGGACTGCATCTCGGGTCCATCTCAGACTCCATCTCGGACTCCATCTTGGACTCCATCTTGGGTCCATCTCGGACTCCATCTCGGACTCCATCTCGGGTCCAACTCGGACTCAATCTCGGGTCCATCTTAGGTCCATCTCGAGTCCACCTTGGACTCCACCTCGGACTCCATCTCGGACTCCACCTCGGACTCCATCTCAGACTCCACCTCGGACTCCATCTCGGGTCCATCTCGGGTCCATCTCGGACTCCATCTCGGGTCCATCTTGGACTCAATCTCAGGTCCATCTTGGGTCCATCTTGGGTCCATCTCGGGTCCACCTCAGACTCCATCTCAGACACTTCCACATGTCATGTTTTGGTCCTCTTGTATCCCTTTTTCTAGAGACTCACTCATGGCTTGCCTCGTGTTTGTTCCTTGAGCACTTCGTTGGGAGTTCCACTCCCACCCTTGACCTTTCCCAGTCGGAGTTTTTAGTCCAAACGTGTTACGCTCATTTGGCTTTCGCTTCGGCCACTACCACGTGGTGCCCTTTTGGCTCCACTTTGGGGCCTAGGGATTTTGTGTCTCACACAAAGTGGAGCCAAAAGAGTGCTATGTACTAGTGGCCAAAGCGAAAGCCAATCAATTATAACACATTTGGACTAAAAGCTCTGACTTGAAAAGTCAAGAGTGGGAGTGGAACTCCCAACGAAGTGTTCAAGGGATGAGCACAAAATGAGCAATAAAAGAGTCTCTAGAAAAGGGACACAAGAGGACCAACACATGACACTTGGTTAAGTCCGAGATGGAGTCCAAGATGGAATTTGAGATGGAGTCTGAGACGGACCCGAGATGGAGTTCGAGATAGACCTGAGATGGAGTCCGAGATGGAGTCCGAGATGGACCCGAGATGGAGTCCAAGATGGACTCGAGATGGAGTCCAAGGTGGAGTCCGAGATGGACCCGAGATGGAGTCCGAAATGGAGTCTGAGATGGACTCGAGATGGAGTCCAAGAAGGACCCGAGATGGACCTGAGATGGAGTTCGAAATGGAGTCCGAGATAGAGTCTAAGATGGAGTCCGAGATGGACTGAGATGGAGTCCAAGATGGAGTCCGAGATGGAGTTCGAGAAGGACCTGAGATGGAGTCTAAGGTCGAGACTGAGAACGAGACCGAGAATGAGACTGAGATCGAGACTGAGAATGAGACTGGGACCAAGACCAAGATCAAGATGGAGGCCGAGGCCGAGAATAAGCCCAAGCCCGAGTTTAAGTCCGAGTCCGAGTCCGAGTCTGAGTTCGAGCCTGAGTCCGAGCCCGAGTTCAAGTTTGAGGGTGAAAGCCCAAAGCGTTCGTCTCCCAGACCCTAGAGGGTTTGGTGAGCTCCAAAAGTATAGTAGGGGGAGGACTCCAGTGGAGCCAGTTTGGCCAGGAAAGGCTAGTTTGGCCCATGAAGGTTGTACCCAGGTGTTGGGTGATGAGATAACCACTAGGAAGTCCAAGGCTAGAATGAATATGGACCGATAAACAAGGTGAAGTGTTCAAGAGCTAGCTCTAGTTCCCTTGGGAGATCGAATGGCCGATGCTCTTAGTCCAAACGTGGGTGGTACTACTTACTTGGATACCTGGTGTGGCTCAACGAAACCTTGCTCTAAGCCCATGGCTAGAGCACCCAAAGGCAGAAGGCGGGGAGAGTACACATGAGGCTCGCATAGGGCTACGGTGTTCCGAAATGTTGTCCCAAAGTCTCAATCTGTGGAAAGGAAGAGGAGCAGTCCTCTAGTGTAGTGACTAAGGATATGGTCACATGGTAGGGAAGTCCTAGAGGACTCTGGTACTTGGTGGTCGGGCTTGTGGGCCTTGATTTAGTGGCAATATTAGTGAACACAGACATGGTCGGAAAGGGATTTGATAGGGATCGAAAAAGGGATATTGGGGAAGGCTGTTCCCCATGTTTACAGGCATCCTAAGGATGCTAAAGAGTGGATCTGGGATGACCACTTGTGGATGGATAGGCCCAGTCTTTGAGAGATGGGATGGTGATGTAGATGGTGATGCAAATGGTGTTGGATCACTAATGTGATAGGCATGGCTTTAGCGTAACGAGCTAATATGTTGGTGATACCTTTGGGTGTCGGTCATGGGATCAGACACGTGGAGCACTTGAACCAAGTGCAATGGCTGAGTGGCATGGATGCCATTCTTAGGGCTAGCAAATCCCTAAGTCCAAAATAGGATTTACAGAGGTTGTGAGTAAGATTCCTTCAAGTGGTTGGAGGTGTGGTTAAGTGGCTAAAGTAGAATGGAAAATTTAGTCTTTTACAATTTGGTATCGGAGTTATTCCTAAGTTTAACTTTTATTGGTGCTCAAGTATATCACCATTAGTGTTGGTATTAGAAGGTCCTAGAAGTGGGCCTATCCTTGGGGAGTAGCAAGTCAGGAAGACATGGCTCTCCACTATAGTATGAATTTGTAGATGAGGTGGTGGATAGAAAAGGGCCAATAATGGAACTTTGGGATCTTGGAAACAATATAAAGTTTTTCTCAAAGAGTTGAGGATGTGATCTAAATGAGCGTTTGATTTATCAAACTGGCTAATGTAGTTGTGGTAAACAACTATAATTGAGATCACAAGAAAGATAGGGACTCCAAAACAATGAATGAGTCACAAGATTATCCTTATGTAGTTGAGGCTAGTGCTCATGAATTGGAGACTAGAACTAATGACCATGAGAGGTCAAATATGGATGAGGATAAAGTCCTTGAAATAGTAGTCGGGGCTACCTTTTATAAATGTTGGAACAAATCCAAAAAGTTGGGGGTGTGCTCAGAGGATGAGTCAGTATTCTTATGATATGGATGGATAGTCCTAAGGAGCAAGAATAGCCCATAGAAAACAAGGAATAATCAAGTGTTAGAACAACACTTGCAAAGATGGTCCTTGTGAGTAAGACATGAATACACAAAGTTGTATTCCAGTGAACTAGCACTTCAAAAATAAGACCTTACGGGTCATTGGATTAACAAAATCCAAAAATGCTGAATGACTCAAGTAGAGTTAAGGAATGGTCTTAAGGGATTGGTAAAAGCATTTGGATTGAGGTGTATTGTGCCCCACAAAGGATAGGGAGGATCATAAGATCCAAGTATGAGAACAGTGGGTATCTCATTAATGGCAGAATGTGCTATACTAAAATTGTGGGAAAGGTGTTCCCAAAAGAGAACAAATTTGGCACAAAGTTGTGTGTAAACTCTATAGTGCAATGCTAATGGATAGTTGGTATGAGAAAGAACTATATTAGTTTTGGCAAGGACTTAGACACAAGTAAAAAGTGTCATAAAAGTAGGCTTGTAGAGCCGATAGTGTAGAGATACCGAATGCACCAAGGTGTGATGCCTTAAGGTCAAGTTGGCAGGTTCATGAGAACCCCTTCCCAAAGGAATCTTAATGGAAATGGGAATAACACAGCCTAAGCTGGAAGGCATGCGGTTGGAGTGTGGTGACCTAAATAATGATGGAGGTGTGGAAACACCAACAATGACTTGTGGGACTTGACAACTATGAGGTAACTAAGCAAAAGGTGCAAAATAATTAGTTAAATTGGTAGAATGTAACTACCTACTGACTTTTTATTGGGATAAAGAAGTTAGATATACCCTTATGGGGGATAAATTGCTTATGTTGTGATAAAGTAAGTCAATGTTATAAAGGGAATGCTCATTGTCAAAGAGGCCATCATTGGGACACCTAAGCACTCTAAAACACCAGGAAGTGGTGTTTAGTGTTATGAGGGCATTTGTAGCGCACATGGTTTTGACCCTTTATCCTATGGTGATTTACCATAGGATAACACCACGAAGCGGAACCTAAACCCTCTTTGTGCCATGTGATAGATGCCACGTGTCACATGCCATGTGTCCATGCCACGTGTCCATAGGAACCCGAGGTTCAGGGCCTTGGGCCACTGAACGAAGGAACGGTGCCAAACTCCCAAGCGTGGAGCCAAGGAGTGATGGAACCGAACCACGGAGCAACTCTCTGTGAGACACAAAATCCCTAGGCCCCAAAGTGGAGCTGGAAGGGCGCCACATGGTAGTGGCCGAAGCGAGAGCCAACGAGCATAACACGTTTGGACCAAAAGCTCCGACTTGAAAAGTCAAGAGCGGGAGTGGAACTCCCAACGAAGTGCTCGAGGAACGAGCACGAAGCGAGCAAAAGGCGAGGCTCCAAAAAGGGACCCAAAAGGACCAACACATGACACGTGGGAGTGTCCGAGATGGACCCGAGTTGGAGTCCGAAGTGGAGTCCGAGATGGACCCGAGTTGGAGTCCGAAGTGGAGTCCGAGATGGACCCGAGATGGAGTCCGAGATGGAGTCCGAAGTGGAGTCCGAGGTGGACCTGAGATGGACCCGAGTTGGAGTCCGAAGTGGAGTCCGAGATGGACCCGAGATGGAGTCCGAGATGGAGTCCGAGGTGGACCCGAGATGGACCCGAAATGGAGTCCGAGATGGAGTCCGAGATGGACCCGAGATGGAGTCCAAGATGGAGTCCGAGATGGACCCGAGATGGACCCGAGATGGAGTCCAAGATGGATTCCGAGATGGAGTCCGAGATAGAGTCCGAGATGGAGTCCGAAGTCGAGACCGAGACCGGGACCAAGACCGAGACCGAGACCGAGACCGAGACCGAGACCGGGACCGAGACCGAGACCGAGGCCGAGGCCGAGACTGAGCCCGAGTCTGAGTCCGAATCCGAGTCCAAGTCCAAGTCCGAGTCCGAGTTCGAGTCCGGAGCCTGAGAGGGTGAAAGCCCAAAGCGTTCGTCTCCCAGACCCTGGGGGGTTTGGTGAGCTCCAAAAGTATAGTAGGGGGAGGACTGTAGTGGAGCCAGTTTGGCCAGGAAAGGCCAGTTTGGCCCAGGAAGGCCGGACCCAGTGTTGGGTGATGAGCTGCCCACTGGGAAGTCCAAGACTAGAGTGAACACGGACCAACAAGTGGGGTAGCTTGGTGAAGTGTTCAAGAGCCGGCTCTGGTTCCCCCGGGAGATCGACTGGCCGATGCTCCCAGTCCAAGTGTGGGTGGCACTACCTACTTGGATACCTGGTGTGGCTCAATGGAACCCGCTCTAAGCCCATGGCTAGAGCACCCAAGGGCAGAAGGCGAGGAGAGTACCCAGGTGGCTCGCGTAAGGCCACGGTGTTCCGAAATGTTGTCCCAAAGGCCCAGACTGTGGAAAGGAAGAGGAGCAGTCCTCTGGGGCAGTGACCAAGGACACAGTCACACAGTGAGGAAGTCCTAGAGGATAGTGGGACTTAGTGGTCGGGCCGGTGGGCCTCGATCCAGTGGTAGTGTTGGCGAACACAGCCAAGGACAGAAAGGGACATGGCAGGGACCGGAACAGAGATATTGGGGAAGGCTATTCCCCATGTCTGTAGGCATCCTAAGGATGTTAAGGAGTGGATCTGGGATGATCACTCATGGATGGATGACCCAGTCTTTGAGAGACGGGATTGGAATGTAGGTGGTGTTGGACCACCAGTGTGACCGAGGTAAATGGGCATGGCCTTAGCGTAACGGGCCGATATGTCGGTGGTACCTTGGGGTGTCGATCATGGGATCGGACACGTGGAGCACTTGGACCAAGTGCTAAGGTTGTTGTGGTACAATTTGGATGCCATTCTCGGGGCTAGCAAGCCCCAAGCCCTGAGTTGGGCTTATGGAGGTTGTGAATGAGACTCCTCCAAGTGGTCGGAGGTGTGGTTTAGTGACTAAAGTAGAATGGAAAAATTAGCCGCTTACACTCTCGAGCATATAGCCCAAAGAGCGAAGGGACAGGGGCCCGGAGCGACTTGGAACAATCCTGGAGCAACCAACATCCCAATGCTAGGACTAGCACGCAAAACGGAGCCAAACGGAGTCTGGCGCTATTTCGGCATACCGGTGGCCTAATGCGAGGATATGGGTACTCCACCAACTAGCATGGAATGGAACTTGGGCTTAGACCCAAGTCGGACGCAGAACAAGGACAGGCACACAAGCGGGAGCTAGACTATGCCTCAGGTTGGTCGGCCATGCCCAACCTACCCACTATCCCTACTATACATTTGGAACCCCCCATAGCCCCCCCCCCCCCCCCTTGAGGAACACACGCTTTGGGCTTTCACCCCAAGCCTCCCTTAGTATCAGGTGTTAGTCTCTGGGACAAGCTCGAAACTTACTAAATATGGAATGTCTCTAGATTGCAAATTTGGATATGGGACAAACACCATTGCGTTCAGGCCGATCTCTACATTCCGTAGATATGCCAAATAAGCAAATCTGGACACTTTCCATAAATAGCATTTGGGACCGAAATGAGACCAACACAAAGGGCATAATAGCGAGGGTGTTTGGCAGACACGGTAAGCTATCATCTAGCGATATTGAGGGACCAAGCTCAATATCGCGGGGGTTCCCAACACTAGCAAGTGCAAGCCAACATCATGAGTTTCTCATCACCGTGTCAAGTCTGCTTGACTAAATGACAACTTAGGATTTCCTTCCTTAGTGCCCTTCCGGTCTAAGTGCACATGTGGTGACCAGTTTCTCAACTAGCTTAGGCGGAGACTAATAACGGGTCCAGCAATACCGACCTCCTGCCATCGTGGCAGTAAGGTAAGAGTGTCCGTAAGGACTAGCCGACAGGTAACTTTCGATACCTGAAGTCACATTCGCGACACTCTCCACCCCTTGGGAAGATCGACGTCCTCGTCGATGCATACTCGAGTCTAGAATACCGCCAAGGAAACAACTCCAGAAAAAGTTCACGGTACTCACACTATGTGAGAAATGCACCAACTTAAATGAGTTAAAGGGGCAACCTCTTTGTCTAACGCGATGCGCTACCAGCTCAGACACATTCCGGCCGTCACCGACAAGGAAATGACCAACGAAGTCAGCCACCTTTGCTGCTCTGGGTGTCACCCAGCTACAAAAGTGTGATATGCCCCTGCCCACAGGAATATAGAGAGAGAAGCTAGAGGCCCCAACCCTCCTGAGCAAAGAAACCAAACCCGTCGGTAAGGTTTAGATAGACTACTGTAAACAGGCAGTTAGAGTTGTTTACACGGTCACGCCCTTTCAACAAAATAAGGAACATCGACAGAGAGGCAGGTGATGTGACCAGTCGACAGTAGCTACCCCATGACTAGAGATTTCAACATGCACACGAAGTGCCGAAGCCAGTCTGCCTATACTGGCCCAAACTCAAAGATCAATAGATGGACAATATCAAAGTCAGAGACAATGATATCTAAGAAGCTCAATTACTAGTGATTATATCTCAGAGTAGAACACAAAAGTATTCTAAGCAAGTTATCATCCGATAAACCAGTAGTATTGTAGATAGGAACGACCAAGATCATCATAATTTGGCAAACATAGGAATGACCATCTAACAAAATTCAATAGCTAGTATATCATCAAGGAAACTCAATGATGAAACTTAACTACCAAAGATAGTAGACAGTAAGCTAACAACTTACTAGAGAGAACTCAAAGAACACAAAGTATCATTGACTAACAAGCACAATGCTCGCGAATGTATCACCCAAAGGAAATAACATCCTAATCTATGAGAACTAACTCGAGCAATAATCAACAAAAGAGAATGAATGTGGTAAGACCAACAAACACTCATTCCTGCCAACTATCACAAAAGCCAATCTAAATAGATCCCAGCCAACAATACCAAGGAACTCAAGTTGCCTAAGCAAGTGTTAGCAACATCCTACTGACATCTCAAACCCAAGAGACCAATCCAGATCAAACCACAAAGAACATGTGGTATTGCGAAAAGCCAAAAGCCATCAAAGAGAACAACTAACTATCATGAAAGATCATCAATTAGCCCATCAATGTAGTGATGTATAATCATCGTTGAAGAAAGAATCTACCATCCCGAAGAATAGCAAATAATTCCAAACCATCAATAATCAAGCAAAACTTGTGATAAGGACAATCAACTACCCTAGATGATAGTCAATCATCACCAATGATTGCCAGATGCAAAGCCAACTTCAACATCGAAGCTAATGAGCCAAAATGCCCTCCCCAACAACTTCTAACAAATGGAACAATGAGCATAAAACTCAAAGAACCAAAGCTCAAAGAAGCCTATAGCCAAGTCTTGCCTAATAATGATCACAAGTCCCATAAAAGCTAACTTTAATGTGAAAGAAGAAATCGTGATGCAACTCACAATATCTTCCTCAACACATCCATAAGCCAAACTTCATAATGCCAAAGCTAATGAAGAGCGTATTTGCATCAATCCAAAAGCTAAGTATAACGAAGCTATGCTCAACAAGTGATCATCAAACGATCTTCCATGAATCCATCTATAGCAAGACGTAACTCACTTCATAGCAAGCACAAGAAGAATCATCAATGATTGATATATTTCAACTAAAATCCCATAAGGATTCAAAATATTCCAACATCGATCACTAACTCTCCCACTTGTAGAGTTAGCATAGTCCATGACTAAATCACTTTTCAAGGAAAAGCTCAAAGCTCAACCCCTACTAAATAATCTCGTCTAGAACACAACTAACTCAACTTGCCACTAAGTTCATTTGAACGTCAACACAGTTGCTAACTAGCAAATGCATGAATGCCAACAACATAAAGCTATAGCCAAATCATCAACACTATCTTCATTAAGATTAATGAAATTCAATATCAATCCTAAGGAGAGACATCTCATTTCACTTTGAATCTCAACCTCAATAATGTCAACGACAAGGCATCACTTCAATGCCATCAACAATAGAACAAAGCTAGCAGAAAGCAAGAGTGAATCACCACTCAAAACTCTCTAGCAACCAAGCTAACCAAAGTCGGAGATACTTTACTCAGTATCCAAGACCAATTTCTCAACAATACTCAGTCACGGATAACACTTCCTCAAGGAGTGAATCACCACATCCAAGACTCAATGAAATCCAACATTATAGACCAAACGTAACCAAATGATATCGACAAAGGAATTGACATGCCAACATGGAAAAACCATGTTAGCCTAATGACATGATCCTCCGCAACACCATCCGGTAAAGCAAACCCACCACTGCTAAATTATCATCGAGCAAAGCAAGTGTCAACAGTCCTTGATGAAGTCTACAAGTAATCACTAGTCGCAAAGCAACTAACAATCACTCCTCAACTTGCGTT